>NC_081430.1:67490662-67860662 GCF_949786415.1 Peromyscus eremicus
AAACTCATTATGTAGATCAGGCTGGCCTCAAAGTCTCAGAGATCTGTCTGCCTCTGCCTTCCAAAGTCATGCCTCACCACACCCAACTGTTTTGTTTTTGAGACAGAGTCACAGGTAGCCCAGGCTTGTCTGGAACTCAAGATCCTCCTCCCTCAACTTCCCAAGTCTTGGGATTACAAGCATGCACACAGGCCAGGTTTAATTTCCCTTCTTTTTCTTTAGGTTAGATAAAACTCCATGGTGTGCATAAGACAAATTTTGTTAATCCACTCATGGATTGATGCCTGTGAGTTGCTTCTACCTCATGGGCTATCATGGATACTACTTCATGAACAAAGGTGTGTTTGCCCTGGTTCTCCACAGAAATGGAGTCAATAGCACAAATAGAAATGGAGCCAATATTAGACACATACATATACAGATTTACTAAGAGTTATTGGCTCCTGCAGTTATGAAGCTAAGTAGTCACATAACCTCACTGCCTGCAAGCTAGAAGGGCAGGAAAGCTGTTGGTGTAGCATCTAAACCCAAAGGCCTGGGAACCAGGAGAGCGAAGGTGTAAATCCTTCTGTGTATCCTCCAGTGAGAACCATGAGCTCTGCTGTCTGAGGATGTAACAGTGTCCAGCCCCAGCCAGGAACGAATTTACCATCCCTCCATGGTTTTGTCCTATCCAGACCTCAACAGATGGGACGATGCCCACTGAGTACTGAGAGTAATCTGTTTCATTCTGATTGTAGATTCAAATGCTAACCTCAGGAGCGGGGCATGCGGTCAGTGGTTGAGCACTTGCTGACCTTATGCCAAGGCTCCGGGTTCCTTATGCCAAGGCTATGGGTTCCGTCTCCAGTACAAAGTGAGAAGAAAGGAAAAGGAAACCCAAATGCCAGTTTCTTCCAGAAACAACCTCACAGAGACTCCAGAAACAAGCTGAGCATGGTGGTTTCTGCCTGTAATCCTGCAACCTAAGGGGCTGAGGCAGGAGAATTGCTGTGAGTTCCAGGCCAGCCTAGGTTACACAGTGAGTTCCGGTAACTGTGTTGATGAGTGTACAGATATCACCTTGGTATTTTTGTTTGTTTGTTTTGAGACAGAGCCTCACTATGTAGCCCTGGCTGGCCTGGAACTCACTATAAAGACCAGATTTGGCTCAAACTCACAGAGGCCAACCTGTCCTGAGTGTTGAGGTTAAGGTGTGCTCCAGATGCCCTGCCTCTTTGGAACCTTGCTTTTTGACGTGCATACAGAACTGGAATTGATGGATCATGTGGTAATTCTGTTTTAATTTAGGGAGGAACTTCCATATTGTTTTTTTAATAGCAGGTGAATCATTCTATTTAGTAATAGTTACCCTAATGGACGTGAGGGCTATTATTTATTTATTTATTTATTTTTGGAGATGGAGCCTTACACTATAGCCCAAGGCTGGCCTCTAACTCACTGTGTAGCCCAGACTACCCCTGAACTCATGGTAATCCTCCTGCTTCAGCCTCCTGGATGCTGGGATTACAGACACCTGAATCAGCTGTCTTATTTACTTTCATATAGTATTCATTATCATATTGTTTTAATTTTAATAATAATTTTTCTGGTGGTGTTGGCATCAAACCCAGGGCATTGTACTCTACCATTGCTTATCTCCTAGGCCCATACATTGTTTTGATTTCTGACAGAAAGTTGGTCATTTATATTTGTCAGTCTGTACCATGTGTGTACCGTATCTTTATCACTCCATACTATCAAAAGGGTTATTGATAGGGTTAACACTTTTTGCTCAGATCACTTGCTCATTCCACTCAAGTAGGACATTTCTGAAAATAGACAGTAAAAAAAAAAATATCTAAATCAATTCTGTCAGCTTAAGGGACTCATTTCCAAGAATAGCCATTACTTTCTTTAGTAATGCTTCAAAGATTCTTAGCTCCAAAATGTTCCTAGAACCTGCTGATTCATTGAGATTTATTCTTGTAATACTGTCCACTATAGTCTACTAAATACTTGATTCCATTAAGGGCTAATAGCAGATCTGACTTTTCCAGGATCTCCAAGCCTGTCCATTTTGAATTACTGCCCCTCTGGCCTCAGTGTGGCTCAGCACTTCAGCGTCAGCAGGTACATCCCTGAGTGACGGATGCTGAGGATGCTGAGTGATGGATGCGATCACTCACAGAAGGCAAAACTACTCTCAACACTGAAAGTCTCTCCTTTAGCTATTTCTTTGATCGGGACTGTAAGAAGTAAATGAAACTGTAGAAATGATTTTGGCCAGGGTTGGCATTTGGGGGACATTATTTGTCATTTGTACATCCCTGGGCACCTCTAGGCTAAGTGTGTGAAACTCGACAGAGTACAATGTTTACTTCTGTGAGGCTTTGTGCCTCACAGCCAGGATTCACATCAGATTCTGGTTTTAATATCTGTATTAACTCGGGAAAGATTTTCCTTTAAAACCTAAAAATTTAGCTGGTTGTGGTGGCGCATGCCTTTAATCCCGGCACTTGGGAGGCAGAGGCAGGCAGATCTCTGTGAATTTGAGGTCAGTCTGGTCTACAAAGGAAGTTTCAGGGTAACCTGGTCTACATAGTGAGACCCTATACTAAAACAAAACAAAACAAAACAATAAATAGGGGGCTGGAGAGAGGGCTCAGTGGTTAAGAGCACTGGCTGCTCTTGCAGAGGACCTGGATTCGAGTCCCAGCATCCACATAGCTCACAGCCTCCTGTAACTCCTGTTCTAGAGGATCTGATGCCCTCTTCTGAACTCCACAAAGACCAGGTACATGTGGCAAACAGACATACATGAAGGAAAAACATTCATACAATAAAAATAAATAATGATATAATTTTAAAAAACAATATATAAATATATACACAATAAAATAAAAATATTTAAATTAGTCTGTGTGTGTGTGTGTGTGTGTGTGTGTGTGTGTGCCACAGCATGTGTGGTTGAGGTCAGAGGACAACTTTCAGTAATCAGTTCTCTTCTTCCACTGTGTTGGCTCTGGGGGTCAGGTTTGAAGGCATGGACTGGCTATGTAGACCAGGCTAGCCTTGAACTCATAGAGATCTGTGTGCTTCTGGCTCCCAAGTGTTGGGTTTACCGGTATGCACCACCACACCCGACTGTCAAATATGTCACGGTTTGTAAAACACTGTGAACTGCTCTGTCCCCTGCGTGAGCATTGGCTATGGTGACAAGCACTACTTAACCCCTTCATTCACTGCCTGGATTCACAGCCACACAAGCGGGATGGCTTTTCACCAGCTGGAATTATTGACCTTAGCTGATCTGAAAAAACATTGTTAGAATAAGTCACTGACTGGGGAGGTTGTGTGTGGAGGAGGGACTCCACATTCAGTATCTACCAGCTAGGAAATTCCATTCCAGAGAAAAAGCACCTGAAATCTCCCAGCACTGTGTCTGGGCCCTGGGCCCTCTGTGGCTGTCAGTTGAGTCTGAAGAACTAACGTTCACTCCAGGGTGAGAATGTTCAAACACTCACTCCAACTAAGAAGGAAGAGCGGGGTCCTCAGAATGGAAGGTCCTTCCAACTGGAAGATATTGTGTCTCCTGTAAGTAAAGAAAAGATGATGGCCGAGGAACTCAGCATTCAGAGACAAGAACAAGATAGAGTAATAGAAGGAAGTTACTCTGTGTAGTATGCTCTGTGAATATTTTAACTTGGAGTAGAACACAGGCCTCAAGAAGAAGGTTCATTTTGGCCTAGGGCAAGGTGTTTGACTCCCACAAACTCTGTATAGGTATGGCGGCCAAGCTGGGACATTCCCTCTGTATTTCCTACTCATTCCCACAGACCTCGCCTTAACACTCCTAAGACATTGCAATTTTCCCCCCTTGGAGTATGAAGACCTGTACAGATAGCTTCATGAAGGTAATGGGAGACCTGGAGGATCAGGTACAACATAAGATCTATGTGTCATGAGTGGGACGGTGTGAGTTACAGAGAAGTCTTCAACTGAAGAGAGGCACTATCTTAGCAAGGGGCTTGGCTTCTTTGGACCTTGTCCTTATCTGTAGAATGGAGGTGAGATTACCCCTGAATGCTGCTGTGAGGACCAAATATGGTCTACGCCAACTACAGGTATACCACTAGTAACAGCTTGACGACAGAGGCATCTGATTTGGTTCTTTGTTTTGTTTCGAGACGGGGTCTCTAAGGAGTGGAGTTTCTTTTCTGCAGTAGAGACGTATAACTGGAAATATGAAGACATATGTATTGTACACATACTGTAACGGGAGTTTTTAATGGCTCATAGGAGAAGGCAGGACGTCAGTGTGGAGAAAGACATCAGTTTCATAAAGTGAGTAGAAGAACATGGCTATCGGCACATAGAGAGACAGATGTGTTTCGCGGCATTAGCTGAACAGTAGCGTAAGATGTGATTTAGACGCTGGAACCATCTTCTCTGGGGTTGCCGGAAACAGCTGCTTCGATGTGGTGTACACAGGAAGTGCTGAAAACTGCTTGTTTAAAGTTTTGCTAAAGCTCACTGAATGTATATTTAGACAAACATTTTTGTATTTCTCTATACATTTTTACAACTGCCGTTTCTGTATCTTTGGAAACGAATCGTGAAAGGAAAAAGGATAGGAGTCAAGTGAAGCTTTTACTTGGGTTGTCAAGGCTGGGTTTGGACGCGGACGGTTTCGTTGTCAAGGACCTGCGTTCACATGCCTGGGTCGGCGTGCAGACGGGAATAATGGTGCGAGCTGGGGTTCTGTTGTTTTTTTTTTCAACTTACGCTTTTTTTTTTTTTTTTTTGCATGTGTTTATTTTTTCCAACTCATGCTTTAATTTTCCTTTATAAGCATGCTGCTTTTATTACTTTTAAATCCTAATCTCGGGGGTGGAGAAATGGGTCAGTGGTAAAGAGTGCGTACCACTCTTGCTTAGAACCCACGCTTGACTTCAAGCTCCCATACTGGGGAGTCACAACTGCCCCTAACTGCGGCTCCAGGGGGCAATCCAATACCTGTGACGTTTGAAGGCACTTGTGCTCACATGCTCATATGCATACACTGACATACACAAACACACAGAAAAGAAGTAAAAAGAGAAAGAATCCTAAGTGTCCATAAGGTATAGATACACAGCACACATGTGTGCCATACACATGCACATACAAGCAAATACACTCATTGTGTGCACAAACGTACCAACATACACACAAACTCTAAAATGCATGCTAGGCTAGGCTGAACTTAAACAAACATTAAACATAAGACCAACAGAATGGTCTTTCTTTAAAGAAAAGGTCCTTCTTTCATAATCCTTTTAGGTCTTGAGTAGTTACATGCCAGAACAAGGTCTGAAGAGGTTTGTTTCTTGTATCCAATGCGTCTATGGGTATACATTCACACTAGTGGTGTTTTATTTGTTTTTTGAGACAAAGACTATGTGGCTGGCCTGGGACTCTCTATATAGACCAGGATGGACTGAAACTCCCAGAGATCCACCTGCCTCTACCTCCTGAGTGCTGGAGTTAAAGGTGAACACCACCATGTTTTTGTTTTTTTTGTTTCTTTGTTTTTAACAGAGTCTCATTATATAGCCCAGGTTGGCCTTGAACTTCCAATTTCCCTCTCTGCCTCCCAAAGTGCTGGGATTAAAGCCTGTGCCACCACACCTGGCTTTTTCGAGACAGGGTTTCTCTGTGTAGCTTTGCGCCTTTCCTGGGACTCACTTGGTAGCCCAGGCTGGCCTCGAACTCACAGAGATCCGCCTGGCTCTGCCTCCCGAGTGCTGGGATTAAAGGCGTGCGCCACCACCGCCCGGCTACACCTGGCTTCTTACAGCCATACAAATCCCCTCTGTGTCCATAGCTTCAGTTTTTTGATATGGTTAATGATTATAGAAACCTTGTGAAAATAATAATTTTGAACATATTGAATCTTTTCTTTAATTTTTTAATTACTTTATGTTTAGTGTGAGGGTGGATGGGTGGGGTGCTGGAGGGCCATGGGGTGTGTGCAGAGGTAAGAGGATCACTCACGGGGATCAGTTCTTTCCTTCAACTGTTGGTCCCAAGGATTGAACTCAGGTCATCATGGTTGGTAGTGCCTTTAGCTGCTGAGTCATCTCATTGACCTTTCTTTATGTCTTTCTCTGTGTGTATGTATGGTTGTGTGTGTGTGTGTGTGTGTGTGTGTGTGTGTGTGTGTGTGTGTGCATGTGGATGTGCTTGGACTCTTTCCTGTGCAGAGGCCAGAGTGGGCCATTAGGTGTCCATCTCTGTCACTTTCTTCCTTATTCCCTTGGGACAGGGTCTCCTACTGAACCTACAGCTAGGCCGGCACCCAGCAAGACCCAGAAATTCTTGTGCCATTGCCCCATTCCCACAGTGCTGGAGTTACAGAAGTGTGCCACCACATCCCCCTTTCTATGTGGGTGCCGAGGATCTGAAATCAAGTCTTCACAATTGTACAGCAAGTGCCTCTCCCCAGCTCCACATTTGATTTTCTAAAATCAAAGTTACAGAAGTATGTAGTAGTCAATAAATCACCCTAACGTCCGGGATTTGTTTGTCTGCTTTATTTCTAAAACACAGTCTTAGCTGGGCTCGGTGGCACACACCTTTAATCTCAGCACTCAGGGGGCAGAGGCAGGTGGATCTCTATGAGTTCAAGGCCAGCCTGGTCTGCAAAGCGAGTTCCAGGACAGCCAAGGCTATATAGAGAAACCCTGTCTTGAAAAAAAAAAACACAAAAGTAAGTAAGTAGACAAATAAAATAAAATAAAACACATCTCACTATGTAGCCCCCACTATGAACTCACTCTGTAGACCAGGCTGGCCCCAAACTCACAGAACCATGCCTGCCTCTGCCTTCTGAGTGCTGGGATCAAAGGTGTACACAGCTATACCAGTTGGCTAGCATTCAGTTAAAAAAAAATAATGGTAAGCAGGGTGTGGTGATGCATGACTGCAATCTTACCTGTTGGGAGGCTAAGGCAGGGGGATGGTGACTTTGAAGGCAGCTGGAGCTACATATCGAATTCCAGGCCAGCCTGGGCCGTGGCATGAGAGTCTGTGTTGCTGTTTTTTTTTTTTTTTTTTTTTTTAAAGCAATAATTGAATAAATATTGTGTCATAGTCTATGGGTCAAGAATTTGAGATGAATTTATTTGGGTGGTCCTAGGGTCTCTTGGTGCTCCCTGATGTTATGGTCAAGTCAATGGTCAGAGCTATGAACACTTGAAGGCCTGACTCGGCTGTGGGATCCATTTTCAAGCAGTTCATGCTCATGGCCAGTAAGCTGGTGTTGCAGGTGAGCAGGAGGCCCTGCCCCTCCACACAGCCTGCCACAGGGTGGGTGTGTCTTCACCACAGGGCAATGGTGGGCAGGAGGCCCTGCCCCTCCACACAGCCTGTCCACAGGGTGAGCGTGTCTTCACCACAGGGCAATGGCTTTCTTCAGAAGCTTCAACCTCAGAAGTCACACTCTATAATTCCTATAGTGGTGGATTGGTCACACAAGTCAGGTCTGTTCCTCGTGGGAGGAGACTACACAATGCCGTGAGTGACTCCAGAATCATTTTAACTGGGAATGACGGTGCACTCCTGTAATCTCAGCACCTGGGAGGTGGAGCAGGAGGAGCAGGAGTTCAAGGTTATGCCAGCTCCATAGTGAGTTAGGGGCCAGCCTGGGCTATATGAGACACTGTCTCAAATAACAAAGAAAAAATAAATAAGAAAAATAGAATTACTTTAGGACTGGAGAAATGGTTCAGGGGTAGAGCAATGACCTAGTGTGTGTGAGGGCCTAGGCTCAGCCCCTAGTACTTCCAAATCTCCCTCTCTGTCTCTTTCTGTCTCTGTCTCTCTGTCTCTGTCTCTGTCTCTCTCTCTCTCTCTCTCTCTCTCTCACACACACACACACACACACACACACTCACACAGAGAGTTATCTCAGGGGCCATCCTGATTGGCTGCTCTATTTCCACAAGGCTGATACCAAACACCCCGCACACTGGAAGAGTCAAGCCGGTCCGTTGGTGCTGACGTAACTACTTCAGCTTTTAGCTGCTTGCTTTCGGCACACTGGTTGAGCTTTCTCTGTTCTCTCCTGCAGTCCCTGCTCCTGTCACGAGGCCTCTCTAAAGGAGGTCTCTCTGCCCCTGTCCACAGTCTGATGGGCTTGGGTTTGCTGAAGTTGTGTGCAGACAAAAGTGTTAGGTGCTTCGGAAGGACTCGCCCTCTTGTGAGGATGAGACCGTTTAGCTTCAGGGGATCATTCTCCTGGGACAACATCCCAACCAAAACACGTGTCAGCTGCCCAGTGCTGACAAGAGCAGCGTGTCCAGTTGTCCCTCAAAGGGTGAGCTACAATTTTGTTATCTGAGCAGTAGCCATTTAGGCAGCAAGTGCTATGGGAAACATTGCAGTTGGGTTTACAGATGTGCTCGGTTAGTCAGGTTTATTAGCTGCCATTTGTGGAAGAGACAGTACAAATGTAGGTATGTGTAGCCGAGGCTAGCCTCTGCCTTTTCAGAGTATTGTATTGACGTGTGCCACCACAACTACAAATGTGAAATCGGCTTGTTCATAGGTAAAGCACTGATCAATGGGGTGTTTGCTACTCTCTGGTCCCCAACACTTTGGAGGGTACACCTCCACACCAGTGCTGACCTGGAGGGCCCACAGATGGCCTCCCTGCTGGAAGGACTCTCTGAAGCAGACAGTGAAGAGGCCTGGTAAGGGAATGAACGCTAGGCGTGTCTGGAGTTCTAGGGCCTTCTTTGATCAGATTTTCAGTCTCCTAACTCTGTCAATCTTTGATCAGTATTTCTGGGATCAGGCCCACCTCACAGTCACTCCTAAATGATTATTATCACCATTATTACGTCAGGGCTGGAGACTGAACTAGATACTACTGAGCTACACCCCCAGCCTTCATTCCTTAGTTTCCCTTTGTTTAAGATAGCCACGGACTAGGAATTAAAAACACCAAGCATATTTAATCTTGAAAGTCTAAGACAGACATTAATACTATTAACAGATGCATAATTTAATACGACCACAGCAGCATCCAGTGAACACAGTCGGTTGGGCTGTTTGTGGTCTGACTTCAGATTGGAGGCGTCTCAGGCTGGATCGATGATGGTAGAATTGTGAGTTAGCCCCGTTAATGCTTTGACTGTTCTGAGTCACAAGGGCAGAGTAAGTCCAAAAGAAGCCACATAGGCTTTCCAAGAAGTCACTCACCAGGTCCCCAGTGTGTGGGCGGGAGTAGGGAATAGGAGCGGCCTTTGGACTCGGTACAGCTTCTGCGCACTCACCAACGGTGTGACCTCAGAGCCTAATACATCTTCTTTAAATGGGAGATGACGGTATCTAGCTCATAAGGTTGCTGTAAGGATTCAGGGGGGAGAATGTGTACAAGGTGCTCAGTACATTGTCTGCATCACAGTAAGTATTCAAATATTTGTCTAAAAACACATACACACACAGACACACAGACACAGACAGACAGACAGACAGACACACACACACATATACACACACTGTGTCTCACATCCAATGCCTCCCTCCTTTTTTTTTTTTTTTTTAATCAATAAGACATTTTAAATGAGGATTCTCTCTCTCTTTTCAGCAAGTTTAAAACATCTTGGTTAAAATCCCAGTGAGCATTATGGGACAGCACTCAGGATATGATTATGGGACGGGACATGGCACAATTTTGAATACTCTGAGAGCTTTTGAGCCAGGGGTTAACGAGGGGAAATCCCTCTCTGAGAGTTAGATGTCAGCCCGAGTTTAAAGGGCAGAAAGGGTCAGGAATGATTGGAGGGTGTGCTGCGCAGACAAGGACAGGAAGGGAGAAGGTCTTGGCTTCAATAAGTTGGTTAGACCCTGGGGAGAGCACGAGGTTCGATGCGGATCAGGGAGGAAACTGTCAGGGAAAAGCCACATGGTAGATAGCTTAAGCAAAACTGAAACCTGAGTAATGCGCAGACGCGAAATCCATCCTAAACTTGGCTCCAGGTTCACTGCTCAGATGGCAGAGCCATGGAAGGTTCCTCCCCAACCTCGAAGACAGGTGGTCTTCAGGTTGAAAGCAAGAACCTCATCTTTCACCCCGGCAAACAGGAAAAGCCCTTTCTGGACCCCTTGTCAGTTTCAAGGAGATCTCCGTTTTGGCTCGAGTCACTGGTCCAGCCTTCTCCCAGTCACTGTAGCCTTGGCGGGAGTGGGTTGAGCTGGGCACATGGACTTCCTCATCACCGCGGAGGAAGGGTTCTGCTCACAAAGTCAGGGACTCTGCCAGACATAGCGAACAGACCTGCCCAATCTCCCCACACCATCTGCCAACACCCCTAAGCCAACAGGGCCCCTGAAGTGATTGCATTGTCATGGATCAGTTCCTGGAAGAGACAGGCATCCTGAGGACTAAGCACACACACACACACACACACACACACACACACACACACACACACACACACACAGAGAGAGAGAGAGAGAGAGAGAGAGAGAGAGAGAGAGAGAGAGAGAGAGAGAGAGAGCGCTATGTGTTTGGTGCTGGGGTAGAAGTCACTGAACACGGGCCCAGCAGAGTGAAGAGTGGGCTGAGGGAACGTCACAGGCCGCCCCAAATAATCACTGCAGCCACTGGATCCTCGGATCCAGCTGACAGGGAAAGTGTAGGAGATGGAAGATGAGTTGTGAGTTAACACAGTTAAAGTGCTGCCTTGCTAGCACTGACCTATGTGTACCACCTTGTTTCCACTGTCTTTCCCCACGTCATGGGTGGCCTTCAGTTCAGAAGATTCAGAGGGCAATTTTTTAATTTCTGAGACAGAATGTCACATAGCCAGGGCAGCCTTCAACCTCGCTGGTAGTCAAGGATGTCCCAGGAACCTCTTCTGCGTCCACCTAGAATTGGGATTCCAGACGAGCACCATCAGGTCCACTTTATGTGTGAAGGGCTTTGTACATGCTGGGCAAACACCCTACCAACCAAGCTACCTCCCCAGCACTCACAACAGTGTTTCAGAGAATGTCCGTTTGCAGTAATCAACACACATCCCCTACTCCAACATCTCCCTTTGAGAACTTTTGAGTGAAGAGGTCTGTGGGGCTGGTAGGATTCAGTCAGAGAACCATTGAGGATCACCAGAATGCTTCAGAGAGCCCTGTCTGTTTCAGGTAAGTGGATAATTAAATTTGGGTGGGAGTGAATCCTGGGACTATGCCAGCAGGGGAACTGAGCATCTGGGGCTCACATGAGTCAGGATGCTTGGCTGTTTACTACAGCGGAAAGCCGGCAGGGAAGGCTGTGAGTGCCTAGTGCCGCATGGGCAACTGTGTTGTGAGGAGTGACTCATCATATTTACTCTCAGGCTCTCGTCTCGTAAAAAGATTAATTCAGTAGAGCTCAAATTCCAGGGGAAAATGGACCATTTATTGTTTTAAGTGTGGGGCTTCTGCGCAGCCTGTGCGTTTTTTTCAGATTGCTTCATCTGACATTTCCTAAAGAGGCTAGCTAACACGATTCCGTCTTTTGCAACTGGAAAGTTATGTTTGAGCATTCTGTAAGCCAGCTGGTAAGATTAGGAGTTTCCAACACTTGGGTTGATTCTGAGTTTGAATCTGATGTGGTTGCATGGTTTGTTTATTTATTTAATTTAGAAGCAGTGTCTTGCTAGGTAGCCTGGCTAACCTCAAACTTGTGATCCTCCTGCCTCAACCTCCAAAGTATCTTTATTAGAGGCATGTCACCACACCTGGCAGAGTGAAGTTTTTAAGTGGGAACTTTTTTGTATGTGTGTGGTGTGGGGACTGAGACTTGAACCCACGGGCTCATTAATGCTAGGCAAGCACTCTACCAACTGAGCTACATCCTCAGCAAAGCTTTCAAATATGGGTCTTCCCTTTTTGCATTTTCCCTTGGTCCTCCAGCACTGCCTTGCTCTGGTGTCTGGCTTCAGCAAAGCTCTTATGTAGCGAGCATGGAAAACCGTGAGTCACAGCTCCTCTCCTGGAAGCAGGCTTTCCTGTCCTGCTGGGCGGATCCATCAGACCAACCCACTCAGCCAACAGTAAATACGATAGTCCTTTGATCTTTTCGATTGGAAATAGTTAGGTCCAAATAACTAAATCTAAGCAAGAAATACCAATTAAGTACGTCTTAACTCTTGGGCATGTCTGGTCTTTTCTGTATCCTCCTGGAATTTCTGTATTTAAGAATCTCTTAGGTCATTTCCCAGGGCTTTTACTGGCTGCTTTCCAGCCAGGTCACGGGTGTCTCTTGTATTACCCGGTATCTTTGGAATTGTTGGCTCTAACTGTAGTCTTTCCTTGACAATAAAATTCAATACAATTTCAGACATTTGAAGAGGCCGCTAGGTTGTTAAAAATCTAGGCGTTTTCCAAGGGTAGATAAGAAATGAGACAGCAGCTGAGTGTGGGTTTAGACTTGTTCATTCAGCGGCCTCTGGGCTACCAAGGTGGAGACAACCAAAATACACTTGGAAATGGTCTGCAAAATGGTCTCAGCAGAGTGTTCAGATGTAGGCACAGATCTCTGGAATTATCAGCTTGCAAGCGATAGATGATAGGTAAAGGCATAAAGATAGTAAACACCCAGCGAAGGCATAGGTTTTAAAAGGGCTAGCATTGCAGGCTGGGCAGATAAAGATGACCCAGCAGTCAGAGAAGCAGGAGATTTGGGAGGAGATCCTGCTTTGCCAATGTTGAGGCCGATGCTGGGTGAGGCAGTGCATGCCCGTAATCCCAGTACTCAGAAAGCAAAGGCAGGAAGACTATGTGAGTTCAAGCCCAGCCTGGCCAGAGACCGTGATAGAATGGAAGTTTTTCAGAACAGAATGTTGACCGCATCTCTTGGGAGGACCATGGAGAGGGAAGAAAGAGGAAGGGAGAGAGAGTGAAACGTTGTAGGAAGCCATGATGTCCTCAGGAACACAGGAAGGTCCTCAAGCGGAGTCACAGTCCTTCCGCTGGAAGGAAGGGGGCCAGTGGAAGGTTAGAAGGGAGAGAAGAGAGGGGTCTTCAGTCTTGGTGCCCCATCCCTTCTGATGGCAGCAGGGAGCTGGCTCATGGGTTGAACTGGAAAGAATTTGAGCGTGTGTGTTGTAAGGATGTGTGTGCACATGTGTTTTCGGGTACACTCGTTCATGTGTGCATGAGTGGTTGCCGGAGGTGGATATTGGGATTCTTCCTCTATCAGCCTCCACTTTTTTTTAACTGAAAAAAATAATATTTTTATTAATTCTTTGAGACTTTCTTTTTTTTTTTTTTTTGGTTTTTCGAGACAGGGTTTCTCTGTGTAGCTTTGTGCCTTTTCCTGGAACTCACTTGGTAGCCCAGGCTGGCCTCGAACTCACAGAGATCCGCCTGGCTCTGCCTCCCGAGTGCTGGGATTAAAGGCGTGCACCACCACCACCCGGCTGATTCTTTGAGACTTTCAGACAATGTGTCTTGATCATTTTTCACCACCCTTCCCCCATTTCCTCCACTGTCCTTCTCTCCCTCCCTACATACCCACCTTCATGTTTTCTCTCTCTCTTAAAAATTAAAAACAAACAAACAAACAACCCCCCCCCCCCCCCCCGAGTCCAGTTTGTGTTGGCCAAGTACTCCTGGGCATGGAGCCCGCCCATGGAGTGTGGTCAATAGACCAGTTGTCAAAGCGCTAAGGGAAAACTGACTTTCTGTTTTCCAGCATCCACCAAATGCCGATAGCCTTTCCTTCCATTAGGGCTGGGTCCTGGTGCCAGCCTCTGCTTCTGTGTACAGGCTGTGACTTTCGTGTGCGCTGTCCCAACTGTGAATTCACAGAAGCAGCTGCCCTGTTGTGTCCGGAAAGCTCTGTTGAAGTCATCAGCACCTCTGGCTCCTACAGTCTTTGCGTCTGCTCTTCCGCCGAGATCCTTGAGCCTTGAGGCGAGGGATGTGATACAGATTTAGGGCTGACTGCCCGGATGTCTCCTATTCTCTGCACATAGACCAGTTTCCACCTTATTTTTTAAAGACGACTCTTTGACCGAATCTGGAACTCTTTCTTTCAGGGGAGACCAGCCGGCCAGTGAGCTCCAACGATCGGCCTGTCTTCACCCCTTCAGCAGCGGTTACGGACACACACTGCATGTGTGGCTTTTACGAGGATGCTGAGGATCTGAACTCAGGTTCTCATGATTGTGTGGCAAGCACCTTATCCACAGAGCCATTCTTCCAGCTCCCCCTCCTTTTTTTTATTTTGGTTTTCTTTTTTCTTTCCAAGACAGGGTTTCTCTATGTGGCCTTGGCTGTTCTGGAACTGTCTCTGCCTCCCAAATGCTGGGATTAAAGGCGTGTGCCATTACTACCCTCTCCCCCTTTTAAAAAAATGTATGGTCTCATTCTGTGGCCCAGCCTGGTCTCAAATTTGGGATTCTCTGGACTCAGCTAGCATGCCCAGCTTGGAAGTGTTTACATTTGTCTTGACGTTGAGACAATATCTCACACTGTAGGCCAGGCTGGCCTTGAATTTGGCCTTGAATTTGCAATAGTCCTTCTGTTTCAGCCTTTTGAGTGCTGGAATGTCAGAGTGAGCCACCAAGCTTGGTGATCTTTAAAAATTAAAAAAGGGTCGGTGGGGGGGTTGGATGAGATGGATAATATGGCTCCCTGGGTAAAGGCCACTTGTCACCAAATCCAATGCGCTAAGTTCACTCCCCAGGACCCACTTGGTGGAAGGAAAGAACCAACTCAAAAGGAAAAAGAGAAAAGGAACCAACTACCCAGGGCTGTCTGTCACACTGATAGCCCCACCCACCTCCACTAAATACATACATACATACATACATACATACATACATACATGCAAACAAAATACGATCCCCTTAGTTTTTCTAGATCTCATATATTACTACTTTGGACTCTAATACATGACTGACTTTCCTCTGAACCGCAGAGGTTATGCTTAAGAGACAAAAGCTTATGTCAAAGGTCACAAATGCTAAGGTTGGCCAGTGGAAGCCATTGTGGGAAATTCTGACCAGCTGAAGACCTGATTCTGGTGTGCAACCTGGCTTCCGGCGGTAAATCTATCCAGCCCTGTGCAAGTCTTATTGACAGAAAGATTGATGGCTGAGTAATCTGTGATTTACCTAACCGGATGAGTCAACAAACTATACCAGGAGAATGTAGAGATCTTCATTGGGGAGAAAGTGGAAAACTCCTTAGGGTAGGGAGGTCCCCCTGAGAAATAGTACTGTTCCTGAGGTAATAACAGACTGGAAAGCCTTTTATTATGGGCTGGGTGTGGCGGCTGAGAAACGGAAAGAAAGAAATGTGAGTCATACAAAGTCCTCATTTCATGTCCCTCGGTCATTGTCAATGACATTTGGGAAAGGGCTGGTGTGTTCAGTGTGGTTATCTCTCTGCTGTGGACAGCAGCTTCCGGCCTGCGGAGACTAAGACGTGCAGTTCTGCTTCCTGCTCTGGTTAACGCTGCTACATGAGATGGAGAGGTCTTCACTGGTAGAGTGGTCAGTCATGAGGGAAGTGACGGACCCCAGCACCAGCTTCCGCCTCTCAGGTTCCTCAGAGTGTAGAACCTCACTCTGCTCTCCTTCGGGACTTCAAATCTTGGCCCTGGGTAGAAACCTCAGAGTTTGGGGTACTCCTGGGGGCAGGCTCACCTATTCTGCTATGGAGTTTAGCAGAAGCCTGTCTGTGCCTGCGTAGGCTCTTCACCACACCTCAGGGCTGGGCCCCAAGCAGCTTTTCAAACCTGACAGACGACCAGCCAGAACCTGCTTACCGTTGGCTAATGGCCAACTTGGAGGCCCCTGGTGCTGTGGCTCTCAAGATCCTGTTAATTGGCATGTTCAGAGAAACAGAGTCGGGAACTACAGAGATCCCAGAAGGACATCCATGTTCCTTTAGCTAAACTAACCAGACCTTTAAGTATACAGTAGAAAATAAAGGAAAATTCAAAATGAGAAACTTTAAAAAAAAAAATCTTGGCTCTACTTAAAATTTCCCAACTTAGCCCTACCTCCTTTATCTTGATTTATAGCCCAGGCTGGATTTGAATTTACAGTCCTCCTGCCTCAGAGTGCTGGGATCACAGACAAGTGTCACCATGCCTGGCTCGACTCTCCTTTTTAACTCTTTTATTGTATTTAGTGTCACCACCATGTCACACACACAGAGGGCGGAGGACAAACTGTCCTTGAGGGAGTCAGCTTTCTCTTTTTCCACCAAGCAGGTCCTAGGCATGGAACTCCAGTTTTCAGGTTTGGTAGTAGGGTCATTGATCCACGGAGCTATCTAGCGAATGCTTTTTTTCTTTAAAAAGAAAATTAGGCAATACACATTGATTATGTGTTTATTGGTTGCTTATGCCTTCTGGGTACTCCTCACTGTCACCGTCAGGTCTGAAGGGACCCTGAGGCCCCACCTGGCTCATCCTTACCAGTACATTTGTCCTCTCTCAGGAGTCCTGGATCCCAACCCAGCTCTGTGAGAAGATTCTCTTGCTAGACATTTTGAGGCTGCTCCTCCTTATGCTATCCACGACAGGACTCCCTTCCCACCGGGACCTAGGCCGATGGCTCCGTCTGTCCATGCTCAGACGCAATGCTGAACAAGCAGTGAGGAGGAGTGATGTTGTGGGGAGGGGGGCTCTGCTGGCCATTGTCACCGTTCCGTGAATAACCTTTCCTCTGTGCACTTGGATTTGGAGGCGTCTGCAAACATCTTTCTTGTCCCTTATGTTTTTATGAGGTGTAGTTTTCTGCTAAATCTTCCAGCGTCGCTTGTGTCTTATTGACTGTTATGTACATCATAATTAGCATTTCCTTCCTTCTTCTTGGAGAGATTAAAAATAGACCTGTTTCTATTTTCCTGAGATAGTCTGTGGATAAGGAAGGAGGTGAAATAGCTTTCCAAGCTGTGGTCCTTGAGCTCACCTTCCTTCTTCACTTTGCAGGAAGCTAGCAGGATCCGTGCTCACGAGGGTGGGGTGAGGGGTGAAGTGCGGACGGTCCTTCTGAAGTTGGCCACCTGGCAAGTCTCTTGATCCCTGAGCTGAGGAGTTGCTCCAGTGATGTAAACTGTACAGGAAGCGACACAGAGCCAAGGAGTAGGGAGGGCCGAGTGCATGGCAGGAGTCAGGGTCAGGGGTTAGAATCTGTCTGCCAGAGAAGTTCTGAGCCTGAGTAAAGCTTTTGCAGAAATAGGATTCTAGGAAACAAGGGGCCATACTTCCAAGATAACGAGAGGAAAACTTAAGCTTTTAAACCTTTAATATCCTTTGTTCTCCCTAAGGGATGTGAATGTGGCCTGTGTGTGTGTGAGAGTGTGAGTGTATGAGTGTGTGTATGTGCATGTGTATGTATGTGTGTGTATGGTGTGTATGTGTGTATATGTATGTGTGTATGTCTGTGTATATATGTATGCGTGTATGTATACATACGTATGAGTGTATGTGTGTATATACATGTGTATGAGTGTGTATATGTGTGTATACATGTGTGTGTGTTTGTAGACTGAACCCAGGACCTTGTGCCTGCTAGGAAAATGCTCATCACTCAGCTACACTCTTAGCCTCGGAGTTTATTTCCTTAGCATCCCATGACCAGTTCAGGAATGAATTCCCCATCACACAGGGTTTTGGGAGACAATGCTCTATACTGTATTCAGGGGTGATCCTCTTCTCCCTACCCAAGACACCGGGGTGTGGGGCCTAAGCCAGGCTCAGCTACCCAGACCCTCCTCTCCAGGACTTTGAATAAGAAGAAGCAAGAGTTCAAGGGTGAGCAAAAGCCACCCGAGGTGGGAGTGTCATCCTGGGACCGGGGTCCTAGGAAATCACCTTGGCTGCCATCTTTGCTGCCCATCATCTCTGGGTTTCCAGTCTGTTTCCCGAGCCCGGCTCTCAAGCCCTCCTGTCCACCCTGTGGACTGTTCGATCCTTCCAGTCCACTCCAGCTTAGAACGAAGAGTAACCGGTGCTGGCTTCTACACTTTGCGTGAAGGAGTCAGAGTGGCCCATCGGCTGGTCCTGCCCTTAAACCTGAAGAGGTGCTTCTGCTTCCGGTGCTGCTGGATGGTCCGGCGGCAGGCTGCAGCCACTCCGGGAGAGCTGTGCTTAGAGAGGTTGAGATCAACCTAGCCAAGGGTTTAGAGCGTGTTTTAAAGCAGACACGGTTATCTGAATGCAAAGAGAAATCCCACCGAGCGCGGATGCCACAAAGCTGTCCTCAGACCATATCCTAGTAGCAAGAGAAGCCGAGCTGTTCATGTATTTCATCAACTTTTTTTTTTTTTCTTCCAGTACTGGGGACTGAACTAGTGCATGCCAGGCAACACTCTGCTACTGAGCTAGATCCAAAGACCTTTGTACTTTGATGACAAGGTCCCACCCACTTGCTCAAACTGGCTTTGAATTTGTGACCCTCTTGCTCAGTCTTCCAGGTAACTAAGTTATGGGACTGTGCCACCAGGCCTTGCTTAAGCCATTTTAGGAGAACTTTTGTCTTTAGACAGGGTCTCTCTCTGTAGCCCAGGCTGGCCCTGAGCTCACAGAGATCTACTTGCCTCTGCATATCTCCCAAATGCTGGGATTAAAGGCATCAATGATCACATCCTTCAATTTGATTTTTAACTTTTTCCTATTTAAAATGAAGGAACTGTATCCTCACACCTTCTAGACTGTCCCGATTTCCAGGGCCTCAGAGGTCATTTGGGTGGTTTTGCTTGATGTTGTTACCGTGTTTTAATTCTCAAGAGTCCTTTGGAAGCTCAGAGTGTGACGGTGTTGACACCCAGGGGCTTTCTGGTCCTCAGTCCCCGAACTGCATTGGTGACAGTTGAGACCACCACTGTCCTGGCCAGTGGTGACAGCCCCCCCTTCTTTTTTTGTGGTAGTCCTTAAGCATGAGGACCTTTGACAAGGCCATTGCCTAGATTTCTGGATCCCTGGGTCTCCCACAAAGCTCAGATCTGAAGACTTGATAGCCTCTCTAGGGCACCCCCAAGGGAAGGGCTCAAATCGCTGACCCTGCTGGAACCCTGACCCCCTTTCCTGTCTCCAGGACTGTTTTATCTGATGAACATTCCACTTTCTTTATTTATATTTCCTTTATAGGACCCTCTCTCTACACCACCTAACAAAATCAATAGCTTAAACTTTGAAAATAAAATTTTCAAAGGAGAATGTCAGCCAGATATGCTGGCCTACATCTACAATCCCAGCACTGGAGAGGCTGAGGCAGGAGGATTCCTGTGAGTTTGCAGCCTGGGTTGCAAGACCTGCCAAAGTAGGGGTGAGGGGTATCTCATGAGAACTTGTTCTTTCTTCCTGGCCACAAACCTCCATCAAGGCCAGATGCACAAAGCTTCTTTGCTCACCGAGAAGGAGGGGGTGGCTCCCTCCAGGGGGTGAGAGGATAATTTTTTAAAAATTAATAGATTTTTAAAAAAAAAGTTTTGTCAATAATATCTAAAATAAATGAGAGGAAAGCCAGGAATTCTAAATGCTATCAGCTGCCAAACAGAGGGGTTAATTGGGTGTATATTTGGTGTCACCCTCTCCTGGGAGTCTCTGGAGTTTCCTGAGAAAGGCTGAATGATCCCTAAGCTACTCTGCCGTGACCGGCACTCCCTCACTCACCATAGCCTCTTAGAGTTAGGGATGAGGAGTGTTTCTATCCACACTCTGTAAATCAAGCCAGTAACTCTATCTGTAGTTAGTATGGAGCCCCTACTCCAAATGAAAGCAAATACTTGTGTTACAAATGAAGTAGTTCATTTTATAATACGTGGTCTCCCTCCTTATGGGTCTCATGGTGCACTGCTTCTGTGAATGGAACCTGCTTACTGTAGACCTGGGCAGCAAAGTTGCTTGGGTGAGGGATCCTTACTGGTAGGTGAGCCCCATAATTCATTGAGATATTAAAAAAAAGCTTACACTATTTCTTAAACATTCATTATAAATGTTGATTCCAAGAAGCCAAGAATCCACATTTTTGGAATTTACATCCCCAAGTCACTTCATACATAAGTGTTCTATGTCACCATTTCTGGGGAGACAGAAACAAACTGCTGTTCACTCCAGATAGAGAACCCATGACAGACCAAAGTACAATTCCCATGAAAGTCCAACTTGGTGAACCAAGGAGTTTGATTTGGGTTATTTACAGGAGCAGAAATGACCCAAAGTCAGCTGCATCACCAAAGCCACCCCAGCGTGGGTGACAGTTCCCAGAAGCTGGGAACCTGGAGCACACGGCACAGCTTGCCGGCAGCTAAACAGGTTGGAGAGTGTCTCTGAGGCAGTTCAGGTGGTCGGAGCCTTTTCCAGATAGCTCGGCTGATGTCTGTGTCTTCTAGGCAGCCCGGCTTGTCTGAAAGAGTCTCTTAGCAATTCTTACAGCTTATACATGGTTGGGGAAGAAGGGGCTTAGTGTTCCTAGTCGCTTTCTGGGACTTCCTGAAGCTCTTGAATTGTTTACTTCCTAAGCTTCACAAGCTCCCCTGCAGGATGGAAAACTCCACCTCCCTTTAAGAAACCCTATTGTCTCACTTCCTTTCTAACATCCTATGTCTGAACAGGTTCCCTCCAAACCGGAAGGTTTTAATCTGGAGGAAACTGCTGCACAATACAAAGGACAGATCCTGGTGCAATTGATGCTTCATGATACAATCAATTGAAAGACAAGGACGCTGTCACGTCTTCAAAGACCCTCTACCCTCTCTACGCAAGTCTACAGGGTCCCTGATTCAAATGGGCCCACAGCAGAGGAGGGTTCATTGTTCCATTGAAGAGGGACAATGGTGGGTTGGTTCTAGGATTGGTTTGTTCAGGGGCTTAGTGGCATCGTGGAAGTCCTAGATCCCGCCCATTTTTTGCCTCTCTGTCACCCTCTGTGTGGCTCCCCATGGCTTCCTAAGGCTGTGACAATCAGATTTTTCCCTGTACCAGAAAAAAAGGAGTGGTTTCTTCAGGCCTGTTTCTTCTGAAGAGCGTGTAACAATTCCTCCCAGTGTTGTGCTCTCCTCGGCAGCTCAAACCGAATGGTGATCCCCCTTAAGGATTGACCTTATGATGACCTTTCCAGAACACAGGGTCTCGGGGAGACAAGTTCTTTCCAAGGAAGGAAGGAAGAGATGGAGTTAGCAGCCATTCAGTGCTGTGTGTCATGTCAGCTTATCCCAGTTCTTAAGTAGCACTTTATAGTCCCCGAACTCCAGGAGACTGTCTTACCAGCCACAAGGTGTCTTCTCTAGAGAGACCATCAGGTGCCCCCACCTCACATCTCCAGTGTCTTCTATTTAAAACTTGAGAGAATTCTCAATGTGGACATGACTGGGAGATCAGAACACCATCCACTCATTGATTCTTTTGTTGTTATTCTTAAGTTTTATTGGGAGGAGGGTTAAAAATAAAATACTCAATTGGTTTTTTATTTACGTGCATATGCTTGAGTTTATATCCACCGTATGTGTGCAAAAACCCTCAAAGGCCAGAAGAAGGGATAGGATCCCATGGAGCTGGAGTTGTAGGTGGTCGCGAACCACCATGTGGATGCTGGGAACTGAATCTAGGCCCTCTGCAAGAGCTATGAATGCTCGTAACTGCTAAGTCATCTCTCTAGCATGTCTCCTCACCCCTCTTAATAGAATCTCATGAAGCCCAAGCTGGGTTTGAACTCTCTGTGTAGGCAACACTAGCCTTGAACCCCTGAATTTCCTGCCATTCCCTCTCAAGTGCTGGGGTGATAGGCTCCTGCCACCATGCCCAGATTAATGCGTATTTACCAAGTAACTAGTGTACGTCAACCTGGAAGTGTGGGAGGGTATGAAGAAATTAAAGCATGCCTTCCGTCCTCAAGGACTCTATTCAGGGAACAAGCAGACAGGAAGCCGCTCCAGGGCTGAGGTTATTACTACCGAGCAGAGCTCCAAGCAGAGAAGGGGAGAACTCTGGCTGCCTTCAGGGACACTGTGGGGAAAATGGACGTTCAAAGTAGACTGGAGACCAAACTACATTTCTGATGTTTCCAAATTAGTGACTTAAGAAATACATTTTTGAATAATAATTTATAATTAAAGTCGGTCTGAAGCATTCCACAATAAGAGGAAAGCATCAGGTGGAGTTTGTGCTCTCAAGCTTTTGAAAGTATTTCTTGATAATGTCACTTAACTAATTTTATCAAAAGCATCTCTTTGGGGGCGTTAATTACAACACCAGATGCTAAAACATAATGTTAAATATTCTACTTTCTTGGAATGTTTCATTTGAGCTTTTTTATTCTGTTTCTTTCTTTCTTTCTTATTTTCATTCAGGATCTTGCTAGGTAGCCAATTCTGGCCTCAAACTTGGGGCCATTCTGCTTCCTGAACACTGGATTACAGACATAAGCCACCATCTGGCTCCGCAAATATCGCTTTTACTTGTTTCAGAGCTGGTGGAGGAATTGGAGCTACCGAGTGATGTGGAGGGTCCCGGGTGTTGAGAGTCACCCTGGGTCTCAGGGGTCTTCCTTTCTTCTCCGAGTGTCCATCCAGTCACTGCTGACACATACTGTCCTTGGCTCCTTCTTGTTCACAGAACACACCCTCTCCTTCAGGGAGGCCCCTGCTCACGCGATGTTCCTATCACCATGCAATGATGCCTGGATTTGCAACTTCGTCCTGTCTCTCTTCCATCTCTTCCAGATGTTGAACTCAAATGTCCATTCTCTGAGCAGACACTTCCAGCTGGGCGCATTACTGGAAACACTTAAAGTTAGGGTATGGCCGGGTGGTGGTGGCGGCGGCGCATGCCTTTAGTCCCAGCACTCGGGAGGCAGAGCCAGGCGGATCTCTGTGAGTTCGAGGCCAGCCTGGTCTCCAAAGCGAGTTCCAGGACAGGAGCAAAGCTACACAGAGAAACTCTGTCTCGAAAAACCAAAAAAAAAAAAAAAAAAAAAGTTAGGGTATCCTCCCTCACCACCCCCTTCTCTCTTACTTTTATTCTTAATACTTATTTAATATGAATAAATGAATCTCATATAAATACGATTCTCATCTCAGCGAAGTGCTTTCTGATTACTTTTCAGACAGAAAATAAACATTTCCCAAGTACCCGTTAAGGAACTTGGCCTTGGTCAGAGTACACAGAGGACAGCAAGCTACCAAGTCCTCTGTCCCACAAAGCATCCGTTCGGGAGCTGAGGGATGGGTGCTAGGAAGGCGCTCAGGATAGCGGAAACTGACCTCTCGAAACTCTGATATCCAGAATCCTCATTGTCTGGGTACAGACAGAATGACAATAACTTGCCTGAAGGAGAGTTTGCTGGGTGCAGCCGCTGTCCCAGGGGCTTAAGACAGAACAGCTTTGTCTTGGTGTCCAGTGCGGGAACAAGCCCGGGTCCTCACACTCCTTGCTTTCTCTCTTCACTGGTGGGACAAGATCTCATTTTGTAGCTCAGGTTGACCTCAAACTTCTGGTGATCCTCCTGCCTCAGGCACCTTGTCTGCCTTATTTCCCTTCTACCCCTTCCTCTTTACAGCACAGGCTGGTCTTGAAAATGTTTCTCCACACCCAGTTTATGAGGAGTTAGGGATTTTTTTGTTGTTGTTTTGTTTTTCGAGACAGGGTTTCTCTGTGTAGCTTTGGTGCCTCTCCTGGAACTCGCTCTGTAGTCCAGGCTGGCCTTGAACCCACAGAAATTCCCCTGCCTCTGCCTCCTGAGTGCTGGGATTAAAGTCGAGAGCCACTACCGCCTGGCTCTTGGTGTTAGGGATTTAATCCAGGGTCTTGTGCATGCTAGGTGAGCACTCTACTTACTAAGCTACCTCCGCTCCCCGCCACTCCTTTTTTTTTTTTTTACAAGAGAAAACTAAGGCACAGATGGTTGTAAAAAATTCACCCAGGGCTACAGAGTTCACAATACTTTTACTTCCATTAAAACCAAGAATATAATTGTTTCTAATTCTGTGTGGCATCAAAATAAAATATTTGACTTTAAATAGAACCATAAGTATCCATATACCTACTTCTCAGCAATATTAACCTTCTGGAGAAATACAATGAAAAATACACTAATATAGTATAAAGTAGTGTACATTTTTTTTTGCTTGCTTCTGGCTTACATGTGGCTTGGCTCAGCTGTCTTGACTTAAACCACTGCTAATTTTGTACATCATAGATTTGGGTGTATTAATTTTGGTTATTAAAAATACTGTGTTAGAATGTTATTTTCCTTGGATCATGAGCTTTTTGAAAACCCCTTAAATTTTGTGCCTGAGGTAAGTGCCTCGTGCTGTTCCCAGCCTTGATGGGGGTACGGTTCCAAGCCAGCCGTCCACCTCAGTGTCCTACCCTTGACTGTTATTCTACCCGCGCTCCGATACTGCTGGATTTTCATGTTCCTGTCTTCCTTAGCACCGCTCTTTCTGATTAAACCACAGATGCCTCGGGGGTAAACACCATTCATCACCGGGCCTTCCGGAGTTCCCAGAAGCGCCCAGCATGGTGATTGGTTGGCACAGAGGGTGTTTCATAAGAGCCAGCCTCACACGAAGCTTTGCTAGCTCGCCTCTAGCTACCTTAACCACAGTTTACAGGTCTTTCTTTTGGATGGCAAGTCCCCCTAATATTTGGGTGAGTATCCCCGATTTCATAAAAATAATTATCCAAACAACCTGTGTCATAGAAAGATGAGGGTGAACGTGGCTGATGAAGGCACTGTGCAACTAAAACTCTTCGACCCAGTGTTTTCCTTTTAGTGATCATTTTAACATTTTTCAGAATAATATGGCCTTTCTAACTTTTTTTAAGATTTATTTTT
This sequence comes from Peromyscus eremicus, assembly GCF_949786415.1. Lineage (NCBI taxonomy): Eukaryota > Metazoa > Chordata > Mammalia > Rodentia > Cricetidae > Peromyscus > Peromyscus eremicus. Next base: position 67,515,475 of record NC_081430.1, read on the forward strand.
ATTTTACATGTGTGTGTAGTTTGTCTTCATGTATGTCTGTGCACCTCATGTGTACCTGGTGCCTGAAGAGGCTAGAAGTGTCCGATCCCCCGGAACTAGAGCTACAGACGGTTGGGAGCGGCCATGCGGATGTGTTGTGGGGTACTCACCAGAGACGACGGCTAGAACATGGGTTTGAGTCAATACAAAGTCTTTATTAGCCGGCTGGAGGCTACATGTGGTGTTCTGAACCCCAGCGTAGCCCTGAGTCTTTCTCAGGGTGAACTTTTAATCACAAAATCCATGTTCTGGGTTGACATACTTCAGTTAACAAGAACAGTTAGCCAGAAGCAGAACTACAGAAGCCAAAAATCAAGATCAGCACATTGAGGGACTTTCCCAGAACTATGGGCTTTGATGGATTAGGTCTTTGTTTTAGTTTTGGCAGGTGATGCTGTCTACGTGCTGAGTTTTACAGCCTGAATGCCACTTCTATCATGGAGTCAGTTGAGCTAAAGTCTGGGGGCCTGCTAAGGCCTGGGACCCCGTTATAGATTCTGGGAATCAAACCAGGTCCTCTGGAAGAGCAGCAAGTGCTCCTAACCACTGAGCCGTCCCTCCAGCCCCAACCCAGAGTTTCCTAAGTGAACAGATCTGGTAGAGAGGGGTAGAATGCTCAATGGCGTCATTACAACGCTTGGGGAACACCAGGTAGTTCTGAAGCTCAGCTCCGCACACTGGAGCTCTGCTCACGACCTCGTCCTTCCTGCTGTGGAAGCCTCTTCACCCGTGGGTGTGCTCACTCCATGCAGTAACTTCACACCCACATCTTGTAGTAACTGCACTACCGGCTGCTTGGATTTTGCTCTAGCGCTCCTTCCGGGAGTGAGCGGAGCCCGAGTATTTTCTCTTGACACTGAGCTACTAGAAACATGTTTTTTAAAGAGAGAGGATTAGTGGTGAGTGCAGCAGTTTCTTCAGGGCACATTATATAAACCCTTTGAGAGCTCCTCAGGGTGGGGCTCTTGAAGACAAAAACAATGAAACACATTGCACCAGGAAAGATTCAGTACAGGTGACGTTTCCTGTCAGTTTCCTTATCATTCTTTCTCCACATCCTTTTCTTCCTCCTCCCCTCCTCCTCCTCCTCCCCTCCTCTTCTTCTTCTTTCCTTTTTTTTTTTTTTTTTTTCTAGACAGGTTCTCACTGTGTAGCCCAGGCTGGCCTGAAACATTGAAGCCTTCCTGCCTCGGCATCCCAAGTGCTGGGATTAGCGGTGTGTGCCAGCACTCCTGGCACATCAATCCACTCTTGAAGTGGATTGAATACTCAATGTCGCTTTCATTTGCTGGGCTGTACGTCAAGATCTTCTGACCCACGCGTTGCTTCTCTTGGATTTCGGTTGCGTGTGGGTGCTGCACCTAGTCATTTATTCACTGACTGTACACAAGAGACTTCTCAGAGTCTGCTTGGAAGTTGGAGTACTGCAAATGCTTCTGGTTTATGCAGGGAGCAAAACACTGCTCTCGGTCAGTCCAGAAACCACAACGTCAGGTTACAAAGTACAACACGAAGCATGGTGTGATCACTGAGCACCTGCAGGCCCTGGGACATAGGCTTCAGGTCTGTCTCATTTGAAGAAATGGGTGTAGAGAGAACTGGCTGGAGCTGTTAGTTTGCTCTGAAGGCGGCTTTGCTGAATGTCACCTCCCTGTTAGCTTTGTGCCCCGAAAACCCTGTGCTAGTCTTGCTGAAAACACAAGCGCATACATTCTGGGGGAGAAGAAGCACTCCTGAAAGTCTGGGGGGTAGTTCAGTGTTTTTCTAATGTGCCCAAGACCTTGGTTTGATCTGAAGTGCTCCAAATAAACAGATCTGGGTGCTGGAGAGATGGCTCAGTGGTTAAGAGCACTTGCTGCTCTTCCAGAGGATCCAAGTTCAGTTCCCAACACCCACACAGAGTAGCTCACAATCACCTGCAATTCCAGCTCCGGGGAAGCTGGCACCTCTTCCGGCTTCTACTGGCACCTACATAAATGTGGCGCGCGCGCACACACACACACACACACACACACACACACACACACGCCTAGACCCCCCCCCCCCACAAATAAATAAAATCTTTTTAAAAAGGAGAGAGGAAAGAAATGGAACCGGAGGTTATAATTTTCCCAGTGCAGCCAATTAGTTGTTCCAGGGGTGAACTCATGCTCGCCATCCAGGCCACCGTAGACTGAGGCCAGATTTAAAAACAAGCGGGTTAAAAACTCCAAAGATTACCCAAGTCCATTGGAGCGTCTGCTCTAACTAGCTGAGCAAGTCGCTGGGGTTAGAGCGAAGTGCCGAGATACTTACCCTCCAAATATGGATAAGAACTGCGCAAAGTGAGGAGAGATGTGACAAGGGGGGCGGGGTGAGGTGGACAGTCTAACTGCTGGTGACACAATGCCGCCTCTCTGGATTTTCAGGGGCATCGGTGATGTCTCGTAAACCAGGCGGACAGAACTTCACGGAAGTGTGTCACACTCAGATGGGGACAAGCGATGATGTGCATTTGGATCTGTCCACTTCTAGACCAGGGCTTCATACAGCAGCGGAGGCTGTGGAAGGTAGAGACCGGGGGATTTGTCCACATCCAGGCCAGTGCTGGGCGCTGCGGAAGGGTGTCGTCAGGCTGAACGATGAGAGTTTAAACAGGACGTCTAGTCTTGGATTTAGACATCGGAAGGTTCAGTGCTTGCCTGAAATCTCACACTTGGGAGGGAGAAGCAGGAGGATCCAAGTTCAAAGCCATCGGAGACAGAGAGACTTGGAAGCTAGCCTGGGCTACTAGAGATCCCTTCTCAATATCCCCGTCCTCCCCCACACCCCCCAAAAAAGGAAAAGGGAAAAAGGGCCAAAAGAGTGACAGCTAGGGAGACCTGGAAAGCTATAATTTAAAAACATAAATCGAGAGTCCGCCATGGGGCTGGTGGCTGCAGACAAAGACAGAAGGAGACATGGTATGGTGTTACTTCGGGGAGTCGTGTCTTACGTGCGAATTGCTGCAGATTTCCCAAGATTGGCTGCTGATGGCCTCCAGCGGCAAACGCCCTTTCAGGACCATGTGCCCAAACAAAAGGGAAAGGTCTGCACTGACAGGGTTCAAAGGACCCTCGTGTCATCCCTCCCTCCCGATGTTTCCCTGTACTTTTCTCCCGCTGAGCCTGGCGGGAGAGGGTGGCTCTTAGATGGTGACGGAGAGGTGCTCTTAGATGCGTCTTGTTGTACAACTTAGCTCGGGTTGCGTCAGCGCAGAACAAGTGGATGCGTGGCTGTGCTTCGTGGCAATGATCATGACTTCATGCAGATTTATTTGAGACTTTGTCTGTATGAAAGGGTAGAGATCTTTGTTGCACCTTTGGAGGCCCAGAAGGTTTTCCACTTGGCCTTCAGTCTTGTGATGTAACAGCGGCTTAGGATGGATATCAGAGTGTTCTTCTGTCTATATGTAGTTGTTTCAAATTTGGGGATCTTATTGTCCAGTCATAAGCTTTCTTGATGATGTTACCATCTTGTTTGGGCCTTTCGTATCTGAGCCTATTATGATGAGGTGGGATGCTGTTATTGTTTTTTTCTCCACTGCAGGTGGACGAGGAGGTGGGAGGGGAAATTGCTAATAGGAACCGTATGAATGCTTGTCTCTGATTGACACCCATTCAGTCCTCAGCTCTCTAGAAATTCACATCTTCTTAATACAAAACAAAGGTGAGAAGTCTTCCAGAGTTACAGGGTTACACATAAAGAGTCTGGTCCAACCTATGCAATCCTTCCTTCCCAGGGACACAAGCTTGCTGTAGGGCTGAAAACTTCCTTCCTGTCTTCCATCTTGAAGCAGGGTTGAACTTTTTTTTTTTTTTTAAATCAAATTAACAGCCGGGGAGTGTTTTACCTGCCTGACTGGTTCATACTATTCTATTCAGGCTTCAGTCGGAAGTTTCTTCACCCTGCTGGGCGTGGAAGGCTGTGACTCACAGGGAGAGATGATGTCTCCCGGGTGTCGCAGGATGACTGAGGACGTCTCAACTTGGCCTCGGCCATTTTGTTTTTCCTTGCCCTGTCTTGGATACTGACATGGCTGCAGGCTCCTGAGGAGAACCAGTCGGATGAGTATTCAAATATTAAATTAATTCCTCTCTAAGTGGCCCAGCAAGTTTTTAACTAGAAACTTCAACAGGAGCCTGAGGAAAGAGAGGGAGGGGAGGAGAGAGGCAGAGCTGAGAGGACAAAGGAGACTGAAAACTCTTCTGTCTGTTTGGTGATGTTTCCTTTGTCCACAATCGTGCTGCGCAAATAGAACAAGAAAAGGTCTAAATGAAAAATATCCACACATTAAGCTGCTTGTGCCACTGAGCCTTGTCTTCCCTGACTCTGTGACCTGCCTGGACTATAATGGCTCAGGGGGGCCATCTACCACAGTCATTTACTTTTTTTTTTTTTTTTTTTTTTTTTGGGTTTTTCGAGACAGGGTTTCTCTGTGTAGCTTTGCGCCTTTCCTGAAACTCACTCTGTAGCGCAGGCGGGCCTCGAACTCACAGAGATCCGCCCGCCCACAGTCAATTACATGTTGCATCCTTACCTCCTGTCCTCACTGTTGGTTTTAATGCGACAGTGCGCAATGTTATTCATTAAGCGGTGCTGTTACTGTGCGAGAAAGGCCACAAGGCACCACCAAACCCACCATCAGAGCTTTGTTAGGAGAAGAGAGGGACAGAAGAGAGCGTGACCAGGCCTGTGGAAGACACGTGCATGCGGAGAGAGAAGGTGGAGAGGAGAAGGAGAAGAGACAGAGGGCTCTGTGACCCGCTTCTTATGGATTCCCTGCACATGCGCATGTGGGCTCACGGAGCTGCGCCATGCGTGCACATAGACTGCATGATCACGCTGTGTGCAAATTATGCGATCACGCAACGCATGGATTACGTAGGACGTAAGCCGCCCCCCTCCTCCCCCCCAGGTGCTTGGCTAGGAACTGCACATGTGCCGTCATACAGCTGGGGGAGTGGCCAGGAATGCCAACCCTCACCCTCTTACAGAGCAAGGACTTGCCCAGAACCCTGCTGACTGCAGACTGGGCATCAAGTTTGAGGTAGGGGTGGGTGGAGGTGGGGATGCGGAGTTGGGTGGGTATCTCAGGGAGTAGTGAGGGTAGAAGTCACACACTGGTGCATTCCTGCTCTTCCTTTGCACACTCAATCACTGAGTTCTGTTACCCTCCCCTAGGCTGGTTTCCCGGCATTCCTCAGGCCTCAGCCACCCACATGCTAGGATTACAAAGTGCTAGGATTACAGGTGTGAGTCACCACACCTGACTCTCCCACAGACGTTTCTAGAGCTGGTAGCTTGTTATATTTCGTACTCAAAGCGTCCTTCCTTCCTCCCTACTCACTCCCCACTTCTTTTCTGTTAATGTTACTAGTCTGTCGAGAGTTATCCCTGAGGGCGTTTGAGTTAGGCGTTCTGTGGACTTGGCTCTGAGCCTAACTTAACCTACAGGACCAGCAGGGGAATTATCTTAAAAATGCTGTCCAGATGATGTCACTGGTGCATCCAACCAACATTTTAAGAAGAGTTAACACCAATGCGTCTTCAGTTTTTCCAAAAAAATCGAAGAATGCATACTTCTGAATCCATTCTGTGAGCCTAGCCTTAGCCTGAATCTGAACCCTGAGAAAGATACCACAAGAAAATCAAGCTACCAGCCAGTCTCTGTTGGGAAAGTCCTCAGCACAGTTTTAATGAATAAAATCCAGCAACATATTGAAAGGGTTAATGACCATGACCAAGTAGGGTTTATCCCCAAAAGGCAGCGTTGGTTCTACAATTCAATCAATGCAAACTACCACATTAATAAAATGGAAGACATGATCAGGTGACCATCTTAACTGGTTCAGAAAACACATCTGACCTAATTCGATATCCTTTCATGTTGTAAAACATCCAGTAAACTAGCAACAGAAGGGAGCTTCTTCAGTGTGATGAAGACCACATGAAAAATCTGAGCAACATTACCCAGAGGTGAGAGGCTGAAAGCGTTTCTCCTTAAATCAAGACTAAGAGATACAGTCTCCTAATGAACACTGCATATAGTTTCACACTGTAATGATTCAACATAATGTCTGAAGCACCTCAAGCAGGTAATTAAAGGACACAAAAGACATAGAAATTTGGAAATAAGAAATAAAATGATCTGTTTGTGGGTGATGTATTCTCACTTGTAGAAAAATTTAAAGATTCCACTTATAAAAAAAAGTAAAACAAAGCAGGAGGCTAGGAATGTCACTCAGGGCACTTGCTACCATGCATGAAGCTCTGGGTTCATCCTCAATATCACAGGTACTGAGAACTGGTGTTGGTGAACGTCTGTAATTCCAGCACATGGGAGACAGAGGCAGGAGGATCAGGAGTTCAAAGTCATTCTTGATTGCATAGTAAGTTTGAGGCCAGTTTGGGCTACTTGAGACTGTTTCAAGCACACACACACACACACACACACACACACACACACACGGCCACAAATACCAGCACCAGCAACAAAAACCCAGCTAAACTGAAGCATGAATTCAACATACTTGCAAGAAAATTAAGAATTCCACTTACAATAGTATCACAAAGTGGAATATGAGTCATTCTAACCAACATGGTCTTATAGTTCTACACCAGAAATGGTAGCACATTGCAGGGGGAATTAAAGATGACAGGAGCACAGAGAAAGACACTCTCTGTTTGAGCACTGGAAAATTCAATATTGTTAAGATGAAAATGGAACCCCAAATCATATACACATTTTATACAATTCCCTATTAAAGTCTCAATGGCCTTTTCTTTTGCACAGAGATAGAAAAAAAAACTATTTTAAAATTCCTATAGAATCTCAAAAAATCCCAAAAGGCCAAAATATATCTTGAAAAACAACAAAGTAAAAAAAACCTTACTATGTAGCCATGAAAACAGCATCACAAACCAAGCCAGAAAGCAAGTCCTGTTGTGGACAGAATGAAATGTTTGCAGGTTGTTGGTGGGAATGCAAAATGGTGCTGCGATTTTAGAAGTCAGTCACGGTCTTCTATGTAGAAAACAGTTCGGCAGTGTCTTCAAATGGTAGAATGAAATATAATCCAACTATATTCCGTATACTCCTGAGTATATGAAAAAAACTTGAAAGCAGGAACTCAAATGATACCGTGCAACGGCACTCACAGCAGCGTTATTAAGAATAACCAGGAGTTAGAAGCAGCCTGCCCACTGGCGGGTAAGGCGATATGAAGATTGGGGCATTGATACAAAGGAATAGCGGTCAGTCACAAGAAGGAATGAAATTCTGAAACGTGCTATGACAATGTTGACAGCACCGTGCTGAGTGATGCAAACTGACGCCGAAGGACAGCTGTGGCAAGATGCCCGGCTACAAGGTCCTGTCCTGGTCAGTCTTTTGTCATATGATAAAAGCTAGAGTTGTCTGGGAAGACGGAATCTCAGTTGAGAAAAAGCCTCCATTGGACTGGCCTCTAGGCAAGTTTGCGGGGCATTTTCTTCATTAATGATTGATTTGGGAGGACCCAGCCCACTGTGGGCAGCGCTACTCCTGGGCACATAGTTCTGGGCTGTATTTAAAAAAAAAAAAAAAAAGGCAAGCTGAGCAGGCCACAGAGAGCAAGTCCATAAACAGCACTCCTCCATGGCCACTGCTTCAGTTCCTGCCTCCAGTTCTTGCCCTGACTTCCCCTCAGGATGGACTATGATCCCATGAGTAAACCAAATAAACCCATTCCTCCTCAGGTTGCTTTGGTCATGGTGTTTTATCTCAGGAATAGAAAAGTAAGTGAGGACAAGTGCCTAGGACCAGATAGAAAGTCCAAGAGAGGCCACAAGGGCTGGAGGATGGGAACCTGGTAGTAACTACTCTGTGGTGCGATCCACAAGTTCTGAACGTGGATAATGGTCATAAATACACAACATTGTGACTATGCTCAATGCCTTTGAAATAAATGTATGTTTAAAATCAATGCCGTGTTTGTGGTGGGGGGAATTACAGTGAGAAACTTCATCCTGTATATTTTACCATGGTAAGTCTGTTTTAAAGATGCACCGCCCAAGGCCCCATCCTGAGAAGAGCTGAGAGGCTGATGTGGTAGGAATGAGGTGGGAGCCTGCAGGAGGAAAATGAGCAGGATACAGGAGGAAGTAGAATCAGGGCAGAAACTGGTCTAACTTCCTGCGCAGCATCCCCAGAGGGGACTCTGTCCTCTTGGGCAGAATTTTCTCGCTCCAGGGAGTTTGGCCCTGCGGGAGGGTAGGTAGCTTATGTTGAGGACATCTTCACATTCCAAAGGTGGGCAGCTGGAGGGAGTGTTAAACCTGTGGGAGTGTTGGCATGCCCCACCCTTGGGCAGATTAGTTAATTATTGAAAAGTGTTTCAGAAACACACCCAGGAGCTTATTCACTGGCCTCCTCGTGGGAGTTGGCATTTCTGAGGGGACACAGAGCTCCTCAAGGAAGCTGCAGGACAAACTGCCTTCCACTGGTCAGTCAGGCTTGCTGGATTGGTTCCAGACACTTGCAGAGAATTCCTGTATCGTGCGTACCGAGAGAGAAGTTAAATATATTTTGTGATCTGGTTTGTGAGGTCTTTTCATTTAGTAAGTTTAAAAGTGTGAACCAAAGTCTCCTGTAGCTCAGGTTGGCCTCGGACTAGATGTGTAATCAAGGATGACCTTGAACTCTTGATCCTCCTGCTTCCACGTCTCAGAGTGCTGGGATTGTAGACATGTACCACCACACCTTATTTTATTACATTTATTTGTGTGTATGTGCAGAGGTGGGTGCCTGCTACAACGCTCTTGTGGAAGTCCCAGGACAACTTGTGGGAGTTGGTCTCCTCTTCCACCATGCAGGACCTGGGAACTGAACACTGGTTGTAAGGCTTGGAGGAAATCGCATTTAACTGATGAGCCATCTTGCCGACCCACTGTGTGCCATTTATGGGGTGCCAGAGATCAAACCCAGGGCTTCATGCTAGGCAAGCATGTGGCAGCTTGTATGTTTACAACTCAGCGGGAGGGAGGTCTTAGATAAATGAATTATCAGGTCTTTGATTAATCAGCCACAGCAAATGTAATTCTTAATTTTCTTGTATTAATTTTATTATTTTCGATGTTTACATTAAAATAATTTATATATAAACAAGATCATAGAATATATTCTGTTCTTGGATGGATTTTTTTTTTTCCAAGACAAGGTTTCTCTGTTCAGCCCTGGCTGTCCTGGAACTCGCTTTGTAGACCATATTGGACTCAACTCAGAGATCTGCTTAGCATCCTCTGCTTCTGGAGTGCTGGGATTAAAGGAGTACACTACTACCGCCTGGCAGGATGGGTTTTCATTTATTTATTTATTTTAAACCAAATGTTTCCTGGAGTTCTTTCTGCATTACGAGACAGGGTTTTCCCTTATTTCCTCCAATAGACACATTCCTTCCAGGTTGTATGGCCATAGCACAACTTTATTACTCCCTGCTCTAGCGAAGGGCACATGTGGTCTTCCCTTTCCCATCATTACAAACAGTATTGCAATGAGCACTCTTGTCGAAAGTTTGTGTGCCTAAGGGTGAGTATTTCTAAGGGCTACATTCTTACGAGTAGACTTTTCAGCTCATAGGGCATGCCCATTTAAGTTCTTGATCAGAAATACCCCATTTCTTCCTGAAAAATGTGTTCTATTTTATATTAAAATTATTATTATCATCAACCCTGAATACTATCATTTTTTAAAAGATTTATTTATTTTTATTGTATGTGTATGAGTGTTTGCCTACATGTATGTATGTGTACCATGTGTGTGCCTGGTGCCTGTGAAGACCAGGAGAGGGCATCAGATCTCCTGGACCTGGAGTTATGAATGACTGTGAGTCACCATGAGGGAGCTGGGAAACAGACCCAGGTCCTCCGGAAGAGCAGCCACTGCTATTAACCACTGAATTGGTGCTCTAACCTTTAATATATATTGCCAATATCGTGTGCAGGAACCACCAATGTCATGAAATGTTATTGCTCTGATGTACCAGTTGGGCTCTTCATCCTGGCATATTAGTATTGACCATTTGGATTTTTTGGTCACATTTTTCTTGAATTATAAAAATACACAAAAAGTCTATAAATTATAGTGTACGGCTCAACTTACACAAGGTGAATTCTTCCTCATAAGCAGGTTAAGGAACAGAACATTATCAGATGTTCTGCTGTGCCGCCAATGACCAGTGTCCTGACACTTACCTCCTAAAGATAACCATGTCCATTTCTCCCTTTGTATAACTGGAATCATATCCTTTATTCAACATCACATTGAGCTACTCATGTACTTGTGTATAGCTGGGAGATATTTATTCATACTGCTTATTATATTCCCTCATGTGAGTACACCACATGTATTTACTGATGGACACTTGGGCAGCTTCCAGCTTTTAGAGCATGGATGTCTTCCGGTATACATGTGCACACGCTTCTGTTTTTGTATGTATGTAAGGAATGAAACCCCAGGCTGAGGAGGGAGCTCTAATCAACGGGATCAATTTTTCTGTGATTTCTCCGTGATTGTTGTTCACTTACTGCTGAGTGGCTTGTCCCTTCCTGTTGATGAGCACGTGTTCCCTTTGTTCCACACTTGAACTCTGTGCTAGTCCTGTAAATATTTTCTCCTAGTCTTTGTTGATAGCACTTTTTATTTCATGAAGTTTAACACTTTCATGGAGTGAAGTCTGTAATTGTTTTTCTTCATGTTTTCTGCATTTTATAGTTTTGCTTGAACGCTCTTCTCTGTCTCAAATTATAGTAATTCTCTTTTGTTTCCCTCAGAGTCATTTTATTTTAGTTCTCACATGAGGTTTTCTAATCAGTCTAGATTTTATTTTCGAGGGTGAGAAGTAGAGACTAATTAATTATCTAGCACTCGGGGGATGAATAAAATTAAATCATTTATTGCTTAGACCTTTTAATATCTATTTTTACCATCTCAGAATAGAGGCTAACATCAAAGAGGTAAAAAACTGTAAAAAAAATTTTAAGCTCATTTTTCCCTCTCCAGAAGTCTCCCTTGAGTGACACTTGCTATGGCCTCAGTGAGGCAAATATGTTAAATGGCAGTGGCTGCACCAGCTGCCTTGGAGAGCGTCCACCACTGCCCACCCTGCTCTTACTGAACTCAGAAGGCGGTCTCCCGAATCTGCGGGTCTACTAGAGGAAAGGCACCACCCTGGAACCTCCAAGTAGCCTGAGTACACAGGGGATGGGAAGCCCACACCTTCCCAAGCCTCCAGTTCCCCTTCATCTGAGCAGAAGTCTCAGATCATGTACGTCCTCGGCTCCCGTCCTAGGCTCCCGTCCTCGGGAGAAAAAACCAGCTTGAGTTTACAAACCCCCGGCTTCCTGTGATGACTTCCTCAGGCAAAGCTGAGCAGAGGAAACCATGTTCTTGGCTGGCTGAGGGGTCAGAAGAGGAAAGAGTGTGTTTGAAGCTGCTCCATTTCCCCCTTAATCTGAAATGGGTCACGCATGGCAGGCCTGTGCTGGCTGTGTGCAGACTCTCTGGGTGCTCACAGTTGCCCCTCCTCGTCCACACAGGCTGGTGGCGAAGACTGATGTCTTGTTACCTTAGTTAGCAGGTTGAGGGGCTGGAGTCTGTGTAGGGTGAGGAGTGGAAACACCCCCTTCTCTGGACACAGAGCTGGCTTGAGGCTGTGGAGCTGATGACTGTGCTGCTTGCTGGCTGGGCTGCTTTTCTTGGGGATTGCTCTGTTGGCCAAGCTCCCACAGTGTCATCCAAGTGGCCTAAAAGGGCAAGTTCTGCTGCTTGCCTTTGTAGTTTCTCATTTTAGGGATTTGCTGGTGCTTGTTCCGGAAGCAATGGGATTCTCCTCATGGCACCCACCGTGTGTGTGTGTGTGTGTGTGTGTGTGTGTGTGTGTGTGTGTGTGTGTGTGTGTATGTGTGTGTGGTGTATATGCATCACAGACTTTTCTGCATGGATATGTTTTATGGCTAGATTGTTTACATCCTAGGGGAGGCTGTGATTAAAGATCATAGTGCGAGGCAGATTTCCTTTGATTTTAAGAATGGCACATCTGGATTAGTGCTTCTGCGCCTTTGCAGGATGGTGATGCGGAATCTCGCAGCCAAGCCCGACTGCTCCATTGGGGCTAGTCGTTGTGGCTTTTCTTCAGGACTCTGCTTCAGCGGAATGAGAGGGAAACTAACCCGGGAGAAGCAAGCATGCCACTTTTCAGAGGAACAGGTGTATTTTTCCACACATTTTGGGGGGAAGTGAAGTCTTGGAGTTTTGAGGAAGTCAAGGGTGAGGTCAGCAGAGACAGTTATTTATATCTGTGTGCTGTCTGAGCTTTTATTCCGCTATCATCACGGAACCAGTTCAGAGAAGAGGAAGGGCGTGTCTTGCCTTGTTGAACATCGTCTGCACTAAGAATGTCTAGCGTGGTTTAAATTTCGGGTAATCTGTATGGGGGCTCTGTGGTGTTAGAAGAGTGACCACACGTTCCTCCTTCAGCATGCGTTGTGGATAAAAGGCTCACTTCCGGTTAGTTGATCCACTGAGGCTCATTTTTTTTTTTCTACCTTTCCCAAGATGATCCACAATGTGAGCAGCCTGGTGTGTGTGTGTGTGTGTGTGCATGTGTGTGTGTTGGGGGGTTGAATTATAGTCAAACTCAAAATGAGGATGTAGGACTCTAGTAAGCACCAACAACACAGGGTTAAGAATCCCTGGTTCTCTATCATATTAAATAATGTCTCCTGTCACTAGTTTCCACCTTTACAGTACTTGAGTTCTGATATTTTTTTTTCTCTCTCAGGCTCTTTTCGTTTCGGGAAATGAACGTGTTTGGGGACAAACATGTCAGAATCATGAGGGAGAAACTTGGCCGTGAGACAAACTGTGTGATATGCTTGACGAGAATTGAGAAGCAACCCACCTCAGTTTTTTTTCTCAGTCGGCTCTCAACTTCTGGTTCAGGAACATGACTCAGAAGCCACAGAAGGGGAAGCACCCCTTAGCTCAGGGAGGGCTCCCTCAGCTAGTCTTTACTAAGGAGCCAACAGTGGCCAGTTCCGCAAAGCAAGGTATAGCACCTGAGGGAAAGCCTAGGCCTGCTCCACCAGGAGCGTTGGGGACTGAAAGAGAGAATGTTTGTCCTTCATAATGAGAAGACTCGAGGTGAATGTCCAAAAGGCAAATGCCCATAATGATGGGGCAATGAGAAGCTACAAGTAGTGGGAAGCAGGCGTGTGATGGCATAAATATTGAGATTTTTCTGGGGTTTACTTAACCCCAGTCTTTGAAAGTTTGCCTTTTACGAGAGTGAACATGGTTTAATAGTGAGCAAATATTAGTTCACATAATTAGAACCTGTTGAGTTGAACAGGAAACAGTCCGTGGAAGTCCGCAGGTGCTCGCAAGCAAGGCTGAAATAGGAGGAACCTGGTATGTTGACTCCCTCTCCTCCCCCCAAGGAGAGTGTCCCTGGAATGGAGCCAGCGGGGTGTAAGAGGAGACAGACAACTTGTAAGATGCATGAACAGCGCAGGAAGGCTCTGAACTTATTAATAAGGTTCCAACTCTGGGGAAGGTGGAAAAGGTGTCCCCAGATTTTCAGTTTTGTTTGTTGAAGGGGTATGGGCATCTCCTACCCCACACCCCTGTCCCTTCCAAAATATGAAATTTGTAAGCTTCCTCCAGCTTAGGGTTTGAGTCGATTATCAACTCCACTTCAGGTTTCACACTCTAAAGAGGGAGTTCACTATGACTTAAGGAAAAAAAAAAAAAAAGTCAGCCTGCTTTCTCAAATCCAGTTCCTCTCTGCAGCCTTCATCCTCAAGCTGCTGGTGTTGAATGGGAGGTGGGCTCAACTCTGACTATGTTAAGTCCTTTCTGAACAAGAGTGGATAAAAATCAATAGATGGTTGTATGACTCACCGTAATGCACAGGAAGATGTGATATACACCACGAGAGGAAATAAAGCGCTGATGAAGAATTGATTCCATTAGGGAGCTTTATCTGTGCCAGCGTTCGGAATGAGCCTGGAACATGAGTTGAATACTGACAGATTAAAAAGAGGGCATCACGAGTATGTCTATGTTATTTGTGTGTGTGTGTGTGGGGGGGTACATGGGTGCACATTCATGTGGGAAAGAGAAGTCAATGTCACGTTCTTCCTCAGTCACTTGAAGAACCAGCCTGCCTCCATTGTAGGCTTCAAAGCCATCCTAGTAAAGACAAAATAAGCTTATCTCTGTTTATGATTAAACCTCTGTTTCTCAGGGACTGGGCTCTGCCCCATCTGTATCCTTAACTAGAAATGGTTCTTCTACATTGTCTGTGCCAGGAATGGCAATCGCGTTTCTGTTTCAAAAAGTTGTTTATAACCATTTTGCAACCCTACCTTTGTTTCAAAAGGTTACATGACCACCTATGAGTACTTTGTGATGACTGCCTTTTGTTATGACTACCTTGTTATGACTGCCTGTTGTTATGACTACCTTGTTATGCCCACCTGCAACCCTGTCTTTGTTTCAGGAGGTCGTTAGGACTAACTTAGTATGCTTATGTTCTGCTCCTGTAACCCTGCCTATTTTGTCCGCCAAATCCACCATTTGGAAATCCCCTACCCCTGAGCTATAAGCCTTGTCTTCCTCACATCCAATGCTGACCTCTTGAATCCATCCTTAGGGGGAAGCAGCCTGTGTAGACGAATAAAAAAAGCTTGCTTTATTTGCTTGCTTTAATTAATTTGGCCGTGATAATTTGGGTGCGTGGTCTTTCTCCTCCTGTCTTATTTTTTAAATGGTCTCTCCCTGAACTTGGAGCACACTGATTTGGCTAGATTGGCTGGCTTTCGGTCTCCAAGGAACTGCCTGTCTCTGCTCCTTCAGTGCTGGGGTGACACTAAAGTGACCAGCTTTTACCTGGGTGCTGGGGATCGGAACGCAGGTCCTTCTGCTTGTAGCAAACGCCTTACCAACTGAACCGTCTCCACCTCTTCTATTACTGGAGTATTTGTAATACCAGTTGCATCTATAACTAACCATGTCCTGGCACTTCTTTAGGGCTGGTCTTGGCTGCCTCTCCTGCTGACAGGAACATCCTGACTGTCCTTCAGGGGGCCAGCTCTCACCTACTCCTAGTCTAAGTGACTTAAGTGAGATTGGTTTCATCTGGACTATTAGGTAGGCAGTGACCCAGTCTGGCCAATAAGGAGCTATTTCCTTAGCACAGTGATTGGTAATTGACTCCGGCGTGGGCTTGTGTTTCAGATTAGACTAGTTTGGGGGGATTTTTTGTTTTTGTTTTTTTTTCTTAAACTCTTGGGGACAGGGCCTCTTCTTTCTGCTGGGATCCCAAACTGATGAGCTCTCATTCTGAAGCGTTAGGAGGCCTGTGCACAGAGGGAGATGTCTAGGGATAGAGATATATATCCTTCAGTGTTTCATTTGGGCAGTTGGATCCAGCTGGAAGTGAAACTCTACTCTTGAACATTTTAGTAATTTGAGATAATATATTCGCTTTTTAAGTCCTTTTGTGCTTGTCTCTAGCAAGAAAAAAAAATCTTACAAAAGTCTTTATTCATTTGCTTTAAAGAGAAGCTGTGGTAGCAGGCTCCCTAAGTCTTTCCACTAGTCACCTTCTAAGTAAGCTTTTAGCCCTCAGCGACTAAGACCTTGAGACTTGATTCTTAAACTCTCTGGTCTGAGATATTTTAAATCCGTAGCCAGCTTCTATGTGCTACGTATTTTTCCATGAATCAGAGAAGAAATATGCAGCACTAGAGCCACAAGGCAACGGAACCCTGCCAGCTCGCCCTCTGTGTCTTTCCAAGCCTTGTTTCCCAAGTGTCACACGTAAGTGAAGAGTCAGAATGACAATCCAGCTGGATTTATTAACAGTTGAATCGACTATCAAGGAGAGATTTATTAACCAAGAAGTAAATTCATTGTAATAGAACTGCACAGAGTCAGAACCATGTCTCTATAATCCATTTTCTGCTCCTTCAGGAAAACTCCTGGCTAAAGGCCACTTCTGAAAATGTAAGAATATAATAACTGGCCGGGCGGCGGCGGCGGCGGCGGCGGCGGCGGCGGCGCACGCCTTTAATCCTAGCACTCGGGAGGCAGAGTCAGGCGGATCTCTGTGAGTTCGAGGCCAGCCTGGGCTACCAAGTGAGTTCCAGGAAAGGCGCAAAGCTACACAGAGAAACCCTGTCTCAAAAAAAAAAAAAAGAATATAATAACTGCTTTCCTTGAGTGCCGCTATGCCTTGGGTACTAAGAACGTTTGCCCACAGTCTCTCTGAAATTCAGCAACTCATCAAGGTACAGTCTAACCCCATTTTATAGGTGGAGGATGAGGAGGAGACTAGTCACTACTCATCTTTTTTTTTCCTTGGTCCCCACAGGCAGTCAGTTCCAGGTAGCGAATGCTTCTGGGTCCAAGTAGAGACCCTCCTAGGAGTTTGCTCTGGACTGTCTTTAGCTGTGGGTGTCCTTGCGACATAGTTCTGGTTGGTGAGAGGAAGGGAACTCTTCTGAGGATTTCTGGGAAAGTGATGCTTTCTAGGTGTGGAGCTGGCACTTGTTGTTTCTTCCGGTCTGGGATGTGGGTGTGAGGCTAGCGACAAGGAAGCCATGCTGTAGTCTTCAGCTAACCACAAAGAAGAAAGATACACTCGACGGACAGTGGGGCAGGAAACGAGAAACAAGCTAGCGTCTGATTAATCCAGCGAGGTTACCCCTAACTGATTCAGAGAAGCTGGGCTGGCCGTGAAGGGCCTTGCTCACCCTTTCCTGCGGCGTGAGACCTCGATGCCGAGTAAAGATGTCGTGTCTGCTTGGGAGAGCACATCCCAGTTTGGAGTTTGGGAGACAGCTGCATGAAGAAACGTTCGCAACATCATTGAGAGGGCCGTGGGGCGCCATTGGAGCAAAAGGAAAAAAGACAGTGGAGCGAGGTGGCACCCACAAGCCAGGGCCACAGGCCGTCTGCGTCGTCGGGCATAAAGCAGAAGGCAGGCCGTCCTGCGGAAGGCAGCTGCAGAGGCGGTTCATTCAGCCATTGCTACAGAGTTAGCCACCCTGGAAACCAAGGGGGCTTACCTACGCCTTATCATTTCCCATAATTCTACGGTCTGAGCTGAACGCAGCTGGGTGGTTCTGAGTGTCAGCTGCGGTTTGAACACTCAACAAAAAGCGCCTTTACTTGACGATCTGGTGCCTCTAGCCAGCGGCCGGGGCCTCCCTCTCTTCCTTCGTGGAGCTTCTGTGTGGAAAGCTTGGGCTTCTGCACCGCGTGGTGATCTCTGCGTGGTTGGATTTCTTTCCCTTGCATGGCTGCCCGGTACTAAATGTGTGGCCCCAGAGGTATCGGAACATCATTTCTTGTAAGTTCCACTTTCAGCCTCATTCTGTTGCTCAAAGCACACTCAAGGCCGGCCTAGTTAAGACAGGAAGTATCGTCGGCTCTGGGTGGGAAGGCTGATACATCCAAATGGAGAGAGGTGCTTTAATAGTGGCCTCTTAGTGTTGTTTGTTTTTGCTCTTTTTGGGGGGGCCCCGCCACCCAGCTCCCAAATGAATCACACATGGAGGCTTATTCTTAATTATGAATGCTGGGCCTTACCTTCTTTCTTAGCTAGTTTCTAGCCAGCTTTCCTTAACTTATATTACCCTGTCTACCTTTGGCCTCTGGGCGTTTCCCGTTCTCTTACTTCTGTAAATCTTACTCTTACTCCGTGGCTCGCTGTGTAGCTGGATGGCTGACCCCTGATGTCCTCCTCCTCCTTCTCTGGCTACTTTCTTTTCTTCCAGACTTCTCCTTCTATTTATCCTCTGTGTCTGCCAGCCCTGCCTGTTTCTCTCTCTTGCCTCACTATTGAGCGTTCAGCTCTTTCTTAGACCATCAGGTGTTTTAGACAGGCACAGTAACGCAGCTTCACAGAGTTAAACAAATGCAACATAAACAAAAGTAACACACCTTAAAAAAATAACATTCTACAACATCTTAGACCACCCGTGCAGGATGAAAGATGATCATTCCGTTTCTCAGGGCGGTCGATACAAACATCAGACCTGGGATTTCTGCTTCATATCTGAAATCTGAAAGGAGAATTCCTTTCAGACCCCTGAGTCATCTTTAGTAACTCAGAGCAGAAAGTGTAGTGTGGTTCGGTGGAGGGGTGGGTTTGGCTCCTCTGGTCCCCTTCCTCTTCCATGTGGTATGGATTAAGCACAAAGGTTCACATCTGTTGTGGAGATGCTTGAGTTGAGAGTCAGAGTTTCCTCTCGATCCACAGAGATGAGTGGAACTGAGTCAGGTGCTAGATGGAGCCAGAGTCAGAGCTAAGGCTGGGCCTGCCTAGGCGAATCACTGAGTCCTGACTAAACCGAGAGATCAGAGGATCCCCTAACACTTGCAGAAAGAATGAACAAGGGTGTAGAGAACATGGCGTCAACTCCAGACACCCACCTTCTAACTCTCCCAACTCTCGCCTATAAAGCCACTAAACAGTGCACCCCTCCCCCACCCGAGAAATAGCCAGCTGTCACCTTCTAGAGGTGAAAGATGCAGGACAGACAGCCTAGGGAGCTGAAAATACCAGAAAGGCTGAGAACACCCCTGAGGGGCAGAAAACATGCCTGAGGGGCCTGACAAGCTATTAGCAGGGCTGAGAACATCCATAAAGGGTTAAGGATGCTCTAGAGGGTCTGAGAACACACCTCGGGGGCTGAGGACACTCTGGAGGGGCTGAGAACACACCTAGGGGGCTGAGAACACTTGTGAGGAGCTGCGAACATTCTCGAGGGGCTGAGAACACTCCAGAAGGGTTGAGAAAACTCCTGAGGGGGATGAGAACAAGCCTGAAGGGTTTTCGGATTCTGCTGAAGTGTTTGTAACACCCCTGAAGAGACTGAGAATATACCCAAGAGGCTAAGAACACTCCTGAGGGGCTGAGTGAGATGATTTCATGGCATTTCCTATACTGTACTCAAATTTACCCAGCCAGAGAGACCGGAGGACAGATAAGTTACAATGGTTGGTGTCTTGGGGGTCGAGATGAGGGGATTAGTAATTCAAAAGCTGTGGAGAGCGGACAAGGCTTCTAGGTGATCGGATGGGTGGGAGGTTCCTACCCCGTTGACTGAGATAGGAGCATGCAGGTGGAGGGTGTATTTAGGTAGAAAGCAGAGTTCAGTTAGGAGGCAGCTTTGGTTTTGAGGTGCCTGTGAGATGTCTGTGAGGACACAGCTGTGGAAGGATGCAGGAGTCTGGACTCCAGGAACAAAGTGTTGAAGGCTGTAGCATTGGTGTAAATGGAAGCGGAAGCAGGTGAGAAGCACCAAGGGAGAGCTGATAGGAAAGCAGGAGAGAGAACCATGCCACTGAGGTCCTGAACTCCCTAAGAGAAAACACATACACACTCCCTCCTCACCAGAAACCCTCTCCTGCCTCCCCGAGTGGAAGGTGATGGAGATTGGCCCTTCTTGCCCCCATATTCAGTCTGTCTAAGTTAGCCTGCCTGTAGGGTTGCCTTTTCTTTCTCTTCAGAAACACTGACAGTGCAGAGAGGAGACTTCCCCAGCTCTCACAGAGACCACTGAAGTTCTTTCTCCGAACCCAAGAGGCCCGGTAACTCCCTGGACCCTTCCTTTCAAGGTCAGACTTGGTGAGGGGGCAGAGCCTCCTCTGACATATGGGCCCTGGCCTCCAAGGCCACTTTCCCTTGAAGAGTCTTTCTGGAGAAAGGTGAGGAGAGCTGGGTGGGAGCTATAGGGATGCATCCCGAAGTCTCTCTGGGGACTGTGGCTTCTGTGTCTCACGGTGAGGACACACAGTGCTCACCTTCTGGTTGGTACCAGGCAATTCTGAGCCCATTGCTTTTTTTCATATTTATTCTGGCGGCCCTGGGCCTGAGAAGTCGAATGTCCCAACACTGAGTTCTTTGGAAACTTCACATTTTCAAGGAGCTGACACCACACTGGCGTTCCTCTCTCCCTGGCCTCTTCCTTTGAAGAAGGAATACGACATTATTAATAAATGACATGATTTCCTTTGGGTGGGTTCGTTGGCAGCCACAGTCACATGCACAAGCTGTTCTGAGCACTGCTGGTTGTCCGTGGCTTTAGGGGAAGTAGGTCTGAGAGGGACTAGAGGCAGCCTGGTTCTTACGTTGGTTCCTCATTTCCATTTCTTTGTAGCTAAAATAAATACAAGACTTTATCAGCCTGTGTTCATCCTTGGAGAGAACCTGGGCATTCTCCCTTTGGCTTTATCTCTTTGAACCAGAAGAAGAAAAGTTGATTTTTTTGTTTGTTTTTTTTGAATGGTGTTTGTATTTGTGTGGGTGTGTGTGTTTTTTTGGGGGCGGGATGTATTCAAGCAATTGGGTGTATGGAAGCTAGAGGTTGACATGGGAATGTCTTTAACTGGTTATCAACCTTCTGTTTTGAGTCAGAGTCTCTTACTGAGCCTGGATCTCACCATTTCTGCTAGACTGGCTGGCCAGGGAGCCCCTGGGATCCACCTGCCACCACTTCCCAGCACTGGGATTACAGACAAGCATCATCACCCCTGGCTTGGACATGGACCCTGGGGTGTGAACTGTCCTCAGGCTTGCACAGACAGTACTTGAGCCGTGTCCTCTCCCCAGGCTTCGTTGGTTTCCATGGATTCCAATGTGATGTTTACATTCTAAAGTGGACAGAGACCCACAGGAGGGTGAGGTGGAATGCGGGTGGGTGGGAGGGGTGAGGTGGGATGAGGGTGAGTGGGGTGGGTGGGTGGGAAGTGTCCGCCATAAATTGGAATTGAGGAAATTTAGGGAAAACCAGAGCAACAAAACAGCATTTCAGAATCAGGGAATTTCTCAAAGCATTTCCCGCAAACAGTAGATTTCAGTTACAGCAGGAGAATGGATGCGGGGAATACTAGAGGGTCTCGGCTTGCTTAAAAACAGCCCGGCTGTCAAGAGTGATGCAGCCGTGTATGTAATACGTTCATCAAGGAAAGAAAGTTTTCATGTAGCAAACATTTCAATGATTCACTCCAAACTGAGATCTTAGAGTCGCTTCCAGGGTGGTTCACTCACCAGCTTGGAACTCACCAGCACAAACGGCAGCCTTCTGGTGCAAGACACATGCCAAGGTAAGCAGACGCAGCAGAGGGGCTATCTGCATTCTCTGTTTCTTTCTGCCCGGCAACGGGCATTCACGCAACTGAGGCAAAACCCACAAGGTTCTCAGCCCATCCCTCTGCAGCCGCCTTCCAAGTGAGCCGTCTGGGATGCAAGGCTCAGCTGGTGACCTGGCCACCGCCTTGGGGTTAGCTTCTCTTGTCCTGAGTGTCTGACCTCTCCTGATGTGTTTTCTAGGTATCAGGACCCCTTCAGCCACCCCTCTGACTCTGGGCATGTGGTTCTGTGATAGTCGCCCGCCCGACTCCAGCCCTGCTAACTCTCTTGACTCTGGGCCAGGTGTTAGTAGATGAATAAGCTGGGGGAGGGGGGAGTGGGAGGCCCAGGCACAACATTTTCAGGAAACTGCATTGTAATCGGGTCTCCAGAGAAGAGATGTCATTTTAAAGGAATTTCCAGGCGTGCGTGCTGTGTGTGTGTGTGTGTGTGTAAGGTGTGTGTGTGGTGGGGGGGGAGGAAGATAACAATAAGGCAGAGGAAGTTGGAGTAGAGGAAGAGGAAGATGAGGAAGACAGGAGGAAAACAGTGGCTGCCATTTATTAGTTCATTCACCCATGTCCCACCCAGGCAGCCATGCTTAGGCACGTTCTCCCAGGCTCCCAGGATCATATGTACACAGCTATCCTTATAGACCGTGGTCAAATTAAGCCACTTTAAAGTAACTCAAATGAAAATCGTATCACTCTATTTCTTTATTTCTCTCCTCTCTCTTTCCTCCTCCTCCTCCTCGTCCTCCTCCTCCTTTTTTTTTTTTCTTTTTCTTTTTCTTTTTTTCTTTTTCTGAGACAGGATTTCTCTGTGTAGCCCTGGCCATCCTGGAACTCCCTCTGTAGACCAGGCTGGCTTCCAATTCAGAGATCCACCAGCCTCTGCCTTCTGAGTGCTGGGATTAAAGGCGTGTGCCACCACTGCCCTGTGTCACTCGATTTCTGCAGGCAACATTCAGTATTCCTACAAGATTCCTTGTCCCAGTAATCTCATTCCGAGGAATCCATAAAAACTCTAGAATAATAAAAATAACATTAACCATCATGTATTGTCTGGTGATTGTGTATTGAGGGGTTTCCACGTGTTGACTCTGCCCTGAGAGCAGATGATACCATCACCTGAGATGGTGGAGCAAGGGCAGGGGGACCCGTGCTGCCGGTAGATCTGCGCCACTCCCCTGGACCCCAGAAGAGTCTAGCATCCCCTGTGTTCCAAGGCTGTTGGTGGGAAGAGCAGGACCCGAAGTCTTGCTCTTACAATCCGTGAGGAGTGGCCCACATGTGACAGAACGAGCCGTGCCCCCTCATCTGCCCAGGGTCCTCTCCCCTCATCTCTCAGACCACCCCAGTCTCTCCTTCCTCTGGTTCCTTCAGCACTCTGGGGCATCTGCAGAGGAGCACAGAAGTCTCCCACTCCTCTTCCTCCAGGCACAGTGCTGCTCAAAAATGTGGCCCAAGAGTCCAGCTGGGAATTATCTGGGGTTGCTTCTACAAGCGCTGGCCCGCTGGATTGGAATCCCTGTTCCGGACTCTTACTGTCCCTAGAGTAGGAGAGAAAGCTCACTGGGGTGAGTCTCCCAGGAGCAGGGGGGACCTGTCTCACCGTGTTCCCAGCTGAGCACCTGGTGACATATGGAGGGATTTCCTGGGAGGAAAATGAGGATAAGGGTGGAGGGACATGTGGAGCGACAGTTGTAGGGTGACCGGAGAGGGTAGAGGGTGAGAGCTTTTGCAGGAGAAAGAGACAGAGCAGACACTCTGTCACCGTGTTTCCATCCCCTTCCTCCCTCAGACACATAAATTCAGTTGCAGAAAATAAGTTCTTTTAAAACTTGAACTCCAAAGGCCAGAATGAGTAATTGGGTCTAAAGTGGGTCACAAGGAAGTGATAACTAACACACAGACGACTTTAACTGCTGAATCAGAAATCTCTACACCACGTTATAAAATACACAGGGAGGAAAAAAAAAAAAACAGAGGAGAGGCATGGAAGGAATCCTACAGTAATATTTCCACCCACAAATTCTGGCTTAACACACACTTAGGGGGCTGGAGGATGTTCAATGTTACGCCCAAGAGCTGAAGAATCGAAATCAAACAGACAGATAAGGAAAGTCCCAGAAGAGGTAGACACCACTGAGGATCGCTCAGGCCCTCACCCAAGAGCATCCTCAGTCTGTGTGTCTTGGCTGCTCTGCTCCACCAGCAGGCAGGTGTGCAGCAAAGCAAGGGTACCCTAAAATAAACTCACAAATAAAGACTTAAAAATCTGCTTCTTGTCGGGTGGCGCACACCTTTAATCCCAGCACTCGGGAGGCAGAGCCAGGCGGATCTCTGTGAGTTTCGAGGCCAGCCTGGTCTACAGAGAGAGATTCAGGACAGGCTCCAAAACTGTATCGAGAAACCCTGTTTAAAAAAAAAAATCCATTTCTTCCCTGCACCCCACATAGACAAAACCTACCTCTTAGGGTTTTACTGACTTCCTACAGTATGTGTGTATGTGTGGGTGGTGGTGGTGGATGTGTGTGTGGTGCACATGTATGAGCATACATGTGGACACCAGAGGCCAATCTTGGACGTTGTTCCTCAGAAGCCAACTACTTTGTTCTCTGAGACAGGGCTTCTCTCTGGCAGAGGCTTAGGAGGGGTGGTCCACCAGCCTCAGGGATCCTCCTGTGTCTGCCTTGCAGGCTGGAATTACTAACATATATCACCACGCCCTTTGTTGTTGTTGTTGTTTAATTTAAATGTGGGTTTTGGGAACTAAATTCAGGCTCTTATGCGTACACTTTATGAGCTATCTCCCCAGCCCCAAATTTTTTATATGATAAATATATGTAGCATAATATATATTATCATTTGAACCATCTTTTGTTGTTTTTAGACAAGGTTTCTAGGCTGGCCTAGAATTTGTTATGTAGAGCAAGATGGCTTCGAACCCACATAGAGCTCTGCTTGCTTTGCCTCCCAAGAACTGGGAGTAAAGTTGTACACCACCCCCCGGCAATTTTAATCCTTAAGTGTGCGATTTATTAGCATCAAACACATTTTTGGTGTTGCACAACCATCCTGATTTCTAGAACTTTTTCTTTACACAGGAACTGTACCAATAAGCAATAACTCATTTTTTTTTCTCATCTCTAAGCCCTTGGGAACATCGCTCTCCTTTATACCCTCTCAATTTGATTCCTCTGTGTATGGGGTGGGGGGGCGGGAGTTAGGGGGGTGCTGGAGTGATGGCTCGGGGGTTACAAGAGCTTGCTGCATAAGCATTAGCACCAGAAAAGCTGAGTGCATGTACAGCCCTGACCCCAGCATAAGGGGGGCTGAGGCAGGAGAATCACTGGGACTCACTGGTTACCAGCCAGGAAAAGAAACAGGAGCTCTGAGTTCAATGATAAAACTCTGCCTCAAAGGAATGAGACGGAGGATGAAAAAGAAGGTACCTGATGCTCACACACGTACAACACACACACACACACACACACCACAACATATATATATACAACATATACACATAAACAACACATACATGTACACACACATATACTATATACCATATATATACCACACATTCATCATACACACACACCGCACACACACACACACATTCATCTCTCACACACACACATCACAGACATATACAACACATACACACACACATCATACACATACAACATATACATATACAACATATACACATAAACAACACATACACACCATATATATACCACATATTCATCATACACACACCACATATACATACACACATACAACACATACACCACACACACACACACATACACCACACATGCAACATATACGACATACACACATATACAACATACACACATATACAACACATACACACACACACACACATATATACCACACATTCATCTCTCTCACACACACACCACAGACATATACAACACATACACCACACACACATACACCACACATACACACACACATATACAACACATACACATACAACACACACACACACACACACACACATATATACACAACACACACACACCCCAGCATGTCTGTGGCGGTCCCTCAAGGCCCGACAACCAACGGGGCTGTAGATGGGCCTGCGGGAGTGCTTGCCTAAGCAGCGGCTACTTCAGAGGAGATGAACTCCGAGCTAACGGACCCCACATCTTACTCAAGGGGCCACAGACAGGCCTGTCCTTGGCTCTGAAGAAAAATGCTATCTGTCTTCCAAGGTTCCAAGCAAGACCTCCTCTTGCTTTAGAGACATGGCAAATCTATCTTCCAAGGCTGGGTGTCGCCCACGCATCCTTGGAAAGATGGTCACATGACAGGTGGCCAGTATCTCTGGTCACAAGTTACACAGAAGTGTGGGAGTGTGCAGAATTGTCTCCAATATTCTCCTTTTCAGGGACTCGGCGTATTTTTGGCCAGGACTAGCTCACACATCTACCTCTAGCCAAAAGAGAGGCCACGGAATTGAGTGCATCTGGGCAGATGCTGCTGCAGGAAAACTGTGGTTCTGTTTGCAAGGAGGTAAAGGAGACCGGAGCATCCTTGGAGCCTGGCAAGTTCTGTGTGACCGAAATCCTCTTCCTGTGGTGCAAAATAATAAAATAAAATAAAATAAAATAAAATTATGGCTTATTGATTTGTCTAGAAGCAATTTGTACAACTCAGACATAAAATTTGTTCTTTAGTCCCAAACAAGTACCCTTTCACTGGTTTTGAATAAGTTATTTGACTCCACGTGAGTGTGGTACACAATTTCAGGGATAGCGAGTAAAGTCTAACTGTACAGCTCACAGCGGTAGAGTGCTTACCTAGCATGGGCAAGCCCATAGGTCCAGTCCTTTGAAGGGGGTGGGAAGAAGCCAATCACGTGTTGGTCTGTAAAACCATCTATTTTTGGTGTTTTTGAAACGAGGTCTCCCTATCTCCCCATGTAGCCCAGGCAGTTCTCGACACCCTGTCCTCTGCCTCAGGCACCTGAGCTGGGATTACAGGCCTATACCTACCATCCCACTTGGCTCAGTCTTTGTAATGAAGAAAAACTGTCATAAAAGGTCCCCCATTTTTTTTTTTTTTTTGGAATATCTATACCTTAAAAAGCACACCCTACCCTGCGAACAGATAGGTGGTTGGAAAGAGATTTATAAATATGCCTTTTCTGGTATCATTTATTTTAGGAGTATTTTTTCACCTCATGACAGTCACTTGAGGCTGACAACGTTTCCATGGTAACCACGTTAAAAAAAAACTGGTTGCTGGTAAATATCGATCCTTCAGTGTCTCAACACCTTTGATTACTGCATTGCCTCCTCACGTGAAGGGGCTTCATGTTAGGGCACAGGCCACACCCAGCGCGGCAAGGCCGTCCTCAAGGGATCTGCTGGTTCTGGGGGGGCGGGGAATGTGAGGCTCCCAGGGGGAATCTGACTCAGCCGACAGGGTACGGTTCACTTCCCCCACCCAAACTTCTTTGTTTCCTTTTCAGAGGCCTGGAGGAGAGCTCAGAAGCTATCCTGTGCCAACATGAAAGGGGCGGGGTGGGGTGGGCCTGAGCATGCCTTTCCCAGAGCCAGGGAACTTTGCAAATGACTTTTCAAAGCCTCTGCTACATGATTTTGAAATACAAATGCTCCTCTCCTGAAAAGGGAGGGAAAGTTTTGAATCAGGGCCGTGCCACTGGGTTGATTCAAATCCGAGTCCAGGGGCATCACGGGAGTAGTGGGCGGGACTAGAGGAGGGCAGTTGAAGGGAGGTGTGAGCCTCTTCTGCAATAATGGGGAGGGAGTTTTGTTTTCAGCAAGACTTTGTGTGTGTGTGTGTGTGTGTGTGTGTGTGTGTGTGTGTGTGTGTGTGTGTGTGTGTGTGAAACGGGGGTGAGGGGAAGGCCTGTTGGAGAGAGTAACTTTGAAAACTTAATTTTCCTTGCCAAGAACTAATGGACCGTCTGTAGTGTGCCTGAAATTACATTCTCAGCGGCCGAGAGAAGCCAAAGTGAGGCCGCTGCAGAGTGAATTTGGCATCCATCTATCATCTCCAAGTGAGACAATCTGGAGGCTCTTGTGTTACCCGCTGCTGTAACCAAGAAAACAAACAAAAGCCCCGCGAAGCTTCACCTGGCAACAGTCGGTCACTGGAAAGGAACTGGAACCGAGATAGAGTTACTTAGGCTTTATCCACGGAGTTTCTGAAGCCCGAGTTGCTGATAGGAAGACAGGATTCTTCCCGGTTCGGTTTAAACTTAACCAAGAACAGCACAGAGGTTGTGTAATTAAAAGACTGGGTACACAGACCACCCAATCTCCCGATGGCTTAAGAACTTTGAACAGAATAAAGGGATTCCAGAACTCGTTTCTTATCTTCGTCCGGTGTTTGCAGAGGTGAATGTGTTTCCGTGAGGCGCAAGTCTAGGAGACAGCACAGTTGGAGAAATCCTTCATTCGTCCCCATAGCCAACCTTTATGAAGCTCTGGCCACCAACCAGCTAGACACTGTTTATTCTCTAGGAGTTTCCAAATAAGATTTGATGGAATGCTCATCCCCCCTCTCCGGGAAGGTAAATGTGATCGCTTTAACAGAGAAGTTAAGTGACTTGTGCAATATCACACAGCTAAGGTTACAGGGGACCGCACTATGTGTAAAAATGACACATAGGATCACTCTAGTTTTGTGGCTCAGGGGTGTCGGAGCAAAATGCTACAGCATAAAGGAGGAAAATCAAGCTGTAGCAAACTGTAGCAAAGGGCAGAGGTTCTTAAGGCAAGAGCAGGTCTCTAGGGACAGTGCACAGTCTCATCGGAGATGTGTTGACAGGCTCCCCCGCCTCAGAGGTCTCTCCAGGGTTTCTTTGCTGCCAGGGTCACTTGTCCCCTGCCCATTAGGGTGGCTGCAGCCACAGAAAGAAGCCCAGGCTGTAGGCCGCCAGAAGCCTGGCTGGTCTCTTGCCCCTAACAAGGCAAAAGAGGGAACCATTTCTAGATAAGTTCTCCTTCAAATGATTTTTCTGAGGTGAGTCCTGTCTGGTTGGGTGTCTGTGCTTCTCAGCAAATCCTCCCAGGCTCCACAAGGACTCATCCTCTGATAGGCATCCAGTCCCCTGGTGCCCTTGCATTCTGGTCCTGGGGGGGATCGATCCCAATGTTCCTTTCCTGCAAGGCTCCTGTTAGGCTAACAGCGGCAATGTCTGAATACCAAGCATCTTATCAGCAAAACGCACCCCTAGTTTACGCGGCCTGCTTCCCCGCGGGAATGGAGTTCTGTTTAATCCAGACAAAGAGTTTGGAACTGGGATGTGATCGTCTGTTGTCAGGAGTTAGAAAGCCCAGGCTGACGCCTTCCTCTGCTGCTGCTTCACCTGCCCTTCATACTGTGAGAGCCTCAACCCTGTCATTATCGATCCTCTGGTTATTAAAACTAAGACAAAGCCCTCCCCCATCCCAGCACAGTATGACAGTGTTTCGATTTTCAAAACATATAGGCACCTCTAAGAAAGCAGATAACTGGATCAGTTAACACGGTTTAAAATCCACTATCAAGCCCCATTGGATGAACCGACAGTATGAAATCTCAAAGGTTTGGTTTAACCAACGTGTGAGCACACAGGTTAGCGATTCCTCTGAAGATATACTGGAAAGAAACATGACAATTGGGGTAATTGTTCACATCTGCGTGGCGATGTGTCTATCTGAGAGGACAATGTGAAATTATGAGTTACAATAGCTTTCAGTTTGTAATGAAAATTGAGATGGGAAAATTCAAGCCAATGAAAGGTGCATACTTCGAGAAGATGTTCTCTACAGGAGGACTCAAGGTAACAGGCTTTGCTGGCAGACATTGTTTTCTTCTCCTGATTATTTGGCTTTTGCCCAGGTGAGGTGGGAGGCACAGATGTTTTGACTCTAGTGAGACAATAGTTCCCTTCATTGTTGTTTGAATGCCTTGTTTGGACCATTCATCATGATTGCAAGGCTGTCTGTGGCACCCCCAAATGTACTGTGAGGGGCTAGGAGACCTTGACAGAAGTACAAAGGAACCCCCCCCCTCCCCAGCTCCCATTGTCCCCAACAAAATCGTATTTTGACATGCTTGATGCTTGGAGATGAGCCTCTCCTCAGCTGCTGATGCTGACCGCAGACTGGCCTGTTGCCCTAGGCCCAACCCAGGGGACTTGAGAAGGTTAATACCACCGTCAGAAGAATGCCCTGCACCTGGAAAAGCACAGTTCTCGGGAAAGATGTGAACAGAGATAGGGACTGTGTGTGGATGCTGGCTGGGGCAGGTTGGACAAGCGGAAGTGTGCTGTGAGTTAATTCTCAGGCTTACTGTGTAGCCCAGGCTAGCCCCAAACTTGTGCTCCTCCTGCCTCAAGCTCCTTTGCGCCGGGATTATCAGTGGCTGCCACTACATCCGGCTTAGAAGTGGAGAGTCTAATGAAGGCTAAAGAGGTCTCGTTAAAGAGGACGGATGCTCAGTGAGTAGCCATAAGCAGAAAGATTAGAAGATGCTGGCCAGAGACCCTTGCGGAAGGGAGCTCAGCCTAAGGGCCTTCGGTGAGAGCCATAGCTGCTAGAACTGGGTCTCTTTGGAGGAGATACAAGCTGGAGGTCTGAAGGCAGAAGCCAGGCTTGCCTGTTAAGTAGGGTGGGGCAGAACCTGCTGGATGCTTACCAAGAGCGAGTCTCCCTCTTTCCCTCGGCACAACCGGATTTTAATGTGGCGATGCGCTCGGCTGAAAGATTTGGCAGCCACACAGGTTGCTTGAGGCACCAAACCAGTAAGGTGTGAAGCAGATATTTTGGAATGAGTCTTCTGAAAGGACTTTGTAAGAGGGACTAGACCGCTGACACACCTCTGTTAGCCCTTTCTCTTGGGACAGGTAGATTAGTGGAGCAGCTGTGACTCTAACTGCCACATTGTGTCCTGAAATGATCTTGAAGTAGGATGTCATATATGGACGGTGGGAGAAAAGACAGAAGCAGCCTGGAGCCTTGGTGACACTCTAGGTCCCAGACCAGACAGACACCAGCCCTCCCTGAGGGAGCCACGGCTTTCATTGTTGAACCCCTGTTACTTCCTCATTTGTTGGGTACCACAGATCTAGGGGAAACTTTAAGGAGTGCGAAGTTGTGTCTGCTTTGCTGTGATTATTTGTTTAAGAGAAATAAACAGCAAGGGTAAGGTGAGTTTAAATGGCCGAGTGTAATCTCTGAGTTGCAGCATAAAAAGGAATCAAATCATTATGTCTGGGGTATTGTGTACGTATTGGGCTTAAACAGAAAGCAAAAAGAGGCTCTGTCCTTTCATATATTTTAAGAAATCCATTGGCTTGGACCTCAGATAGGGCTGGAGATAATGCCTGGGCAAACCAACAAAGATCCATTTTGTGCGTGTGTGCGTGTGTGCGTGTGTGCGTGTGTGCGTGTGTGCGTGTGTGCGTGTGTGCGTGCTCATCCCATCAACTGAGCTGCCTTTCCTCCCCTCCTTCCAAGTCTCTTTTGAGATAGGATTTCACAATATAGTTTAGGCTGACCTGAGCTTCACAGTCCTCATCTCCCTGCCTCAGCCTCCAGAGTCCTGGGATGTTCACCCCTGGTTTCTGTCTCTTAGTCTGATGCCCCCGAGAATCTGTTGTTGTTGTGGAGTCAGGAGAGCAGCTGGGTTGGAAAAGGATCAGAGATTTTACTGTCACCCCCCAGCATCGTGTGTGTGTGTGTGTGTGTGTGTGTGTGTGTGTGTGTGTGTGACTTGCCTGTGCCCTCCTCTCGCCCTAGCACTGAGGTTACAAGCAGCCATTACCACACCAGGTTTTCTGTGGGTTTTGGTATCTGAACTCAGGTCCTCCAGCTTGCACGTAGGCACTTGCTGGCTGAGCTATCTCCCCAGAGACCCTCAGTAGCAGAGAGGATGGGATCGTGATGGGAGCTACACTCTGGCCTTTCGCTGCCTGTAGGACATGCCAGGTGGGAAGCAGGGCGGGAGCTGCAGAGCACGTGCTGTTGGGGTTGGGGAGCAGGAAATTGTGTGCATAGACAAGTGGGGGCTGTTACTGTTTACTCAGCCCAGTGACAGCCTGGCTAGTACAAGGCAGAGAAGGATTTTTTTCCTTGCTTCATGACGTGACTGGAACATCTTTAGCCCCTGACCTAGAGCTGCATCCTCAGATATCTGGGGGTCAGGGGGGAACTTGAGACTTGATTGAATTAAGCTACTGGCTTTCCTGGGTCTCCAGCTTACAGACGGCAGATTGGGGACTTCTCAGCCTCTGTAACCCCATAAGCCAGTTCCTCACAATGAATCTATCTATCTATCTATCTATCTATCTATCTATCTATCTATCCATCCATCTATCTGTGTATCTATCTGTATCGAAAAATCCACGGGAGTCTGCTTAAGGAGTAAAATTTATTAGGATATAAATTGGGGAAATACACTCATGAAATACAAAATAGGAGAATCATCACAGGGTCCTGGAAAGCTGAGGTACAGTCTAATGCTGTTCTGTCACTGAGATAGTCTGCACCATCCAGCCCAGGAGCAAAGAGAGCAACGTATGAGCCTCTCAAGTCTTAAGCCCCAAGCTATGCCCTCGGGGGAGGTACATCAAGGTCATAGGTAGGTGGGACAGTTACCTGCTACATCTCTAGGGGAGGTGTTTCAAGGTCATAGATAGAACAGGTATCCACTACATCTATCTATCTATCTATCTATCTATCTATCTATCTATCTATCTATCATCTATCTGTGTATCTATGTATCATCTATGTATCTATCATCTACCCATCCATCCATCCACTTATTGGTTCTGTTTCTCTTGAAAATCTTAATACAGAAAGACAACCTCCAGGAAATTAACCCTTGGCCTTAACATAGTGAGTAGCCAAGACACATGATATGATCTGTAGAGACTCCGTTCACTCTAGAAGGAGGAAAGGAGATAAATGAGGATTCCAGAACATCCCAGGTACAATGTAGGCCCCACCACTCAAGAAAAAAAAAATTCAAAGGTCTGAGAAGATGGCACAGTGGGTAACTTCACAGTGGTCTGACGTCAGCTCTCAAGTTTCCACATAAAAAGCTTGATGTTGTGGTTTGAGTGGTGGAGGGGGAGGGGCAGAGGACTGGGGACTTGATGTCCAGTCAGTCTAGCCAAAGCAGCAAGCTCCAGGTTCAAGAAGAGTCCTTATCTCAAAAAAATGAGGTGGAGAACAATAGAGAGAAACATTGGACATTGATCTCTGGCCTCCATATGTGCACGTATGGGTGTATGCACCCCCCATCACACACACACACACACACACACACACAACAAGAACAATAACAACAACTACTACTACAATGGAAGAATTTCAGTTTTGAGACCCATGAGTTTGTGCCTGGTTCCAGAGTGTCCTGAACCAATAGAATGCAACCTTACCACCAGGATAGGTCATGGAGAGTAAAACCAAATGTAATGTGGCTGTTGGCAGTGGTCAGTGGTCATGTCAGAAATGTTTCAGCCATGGCCCTTCTGACCTGCTTCAGAGCCAAGTAGTTCATTACCATAAGCAGCAGTCCTCCGGGCCTGGATCTCTGGCTGGTTGGTAACAGACAGCCTGGGTGAGCAGAGCTTAGCCTCATTGCTTAGATGACATCTATGGTGGTTTGAATGAGAGTGGTCTCCAGTTGGTGGAACTGTTTGGGAAGGATTAGGAGGTGTGACTTTGTTGAAGGAGGTGTGTCACTGGGGGTGGACTTTGAGGCTTCAAAAGTCCCTGCCATTCCCAGTTATCTCTGTCTCTCTGCCTTCTGGTTGTGGCTCAGATGTAAGCTCTCAGCTACTGTTCCGGTGCCATATCTGCCAGCCTGTTCCCATGCTTTCTCACCATGATGGTCTTGGACATACTCTAGAATTGTAAGCAAGCCCCCAAATAAACGTTTTCTTTTAGAAGTTGTCTTGGTCACAGTGTCTCTTCACAGAAATAGAACAGTAACTATACAGTCTCCTAGAGAGGGCCTCTTGAGAGCAGCAAGCTTGAGAGGTGCCAAGGAGGAGCTCCTCAGAACTGTACCCCTAAACTTGAGCTTACTTCTCGGTGACGTCCAGACTTGAGGAGAAGAGGATACAATGAAAAACATAAATGAAACACTCATTACTCGCCAGGAAGTGGTAGGACTCTTTCTGTTACCACAAGGCTACCATTTGCTGTTACTTCAAGTAAGCGATTAGTGGGTTTCAATTTTAAAATAAATAAGCCAACCAAGCCGCTGACCCTTCACTAAAGTGGCTGTTGTCATCATACTCAATCACTGCCTGGTAGGCAGATCATTCTCTTCTGAAAGTCCGTCATCAGCTGCTGGCAGCGGCACTCACACTGCTTGCTTAAATTTGTCTGTTAATGGAGGGTTGGACTGCAACTTTTTATCTTTGACTGGTAAGTAGTGGCAGGCAATTCAGGACTGAAAAAAAAATGTGATGTTTACAGCTTACGTTTTTTTTCTTCCTGGGAACAGAGGACTCTTGACAGGAAACACATGTAATATGGACTGACCTTCAGAATTGTTTTAATTTCAATTTCAATGATTTCGAATTAAACATTTTTTGATAAGATTAATTTTAATTTTTTTTTTTTGAGTGTGTATTTGGGTGAAGAAGGATGCAAAAAACCCCTTCTGCAGAGGAGATGACCCCAAGTGGCTGTGGTGCTGTATGTCACTGCCCTGCGGTCTTCTGAGTCTAAAGCGAGCTCACGGTCATCACTGCTCACAGCATCATGCTGCCTTTCTGACTCCCGGTCAGAAAAACACAGCTGTGACAAAGGGCCTCCATGCTTGCGGGTACTCCCATTGAGCAATCCTGCAAAGGCCCTGAGCCTGAATTAAAGGTAGGAACATAGACAGCCTTGGAGGGCATTGTGAGCTTCACTGTTGATGCTGTTTCCGAGATGAGGAAGAAACACTCTCCCAGACCATTCAGCCTGGCGAAACACAGTCTTTGAAGCAACTCAGGGGCTTTCTTGGCTGTGGCCTGCCACTTTGAAGTTCCTAAGTCATTCTCCTGAGGAAACTGGGAGGCTCCTGAGTGGTTGAAGCCAAAGTTCCATGGAACAGAAAGCCAAGTGGCTCCTGCCAGGAAGCTGGGCTGAGGTGCTTTGGTCGGTTGGAAAGCTCTCTGTATGGGCTGTGCTTCAGCCGAGGGTCAGATTCAGACAAGGAGGGAGCGGGGATGAAGCCTTGAAAGGAGGTGGGGGTCACCATGGAGGGTTTCAAACTCACCAAGGCTTTTCTGCCTAGAGAACAGGCCGCAGAGAGCCCTAGCCTTGTGGTTTTAATTACCCAGTTAGTCATTGGTTCACTGTCATCCAACTTTAATAAGCTCGGCTGTGGCCTGCGAGAGGAAAAAAAATCACCCAAGTTTATTTGTGTTTTGCCACCGTGGGCTGCGTAGCAGCCTGAGGTGGGATCCTCCAAGGCTACCCGACCTGAACAAGGAGGGGTTAGGGACCCTGGATGGCTTATCTTTTCTATCTTTGGAACTGTGGTCTTGAGCGCATGACATCAGGCACTAGCCTATCCAGTTAGGCTGGAAAAATTTCAGAGCCCACAGTTTATAAAGTCCTCAGGGCGAGGTTTCAGAGCACAGGGCCTCTGATGGCAGAATCCAGATTTTCAAGCCCCGAAGGAGGGTGGTGCGGGTGGGGGGCTGGGACCCTGATGGCCGCTGGATTGTTCACCGAGGAAGCAGCAGAGCCCCCATGGTCCCCGAACCCCTGCCAATGCCTGGAGAGGAATGAGTGTGGCCGGCTGGCACCCTCGAGGGTAGAAGTAGGCAGGGTTTTGTGCCCCCGACCTGGGAGCCAAGCCCGAGTTCAGTGTGCACAGCTCCAGCTTCCGTGTTGAGAAACCCGATCCTCCCGACCAGAACAGTCTGCTCCTTGTGCTTTGCACCGCAGGGGTGTCCTGCTCCCGGCTGGCTCAGCTCGGTCTCCAGGCTTCAGCTGCCCTCCTGAGCACCTGACGACTCTGAGTGTACTGTGACTCGCTGCTATTACATCTGTCTGAGCTTTCCTTTCCGGGGCTTCACCGTAGCCGCCGTGACCCAGCTCCCCGGCAAGACTTTCCACGCCAAGGCTGCCAGGCTAGCAGGAGAGGAGACCTCCAATCCATCTGTCAGCATTTGAATCATTTCATACACACGGAAGCCTCTGGGCCACCTGGGCTGCTTTCGCTTCCTTGAACTGGGCAAACCAAAGACTGGCCTGGCCAGGCCGGGGTTTTCCTTCTGTGGCGCCTCTTGTCCCCTTCACCTGCGCATGTCAGGAGCTCGCCACACGGGTTTCTCTCCAGGAGGCCACCTTTGCAGAGGCTTCCAGAAGCTCCAGCCAACTTCCTGTTGTCTTCACATTCTGTTTGTCTGGGTTCTTAAGGTGTTTCAGTCCAGTAAAAAGCAAGCGTAAGGGCAAGCCGGGCGTGGTGGGGCATGCACTCTGGAGACTGAAGTGGGGCTAGTGTGGGGTACATCGGGAGATCCTGCCATGAAAAAAACAACACGAACAAAACTCCAATCAATCAAACAAACAAAAACAACAACAGGAAAACAGTCCTGCATAGGACTTTTTGCTGGCTCCTGGGTGTCACAAGTCACTGGATGCACAAGTCCCCAAGAGTGCTCTGGAGGAGACCGTGTACTTGAGTCATCCAAGGTGAATTCCATCTAACAGGAGTCCCCACCTCACCTCCAACCCCCGCCCCCCCCAACAACAACAAAGAATCCCACTATCAATTAAATTTATGAATCTGCATACCCATCCCACTCTTTGTGATTCGAAACACGTATTTAGATAACGAAGGTTCTGAAGAGTCTTATAGCAACTCCTGGTCTCCTTTTGAAGGCACCATTTCCTAAACCCAGCATGATTCTGACCACAACTCTTTCCATTTAATACCTATTTATAACCTCAAAGACCTAATTAATGTCTTTTGGACTGTATTTTAGGAAATTATCTAGCAGTAATTTTCAAACTAAGGAGGTGCCTGATCCTTTAGGAGTGTGTTTAGGACATAAGTGCCATTTTGGGTTGTCACAAATCTTGTGAAGTGCTATTGGCGTTTAGTGTATGTGTGTGTGTGTGTGTGTGTGTGTGTGTGTGTGTGTGTGTGTGATAATTAACTTTCTGCAGTGCAGGCTGGTTTTAAGCCAAGAAGACCCATCCCTCCCCAAGCGCCACTTCGTTCCGTAGTACACTGGGGAGCGGGATTAGATATGCACTCAGTATAGGGTTTTGAAGGTCTCTTGCTCTCCTGCCCCCTCACCCCCACCCCCACCACCTACCACTCTCCATTCCCCAGTTCCTGGAGAGTGTCCACTTTCGGGTTTTGTGGGTCTGAGCCCATTTGGAGTTGGCAGATGCAACCAAAGGGCTTGGGTCTGTGGCTTCATCTCTTCTGGAGGAGAAAAAAAAAGGGTGTGGTTCAATTGGTCCCTGGGGAATGCTGGGGAAGCTACTTTATTATTTTAAAAAACAACATTTGCCTCTCAAAGTGGAAAGGAAGAAACCCGTGGCTTTAGCCTTAGAGAAAACACCTTGGTACCTCACCAAGGTCGGGAGACTGAAGACGAACCTTGAGAACAGAGTGGACCTTCCGATCTCCCCAGAGTGAGGTGACAGCAGCAGAGGGGAGGCCCCAACACACCAAATTTGCAGCCCAGATCGCTTGATTCTGCATCCCTTCTTGCATCAAAACAGAGGAGTCTCGTGGCAACTGGCAACTGTGCACAAAGAGGCAGCGTGTGTTTTATAAAAACAAAGGAAGACTCGCAGGCAGCGGCCTGGGGCTGGGGGTGGACCTCAGGTCCAGGAGCCCTAGCAGGACAGGGCAGTCCATGTAGCCTAGCAGCTGCAGGGTCCCCGCGGGGCAGCGGCGGGACACAGGTGCAGTCTAGCTTTGGACCCTGGAGCAGGATGTTGGGGAGGAAGTGCACGGTCAGCCTGCCTGCGACTCGGTTCCTGCTTTCAACTGACGAAGTCTGCTCCCGCGGAGCTCAGAGCAGGACAGCCCAGGGATGTTGGCGCGCGGTTTGTTTGGATGCTTGCCTCTCTTTGCTTCCTTCCCTTAGCAGGATGTGTGGGGCAAGGGAAGCGAAGCCTTTTTAAATTATTATTATTATTATTATTATTATTATTATTATTATTATTATTATTATTTAAAAAAAGACCTTTAGAGCAGATTTTACAGACCCAGACACTGAGCGGCTAGAGAACAGATTTTAGTTACAGTGCTGCTTGGGCATGAGGCTTCCCACCGTCACCACGATTTCCCCTTTAAAAGCACCCACTGAAGCAACATTTTGTTGATTTTTTCCCAGTGTTCAAAGTTACGTCTGGTCCTGGTGGTGCACACCTGTAATCCCAGCGCGTGGGCGGCTGCAGCAGGTAGCTCACGAGTCCGAGGCTACGCTGGACTACACAGAGAAACATTGTCAAAAACAACCGAAACAAAAAATCCCCAGAACTGTACATATTAAGGGAAACTGGAAAAGGTCCTCTCAGTATTAAACGTTACTGCCTGTCAGGACCATTGGACAGTTTGCCTGGCCCTCCAGTAGAAGGTAACTTTAAATTGCTGTTCTTAGGAACTAGAGCCTACACATCTATAATAACAAGATTAGATGACCCTGACTGGAGATGAGAGACTGGGAGTTAGACACACTCCCTGATGCAGACAGATAAGGAGTGGGGTCACGGCTAGGTCATAAAGGTGGTGAATTTCCAAGAAAACCAGCTTCTTCAAGCCTGGCAGGTTTTGGCTCCCACCAGCTGGCCCCCTGCTGATGGACTGGTTCGACAAGTTCACGACCAGATCAGGACATGCCATGCGGCAGTATCCGACCAATCAACCATCCTTTATGTCTTCAAACTGACCAACCGTGAAGGAGGAGGATGAAACACTTTAGAGGTTTTAAAACCCACAGCCCTCAAGAAGAGACTGCGTTTTCCACCTTCCTGAGTCTGCTCTCTGATTTGCTGAGGGCCCTGTTCTGTGTGTATCCGCTGCGTGTGTGTCTCCTCACCTCCAATGGACGCCTTTCTTCAACTGTGTTTGGGATTTCTCGGCTGCTACCTGTTACACTGCTTTTTAATTCTTTAACTGGCCTGCAGCACGAATCCTAATTGGTCTTAATAATAAAAACCTGAAGCCGGATATGGGGGTAAATGCTGAAAGATCAGCAAAGGAGCCAGCCTGAGAGGGAGTTCCTCTCTCCTCCTGCCTTATATTCCTGTCTCCACCCAGCCTTATCACTTCCTGTCTCCTCCTCCTCCGTGCTGGGATTAGAGGCATGAGATCCCAAATGCTGGGATCAAAGGTGTGTGCCCCCACTGCCTGGCTGTTTCTCTTTCAGACTGGATCAATCTTGTGTAGCCCAGGGTGGCCTTGAACTCACAGAGATCCTTTGCCTCCCGAGTGCTGGGATTAAAGGGGTGTGCCACCACTGCCTGGCTAACAAGTGGTTTAACTCCACACTCTGATCTTCAGGCAAGCTTTATTTGTTAGATCACAAACAAAATATCACCACACTGGCGGAGAAAACAGACCTGATCAAGACCCCCAGACTGTACCATTTCCAGACCCCTAGACTGTACCATGTCCAGACTACTCAGACTATATCAGACATTTAAAATGTAAATGACTTCTCTGTTCAATAGAAATGCAAATCACATTTGTCAAGTATGGGGGGGGGGAAGCCCCCCTATACATAATCCTAAAGGTTACAGTTTTGGGGCTCCACCGGACTTTAATCATATTTAAATGTTAACTTTGCAACTCAGTTCAGCTCTCCTCTTTGTTCTCCGAGTGCGTATTTACCCCTCCTCGTATTTTGTCCTGTGCTTGGCACCATAGATTCTTTAATAAATGAGTGACGTGAATCATTGACATACCACCTCTAGTCAAGACCTGTATTCCTCCTCCCGTCTAGACCCCAGCCCTCTACCACAGCATGGCATGCACACGGAACACCTATTGTTGACTCTCTGACCTGAGCGGGTACCTCTGGAGCATCCTCCCAGCAGCAGCAAGGACCTGGGGCCATTCATGCCCTCACCTTTGCAGCATAGAGGAGATCTCCAACTCAGAAGTAAGCTAGAACACACCGGTGTGAGAATTCAACATGCCTCTCCAAGTCATATCTCTCTGTCCCATCCCACCCCCACCCCCCACCCCCCGCATATTTTATTAATGTCATATCCATGGTCTGAGGCTGGGGTCTTGACCCTCAGAATGCCTGCTGTGCCCTCAGCTCTCTTAGGAACCTCAGCTACCCGGCTCCCATTCCCATAACTCCTAGGCTGAATGAACTGTGGCTGTGTCTCTAGCCGGCTGTTCCTAGTCGCAGAGCTCACATAGGAAGGCTCAACCTAACCCGTCCATGGAGAGCCCTGCCTTGGCAAATTTAACAAGGAGACTTTCAGTAAGTACAAGAGAGAGATGGAGCACTGGTGGTCAGGGGTCAGCAGATAGACAAATAGTCAGAACGGAAGAGCCAAGCAGCCCCATGACGGAGCAAGGAAGAGCTGCAGGTAAGGGGATAAAGTGGCTGTATTTATTTATTTAGACAGAGTCTTGCTATGGACCCTGGGCAATTCTCCTGCTTTAGCTTCCTGAGTGCGGGAATCACAGACACGTGCCAGCACAGCTGACTCAGCTGTTTATTTTATGGGCTGGGAATTGAATCCAGGGCCTTGCACATACAGAGGAGCACTCTGATGCTGCCACACCCCCAGCACTTGCTTTTTAGGCCGCTATTTGATCTTGGAAGACTCTGGGTTCCGGAGCTACATTCTGGCCTGTCAGGCAGCATCCACTGCTCTCAACTGGCCACCCTGTGTGGATTTTCCCCAGTGTCCGCCATACTCATCATTGGTTTATTACCCAGATGTGGTCTCAAAGGGACCCCATAGTTTCTGAGTTAGCCTTCAAAGAGACCCCACAATTTCCTGAGAACTATTTGCACGTGTTTACTTCTAACAAAACCTCGATTCACCCTTTCTTTTTTTTTCGTTTTTCGAGACAGGGTTTCTCTGTGTAGCTTTGTGCCTTTCCTGGAACTCATTCTGTAGCCCAGGCTGGCCTCGAACTCACAGAGATCTGCCTGGCTCTGCCTCCCGAGTGCTGGGATTAAAGGCATGCGCCACCACTGCCCGGCTCCCTTTCACGTTTTCTAAAAACGTACTAATTAAGTAATAATAGGTTAATCATTATATAAATAATGAAAAGTACATCACACTGTTGGCAGGAATGTAAATTAGTCTAGTTATTATGGAAAACAATACATGAGTTCCTCTAAAATCTACAACTATAAAAGCTGTATGATCCAGCAACACCATTCATGGATATATGTCCAAAGGAAGTGAAATGAATGTGTGGAAAGGCACACCCGACCTCCCGTGTACACTGGAGCACTATGGAACCCATGGTGAGCACTAACACACCTGAACTCCCGTGTACACTGGAGCACTATGGAACCAACATGTGACCACTAACACACCCGAACTCCCATGCACACTGGTACACTATGGAACCCATGGTGACCACTAACAGGTGAATGCCTAAGGAAAAAGTGCAGTTGGGGGTGTGGCTCAGTGGTAGAACATTTGCTTAATATGCTCAAGGCCCTGGATTCAATCCCCAGTACCACAGACTAAGAACAAAGAAGAAAATATGGTCTATCTATTTACTCCTCAACCAAAAAAGAAAAGAGATCCTGCCATATGCAGAAACATGCATGGGTAGAAGTAGGGGAACGTTAGGGAAATGAGATACAGAAAGACCATGCATGCTCTCGTTATAGTCGGATGCTTTAAAAAAGTTGTCTTAGAAGTAGAGAATAGATAGGGGCCACAAGAGTATGGGAGGGGTGCAGGGGGGGGGGAGAAGAATGGGGAGGGAAGGAAGGGGAGATCCTTTTAACGGGCACAGGCGAGTAGTCGGATAGAGAACTACTTATAACATTCTAGAACAGAGTTGTTAACTATGGTTAAATGCAATTAATTAAATACTTCAAAAATGTTAGGAGAATGATTATTTTAAGACAGGGTCTCAGGTAGTCCAGGGTGGCCTGAAACTTACTGTGTAGCAGAGGCTGGCCTCAAATTCCTGGTCCTCCTAGGTCTTGGGATCACAGACCAGACTCATCACATCTGATTATGTGATGCTAAGGATCAAACCCAGGGCTTCCTACAGGCCAGGTAGGAGACACATTCCCACCCCTTCCTCAAGGATTTTCTAGGAAAAAACACATTTCTTTGGTGAGACCAATTCATGTTTGATCATTCATTCACTTTTGCCATTAGCACATGGCAGATTTAAGACAAGTAAGGCAATGTTTAAACTTCGAAGAAGCTCTCGATCCCGCAAGCACAGTGAGAGGAGGGTGGGGTTTGTGCAGGGGTGAAGTGTGAGGGTGGGTGCTGTGTCCATCGCTAAGCGGGGATGGGACCCTGGGCTGTCCTGGGCGGGTGAGAAGGAACTCCATGCTTGGGCTGACAGCGTTTCTCCTCTGGTGTTCATAGCTCTGGCCAGGGACCTCACGTAACCAAAGCCATGTGTTCAACTTGGATTAATTAACTGGCAGCCTCAGCCAAAATTTGGTGCTCCTTCTGATGGTTTGTGTGTGTGTTGGTAATGCCTTTATTTTTTTGTCTTTAAATATTTGTTAATGTAAGTTGTCATATTTAACCCTATGGTATATTCTATTTGTGTGTAAAATTTAAACGTTGAGAGACTTCTGGTCCCAATTTTTTTAAATGAGGACTATTTGTGGTCTTTTCCATGAGGACATAGCTTCGCTCCTCTAAGTTGGGCTCAAAGGGTACTTAGTTTTGATTTTAATGAGGGATGACTGTAAATTGTGTGGGGGTTTTTCTTGATAGATTTTATATAACCTAGACTGGCTTCAGACTCACTCCGCAGCCAAGGACAGCTGTCAACTACTGGTCTCCATGTCTCTCAGACACGATTACAGCGCCACACGGAGTGCTTATGATGCTCTTCACTCAGGATGCATAAGAAAAGTGTGTGGTAAATGGAAAGTACCAATCCTTACTTGTCACCCACTAAACTTCAGCTAAAACAAAGTCCCTGCCTTGTTTCTAGTCCCGAGTGTCCCGGCACCCAGGGTAGCAAGGCTCTGAGGAAGGAAGGACCCTTATCTAGAGATGAGTATCCCAGGGGCTACACCCAATGCAGCAGTCAGGCTGTGTGCAGGCAAACCCAACTGTGTACTCTAGGCAGTGGTGCCCTGCAGCGGCAACGGTACTATGGGCTGGCCCATTTCCCTCTCCCACGAGGATCATCATCATCATCAGTGCTGGTGATAGAATGGCGGATTTGGTCATTTTTATTTGGGGTGGGGGCTATAAGTTGCTACAGTTGTTATAGTGAGGAAGAGCTCCTGGGATTTTTTGGTGAGGTCTGTTTCAGCTTCTGCTTGTTTATTTGTTTGTTTGTTTGTTTATGTTGGATACAAGGTCCCACTGTGCAGTCAAGGCAATCCTCCTGCCTCAGCCTCCCGAGTGCTGTGATTACAGGTGTGTGCTATGACTCCTGATTTCAGCTTCTTTTGTAACGCACACAAGGACAACGTCTACTCCCAGGCATTGAGTATGCAAGGGCCAGCTATGTTTCCAGAGGTTGTTTTGGTTATGATTTCCTGCAGGGAGCAGAGATTCCCCCTGGTCCTCAAACTGTACACTTAGGCCAGGCATCCTTCAGATACAAGCAGGGCTCTCCGGGCTGTGCAGCACCAGAATTTTCCTTGGAATGGGCCGGCCATCCAGGCATATCTCTGAAGCAAGGTGGGGTAGGGCCATGCTGACCCATGAGCTCCTTGACCTCCTTGTTTTAACTTTTTTGTTGATGGAGTACCAGACAGAAAGAAGCTCCTTAGGTAAGAACAGTTTATTTTGCCTCACAGTGTGAAGGTTCAGTTAGTTCACCAGGAAGTCATGGCTGCGGGTCACATTGTATCCACAGTCAGGTATCAAAGAAAGATGAACGGTGGGGCTCTGTTTACCCTCTTCCTTTTTATGCCGCTTGGCATCCCGGCTCACACAATTGGACCACCCACATTTAGGGTGGGTGCTCCCACCCCTATTAACCCAAACTAGAAAATCTCCCACCTGCCCAGAAGTATATCTCCTAAATGATTCTAGATCTTGTCAAACTGACAGTCACTATTAACTGCCACACACCACCCCCACCCCCACCCCCGAGGCTGAGCAGGCAAGAGTCCACGTCACCTGGTCTGTGAGGGCCAGGCTTTCCTTTGAATTCACCAGGTACCAGCTCACATACCCTCTCTAGCCATTTTTTTATACCCAGCCCTATGACCTGGGAGCTTTTTTTTTCCTCTCACGATTTCAAGAAAGAAACAGGACTCAAATAACATTCCTCTATTTCCAATTAATATTAATTAATATAATCATAATTAATAATAATAAATAGTATTATAGTATAAGATAATAAGTTAATCAAACAAGTATAAGTTAATCAAACAAGCCTTTTTTCTGATGTTCTGCCCTCCTCTATGGCAAGGGGCCCCAGCCTTAGCATCGTCCTTGCTACCCAGATCCTATTAGCGCTCAGTGGGGACAAAATGAATCCTTACCCTTAAATCCTGCATCTTTCCTCCCTTTCCAGCTCCCTTCCTTCTGTCTCGGGTATATTTCTGTATCCAGTAGAGGTACTGAAATTAGTGAGCCAGGTTTACCTTCTGGGCCAGATTGAAGAAATGCAGCTGTCTCTGGTTGGATTGGAGGGGTGAAGGGGGAGGAGGATGGAGGGGTGCTGCTGAAGAGGGAGCTCCCTGCTAAGAGCACTTGGAGCTCTGGTGGAGGACCCAGTTCCCATGCCCAGCACCCACATCACGTGTCTCCCAATGGCCCATTGCTCCAGTTCCGGGGGATCAGATGTCCTCTTCTGGTCTGCCTACTGCCTGCACACATGTGGTGCGTATACAGATATGCAGACACATACACATACATGTAAATAAAAATAATTAAAAAATATTTTAAAGAAAACTTTGTTTTGACTGCTCAGCATTTTCCTTTTTCTTTCCTTCTTTTCACATCATCATCCTTCTACTTACATGCACTTGTCTGTGCTGGTTTCTATTGCTGTGAAAAGACACCACGACCACAGCAACTCTTATAAAGTAAAACATTTAATTGAGGTGACAGCTTACAGTTTCAGAGATTCAGTCTGTTATCATCATGGCAGAGAGCATGTCTGTGTGCAGGCAGACATGGTGCAGGAGAAGTAGTTGAGAGTCCTATATCTTGCAGGCAACAGGAAGTCAACTGAGACATTGAGCAGTATCCTGAGCATAGAAAACCTCAAAGCCTGCCTCCACAGTGACACACTTCCTCCAGCAAGACCATACCCTCTCCAACAAAGCCATACCTCCTATGAGATTATGAGGGCTAATTACATTCAA
This sequence comes from Peromyscus eremicus, assembly GCF_949786415.1. Classification (NCBI taxonomy): domain Eukaryota; kingdom Metazoa; phylum Chordata; class Mammalia; order Rodentia; family Cricetidae; genus Peromyscus; species Peromyscus eremicus. The sequence continues at coordinate 67,560,207 of NC_081430.1, forward strand.
ACTACCATATTCCACTCCCTGGCCCCCATAAGCTTGTAACAATATCATAATACAAAATTCATTTAGTCCAACTTCAAAAGTCCCCATAATCTATCACAGTCTCAACAATGTTTTAAAGTCCAAATTTCCATGTCCTTTCTGAGATTCATGCAATCTCTTAATTGTAAACCCCTGTAAAATCAAAATAAAAAAGCAGGGGTTTACTTTGAACATATAATGGCACAGGATATACTTATAGTTCCAAAACATAGGGAAGAGACCCTAGTGAGGAAATACTGGACCAAAGCAAGACCAAAAACCAACTGGGCAAACTCCAAACTCTGCATCTCCATGCCTGATGACAAAGTGGTCTTCAGATCTCCAACTCTGTACAGCTTTGTTCACTGCAGCACACTTCTTTCTCTTGGGCTGGTTCCACGCCCTGTTAGCAGCTCTCCTTGGCAGGTATCTCACAGGTCTGGCATCTCTAACATCTTGGATTCTCCAAGGCAATCCAGGCTTCAACTTCACAGCTTCATGCAATGGCCTCTCTACTAGGCCTCCAATCAGGGACACCCCTCATACATGCCTGGCCTTAGTGGCTTTCTTTAGGTGCAGAGGTAAATTCCATAACCTATTTCTTGTATTATTAACTCTAAAGGCAGAACCATGTGGCCAAAGCTGCCAAGTTCTGCTGCTTGATGGGGCTGGAACATGGCCTCCTTGTTCAATTACACCTTCACCAGCTTTCTGTCCACTGCCTAAGCGTGGCTGTCCTGAAACTGGATCTCTAGACCACGGAGTGCTGGGATTAAAGGCATGTACCAACACACCTGGCTCTAAGCTTTTCTTTAGTTTCTTTCCACAAGTTGGAAATTTAGCTGGGTGGGATTTTGCCTTGACGTCACCATTTCCTTTATTCCTTTTTTTTTTTTTTTTCTAGACAGGGCTCCATTTCTTAATCTGTTTATCTCCTTGAACACAGATTTAGCTCTATTCCATTTCCTGGTGCCCTTTTTCTCCTTAAAATTTACATTCTGTAATCTACCCTGCTCAGCTTGCTCCTTTTCATTATAAATCTTCATTAGAGTTACCACTAATAACCACACAACAGAGTCTATACTAGGCTCTTTGGAGATTTCTTCTGCCAACGTAATTAATTCAAAACTCTTCATTAGCCTCAGGCAGACTCTTTGGACAAGGGCAAAAAGCAGCCACATTCTTCACCAAAATATCAGAAGAATGATCTCTAGGAAACATATTAAAATTCTCCTCTGAAACTTCTTGAGTGATTTCCCCCACAGTTCAAATAACTCTCAGCACCACTGTCTTCCATACTCCTACTAGTATGGCCCATTAAGCAGTGCTTAAGGCATTCCACTGCTTTCCTAACCCAAAGTACCAAAGTCCATATTATTCCAAACAAAAATATGGTCAGGCCTATTGCAACAATATCCTACTCCCAGTACCAACTTCTGTCTTATTTTGGGTTTCTGTTGCTGTGGTAAGATACCATGACTGTGGCAACTCTTATAAGGAAAACATTTAGTTGAGGTGCCTCTCTTGCAGTTTCAGAGGTACAGCCCCTTATCATGGCAGGGAGCATGGCAGTGTGCAGGCAGACATGGTACTGGAGAAAGATCTGAGTGTCCTACATCCTGCAGGCAACAGGAAGTCTACTGAGACACTGGGCAGTATCCTGAGCATAGGAAACCTCAAAGCCCACCCGCACAGTGATGCACTTCCTCTAACAAGGCCATACCCACTCCAACAAAGCCACACCTCCTAATAGTGCCACTACTCCCTATGGGATTATGGGGGCCAATGACATTCAAACTACCACCTAGCCTCAGAACTGACATGGACCCAGGCCTAGTCATCAACAATTCATTCAAGGCTAGATATGGGCCCAAGTCAGACAAACAATGGCCAGTCCCTAGATATTTGCTGTAACTGGTAGAAAAGAAGGTCTAACCTGTTCCACGGTTTCTCCCAACACTTCTGATGGCCGTCTTCCCACTGTATGAGGGTAGAAAAGCCATTAGAGGAAAACAACTTTGAGAGAGCTCAGGGACTGTTGAAGTTAGAGGTGCCTCGAACTTCCAGTACTGGAGTCTGTGAGGAAACACTTACACTACATCCATTTGAATTAGGGCCTCCCCATCCCTACAACCTTGTTATAACCATGGAATCCATCTCCACACTATCAGCAGAAAAAAGAGGCTCAGTGGGTGTCCTAGTCATCATCAAAGGAAGCAGGGCAGGAACCTGGAGGCTGGAGCAGATGCAGAGGCTGTGGAGGGGAGCTGCTCACTGGCTTGCTCCCTCTGGCTTGCTCAGCCTGCTTTCTTACAGAACCTAGGACCATCAGTCCAGGGATGGCGCCACACATAATTGGCTGGGCCCTCCCCATCAATCACTAATTATGAAAATGCTTTACAGGCTTTCTTTTCTTCCTTTCTTTCTTCTTTCTTTCTTTTTCTTCTTCTTCTTCTTCTTGTTTTTTTTTTTTTGGTTTTTCAAGATGGGGTTTCTCTGTGTAGCCCTGGCTGCTCTTGGATCTTGCTCTGTAGACCAGGCTGGTCTCCAACTCACAGAGATCCACCTGCCTCTGCCTTCTGAGTGCTGGGATTAAAGGTGTGCGCCACCACCACCTGGCCTAGGCTTTCTTTTCTTAACTGAGGTTCCCTCCTCTCAGATGACTTCAGCTTGTGTCAAGTTGACAGACTAGCCAGCACCATGGGCTTACAGCGTTTTCAGTCCATAGAGGGGTATATGCCTGAGAATTCTGTCCTTGTTGAACTTCTCCCCCCACTCAAACCTGCTCCTGCGGTGACTGTGGCGTTGGCCGTCTAGATTCCAGCCCACAAGTTAGAAAACAATTCATGGAGTCTGTCCATGTTCTATTTGAACGGGTCTTCAAGTCTTCAGGTTACAGTGGACTTCTGTGGGATAAGCAACTCCATGCCCTACCCAGGAGCCAGAGGGAATTAGATTCAGTTCTTAACGACTCCACCCTGCCCCCCACAAATGATTTAAATGAGATAGAATCTCTTGTTCTCTCATATAAATAAAATCTGGATGGAGGCTTTCTGAAGCTGTCACAGTGTGGTATCACTCTATCTTACCTTCTTACCATCCTTAACCTTAGGCATACACAACCCTCTTCTCCCCAGGATAGGATGCTCTTCTCCACGCCCACATCACTTTCCCTGACATCACTGCACATGGAACCACTGGCAAGGGAGGCTGGAAAAGGTGTCTCTGTGTGCCAGGTAGATATCAGGAAGCTCTTAGTGAGGAAGAAGAACAGTTAATAGATACTGGGGGGTAGGGCACTCTGTGGCAGGTTAGCCTAATGTGCCACAGCAAGATCCTCACAGGGTTAACCCCACAGCTGGCAGGAGTGATGAAGCCCCCGGGGCCAAAGGATAATTGATTCAGACAACTCAGTAGACACTCCCCTCCCTGCTGTGAATGCTAAGAAATGGCTTGGGACCCAGGGAAAACCTTCACTATTATTATCTGTCCTGACCATTCACAGGTCACCACCCAGGTCAATTCCACAAGAACAGCTGGGCTGACAAGAGTGTGAGACCTCAGAACCAGTTCAGGAAGTTTCCAGGGAGCCTTGTCCTTACTTGACCCCATCTGCCGGAGAACAGACAATAGCAGCATTCTTCAGGCCAAAGTGGGGAGGGGCTTCTTGATGTGTGTCAGCTGATATAGAGAGGGGTTGATGAATAACCGAACAGTGGCATTCCATACCGGGTTGCTTAAGGGCCTTCTAAAGCTCAGGAGAGCTGTAACTGGAATTCAAATACTATCTTGGCAAGTCCTCAGCAACCATGTGACAAACACTTACCTTCCCCATTCTCTGGTTGTCCTCCACATGGTGCTTGGTTCAGGTCCTCAGCCCTCCCGATAAGAGGAATCACCATCATCTTTATTATTAAATATTCATTCCAGCTCTGCGGTGCACACAGGACTGTTGTAAGCACCGTGGAAGGTCTTGGAGATGAGAAATGATACTGTTCCTCCTCTCACAAGATTTAACAGAGAAAATAAGAGTTATTTCAAAAGTCTCCTTGTGTGGTGTGAGTTCCCAAAAACAAAGAAAAAGTTCAGGAGAAGGGGAGAAGCAGAGTGCTTCGCTTCCTGCATTTACCCCTGAAGCATCTCAAGAGGCTGATTTCTCAATCCCTGTATGTGTCTTCCAGAAGAGATGGCGAGGGTGTATTCTAACCCACGTGGGTCAGGGCTTGGGACTCACGGGTGAAAGCTGTCCATGCAGAAGCAGCTCGGGTACCTCCTGCCAATTCCAAGCCCCTCCTGCTTTCTAGCTGAGCCCTACCTCAGTTTACCCTCTCCAAAGTGGAGCCATCGTGTTTGTGTCTTCGTCGTCACTGTGCTCACCCCCCCTCCCCCCACAGCACTGGAGTGGCTTCCTGAGAACTGGGTGTCAGTCACATCTTTCTGGGAGATGTCACTGTGACATGACTGGCTTTTCAAAATGGCTGATTTTGCTTTGAATTTATCTTTCTTGAATTTTTTTTTTTTTCTTCAGGAGTGATGAATGAAGGACTGACATCGAGAAAAAACATACCCAGGGAAAATGACCAAGACATCAGAAACCCTGGGGGAAGCCCCAGATCTCCGAGTCTGATGCTTTGTGGATATAAGGCAGCTCCCTCATGGCTGGAGCCCTTGTCTGCTGCCTGCACTCTTGGCCCCCACCACCCCTTCTTCAGGAGGGGGCTCCTCCATGCTGTACAGCAATGTGGAGTCCCCGAATCTGTCCACATACAGTTTTCATTCATTTGTTCGCCTGGCTTTTCACCCTGTGCTTACTCAATGTTTACTGAGCGCCGGTCCCTGGCTTGTGAAATCCTTGTCTCTGTTTGCTATCTGGAGGGTTTGCACTTACCTTCTTTCCTACGCCATTAGCCTCAGTTCCCGAGAGTCATTGGCACCTGCCAACAGATGTTTCTCGGCCCCTTTTCTGACGGCAGGGTCTCAGTTGCTTAGGGAGGCACCTCCCTCTCCATCAAAGCTTCACATGTCCTGGGCCCAGGTTAGTGTCCATCTTCCTGGGCATCCTCCAGGTATTCATAAAGGCCATAGTATCTTTACTTAGTCACCAAGGAAATCAGAGCCACCTGGATCTAGCCAACAAAGACCCATGTCAGTAGGGCGGACTCACCTGACAGGTCTAACTGTAACGTCCTCCTCTGGGCCAAGGGGAAGGAAGCTGGAAGACCAGCATTATGGGTCAAAATGAAGATAAAGCTTAGAAGGAATAGAAGCCGAGTTTATACTTAGTGATTAAAAGATGAGAATAGTCACAGAACAGAAGGAACTGCATTTGATGTGTGTGGGAAAAAAAAAAACTTAGAAATTTTGATTGGCTTCGAGCTCAGAGTGAATCTCATGCTACAGTAACAGTCACGTGTCTATGGAGGAGGTGGCAGCCATCTGGCATATTACCTGCTAGGCAATGGATCCATGTTTTAAGAGACACTTTAACACAGAGAAGAATTCCTAGAGGACGGTGTTGTTAAAGTATGTGAGGATCACACCACATAACCACAGTCTATAAATCTGAATAGAGATGTGATTATCTTCTTCAAATATTTGATTAGTCGGGTGGGAAAGCTCCTGGAGAGCTAAAGGTAGAGACGGACCTTGCCATTCTCAGATCATGGTCCCGTCACCTCAAACTTCCACTTCCTCTGTTCCTTCTCATCCTCCTGTCTCAGAGGTAGACTTAGTCCTTCCTCCACAGGCTGACCCCATCTCCTGTGAGGCATACCATGGTGATTTCCACCTCCAGAAATTGTCATTTTTCTTCTTCCCATAAGCTAAAAACCTGAGAGATGACAATTTGGTCTTCATCAGGTGCCAGGTGCACAGTGATTAATACGACTTATCTCAACCCATCCTCCATGACCCAGTGAAGTAGGTGAGGACCGTCTGTTCACAGTTCAGGGAACAGTGTTCATGATTTCTCTTGAAGCTGTGATCAAAATACCTTACACACACAGGGTAAAGCAGAGAGGACTTACAATGCCCTTGGCCTCTGAGGACTCAGTCCATCATGGAGGGAAAGGCCTGTTGAAACAAAGCAGTGTAGTGGGCCAGGAAGCAGAGAGAGGGCATGCTGGCACTTGGCTGGCATTTTCCCCTTCTCCTTTCTATTCCTATGGTTTTTAGTCCATGAGATGGCACCACCCCCCACTCAGAGTGGGTCTTCTCCTGAATTAATCTTCTTTGGAAATGCACTCACAGACACACCCACAGGGCTGCCTTACCAAGCTCCTAGGTTTTTCTAAATCCAGTCAAGTTGGCAATGAAGAGGATGACTCTCAGCATCACAGATGTTCAATGACTTTCCCAAGCTCACACAGTTATCACAAGGTGGGTCTGGGCTTCGGTTCTAAGTCCATCACTCTGAGATCCTTTGACTCACTTTCATGAGGTTAAATGCTTCTCTTTCATTCTAAATACTTATCGGCATACCCACAGATAAGTGCAGTTCTCACGCTTCATCAAAGGAGCATTAGAGGCTACTACACAGACCCACAACAGGTCAAAATGCAGAGAACATGTGATCATGAGCATCCTAGCCCCAAGCGCTACATCTACAACAGGACCTCTATGCCCAAAGCTCAGGGAACATCATGGACAAGGGGACAGAGAATGTTAAGATCCAGAGGAGCGGAAGGCCTTCTGTGAAGCAGTATCTTCTAGACATGACAGAGAAATCGAACCTATGAAATCTCAACAATATGGTTCCTCAAACAAGACCTGTATAATGACAACATCAGTCAACATAACAATGAGAATGGGGAATATTTCACAAGGCCCCATTCCTAGATGAAGAGCTACAGGCAATCGGTGGCTGCTGAGAGGGGGAGAATCAGTGTTCTCTAGGGATGAGTCTCTGATAGACTATTCAATTCCAAGGGGTTAGCCCTAAACATATGTACATAGAAGCAACTAGTATGTATAGACTTGGTAAGATATATGTATGTATGCACATACATTGCACACTAATATTTACAGAAGAGGTCAGGAATTTGTGAGGGGAGACAGGAGGAGTAGTTGGATGGGGAAACGAGGGGTAGAAATAATATAAACACAGTACTCATATATGAAATTCTAAAATTTTTTAATTAAAAAAGAAAAAAAGAAGCAAGGTGTGGTGGTACATGGGAGGCAGAGGCAGGTGGATCTCTGTGAGTTAGAGGCCAGCCTGGCCTACATAGTGAGTTCTGGGACAGCCAGGGCTACACAGAGAGACTCTGTCTCAGAAAATAGAAGAGGAAGAGAGAGGAGGGGGAGGAGGAGGAGGAGAAGGAGGAGGAGGAAGAGGAGGAAGAAGAAGAAGAAGAAGAAGAAGAAGAAGAAGAAGAAGAAGAAGAAGAAGAAGAAGGACTTCCACAAAGTGAATAGTAGGTCATGATGGCAGAGCCCTCATGGATGAGATTAATGACTTTTTAAGTGAAGTTTGAGGCAAAGCTTCTTCCTTTTCGCCCTTTCATCCCTCTGCCCCATGTAGACACAGCATTTGTCTTTTTTCCTTCACCTCTGTGTGAGAACACAGTAAGAAATCAGTGCATGAGAAGGCCCACACCAGACACCAAACCATCTGGTGCCCTCCTGACCACCAGAACAAACGAGATAACAAACTGCTGTTTATAAACTAGTCAGCATGTGATGTCTTACAGCAGCATAAATATCGAGACAAGGTAAGATGTAGGGTGTGAGTCCAACAACCCATCTGTTCTCATACCTATAACCAGCACAGTTAGAGATAATGTGAGAAGTTGTAGGGCAGAAACAATAGACCGAGGGTAGGGACTGGAACTAGAGGGTCCTAGGAGGGGTGAAGGCAGTGGGCAGAGGGGTGGTGAAATTCAAGGAGAAGATATGCTTATAGGTTCTGAGGGCACAGCCTTAGCATTCCAGATGAGGTCCTGGGAGAGGCTGACTCCGATACTGAGTGTCTTAGTTAGGTTTCTATCGCTGTGATAAAACACAATGACCAAAAGTAACTTGGGGGGAAAGGGTTTATTTGGCTTACACTTTCACATCACAGTCCAGCTTTGAAACTCAAGGCAGGAACCTGGAGACAGGAACTGAAGCAGAGACCATGGAGGAGTGCAGTTTACTGACCTGCTCAGTTTGCTCTCTTAGATGCCCCAGGACCACCTGTCCAGAGGTGGTACCACCCACAGTGATCTGGGCCCTCCCACATCAATTACTAACCAAGAAAATGCTCCACAGACTCATTTACAGGCCAGTCTTCTGGAAGCATTTTCTCAGTTAAGATTCCCCTTTCCCAGGTATATCGGGTTGGCAAAAGCTAACCAGCATACGGAGCAAGTGAATATTGCTGGAACCACAGATCTTAAGGAATGAGGATTCTAGATCGTTGCCTGGGTCATTCACTTAGACTCTTAAATCCTTTTAAAATCATGTCAGGCTGTAAGTTTCACTTCTCTGGCATGTGCCTGTGTCCAGTGTGAATCACAATCATTGTCATCACCCTCAGCATCAGCATCATTGTCATCACCATCATTGCATCATCATCTTCATCATCATCACCATCATCACATCATCATCATCATCATCACATCATCATCATCACCATCAGCAGCAGCAGCAGCATCAGCATCAGCAGCAACAGCAAGATTTTTGCATCCCTTGGGCAACGTTCTCTTTCCTAGCTTTTCCAGAGCTTAGCATTCCTACTCCAGATGACCAAAGCCATTTATCCAGTGCACCAAGTGACCCTTCCCGCAGATGCCCCGTACATGCCCCAAGCAACCCAGATAAGCACTTTCTGCAAGAACAGGTGGATTCACTCCCTGTATATCTTATTCCAGTTTAGTTCACAGCATTTTGTAAGCGCCCACTGTGGCCGTCTGAGGGATGGTGAGGTTAAGTCAGACCAACCTGAGAGGGGACAGAGGGACAGTCTGTTGCCCAAGTGCTTGTTGTACTTGTGGATCATGAGGACATAGCCTTAGCATTCCAGATGAAGACCCTCTGGCTCAGCATTGGACAGTCTCCTTTGTAAACCCAGAAATGATTTAGCTTTGTTAACAAGAGGATGATGGTCTTGGTGGTCACTCAGGGTTATCTGGCATCTCTCAGGTACTGATTCCTCCCACCCCAAGTCACCAGGTTGTAGCACGAATTCTAATTGGTCTTAATAATAAAATCCTGGAGCCAGATATGGGGTAAATGCTGAACGATTAGAGAGACAAAGGAGCAAGCCACAGCCAACTCCTCAATCAAAAAGGGGTTGAGTTCCTGTCTCCACCTTACCTTATCACTTCCTGTCTCCACCTCCCTAGTGCTAGGATTAAAGGTGTGAGATCCCAAGTGTTGGGATTAAAGGTGTGTGCCACTGCTGCCTGGCCTCTATGGTTAACTAGTGGCTAGCTCCTTACTCTGATCTCCAGGCAAGCTTTATTTGTTAGAGCACAAACAAAATATCACCACATCAGGTGAATGAAGTGGGAATACACAAACTTCGGCAGAGCTGCTGCTGGGTCCTGCAGGCAGACATCTTTTTCTCTCTCCATGCTCCTGCTGAAGGAGAGATTACTTACTGATTCTCCCTTCCCTGTACCTTCCATCCCGTTTTCTTCTGATAGGAATCTAAAACTCTCCATTTATACATGAAAACAACCTTTGGTCTTACCTCTGTGTCAGCAAAAGCTGAGGTAACACAGGGCTCTTCCTCACCAGGGTATTAGTGAGGAGGCGGCTGGTTCACCAGGCAGTGGGCAATCCCTTTATGCCGAGGCTGGCTTCGGAGCACAGTGTATGTGTGTGTGTAGGGTACAGCAGGGAAATCCAGAAACTCTCCATCAGAGGCTGAATCTGAGACCTGGAGCCCAGGTCTGTGACATTGATGACGCTCTGCTGTATCTTGGATCACAAGTGTCTCCCAAATGCCCATGTCGCAGGGGGTGAACATTTAAAAGTTACGGCTGGGGAGATGGCTCAGTTGGTGGACTGCTTGTCATACAAGTGTGAGGACCTGAGTTTGGACCCCCAAGATCCACATAAAAAAGCCAGAGGCCGAGACAGGAGAATCCATGGGACTTGATGGCCAGTCAGTCTAGCCAAATTGGACTCATCTCAAAAAAAAAAAAAAAAAAAAAGAAAGAAAGAAAGAAAAAAGAAAAGAAAAAGAAAAAGGTGGAGAGCGATAGATGAGAATCCAACACCAACACTTCCAGCTTCAACAGGCACGTGTGCATTCACACATAAGTGCACCCACACAAGAGCTATAGACACACACACAGAGTGCTGGGGTCTAGTGGGAGGAGTGTAAGTCCCCAGAGTGTGCCTTTGAGGAGATATTGGGACTGCAGCCCCTTCCTGTCTTTCTGTTTTCTTTCTTCTCCGTGGACTCCCACCATGATGTACTGCGCAGGCGCAAGCCCAGAGCATAGGCCAAGAGACCTCGGAATGATCCCTTTGAAACTGTGAGCTGGAGCACCCCTTTCCTGGAGCACCCCTTTCCTGGAGCACCCCTTTCCTCTCGATCATTTGTTACCTCAAACATTTGTCACAGCCATGGACCGCTGACTGCTGCTCCCTCACATGGAGATCAGGTGACCACCCCTCCGCTGGTATTGCTGACCTTAAAGAGAAGGACTTCTCTACATGCTAGTCGCCATCCAGAGCGATTTTCCACACTTGCATCTCCTGACTCTCAGCACCCGCGCTGGGAGGAGTCTAGGCTAGCCAGGGCTCTGTCAGTCACAGGGACAGGAAGTAAACTCACCTATTTTGAACAATTAAAAGTAAGGGTGGCTGACAGACAGACCTGTGATTCTGGGAAGGACACCCGAGAGGCCTCAGGGAGGTCTGAGGAAGTAGAGAGATGGCCGCTCAGCTCTGCCAGGACACCCCGGCTCTCCTTTCTGCCCATCTCTGTCCATCTCTGCACAGTGGCTTCATTCTCTTCACCAGAGATGCCTGCATCACGCGGTGAGGATCGTGGCCACTCACAGCTCCAGGTTGGAAATATTAGCACACAAAAGCGCTTTCTTTCTCCGCTTCTGAAACGCAGTTCCAGGGAAGGTATCTGCCTTTATGTGGGTCATCAACCTCGGGCTGCTTTCTTTCTAAGTCACTGGTGTAGTTGGTCATTGATTAAGAAGGTGACATTAGTTACTTAATCTCTTTTTAAAAATGCGAGGAGAGGCCATTACCACCTCTATTACAAGTAAAGGAATAAACCTGGAGAAATTATGGAGCTGTGGTCAACAGAGGTTGGCACGGCCTTGGAGTACCAAACTTTGCCTCCCTTTCCATCTGGTGCTTGGTGCTGATTATTGGCTGACCTTCCGGGTCCCTCATCTTCAAGAAGGTTAACCAGGGGCCTCCGAGATGGTTCAGCAAGCAGAGGTGCTTGCCGCCAAGGCTGATAACCTGACCTTGATACCTGGAACCTACATGACAGAAGGAAAGAACCGACTCCCAAAAGTTAGCCTCTGAACTCCCCAAGAGCACACACACACACACACACACACACACACACACACACACACACTAAAAAATGTCAAAAAGAAAAATTTGGAATCATGTACGTGCTAATTTGGGGTAGGGTCGGGTGGGCTAGTCCAGGATTCTTCACAGGTAGCACTGAATTCTAAGAGGGAAAGACCAGAAGCTGAAGGGCCTCTTAAGGTGTGAGTGAGTCACGCAGCATCACTTGCTACAATCTGCTGCCCCCAATAAGCCACTAATCCAGTGCAGGAAGATCCAAGAGGTGGAGAAACAGATGCCTGATAGGAGATCAGTCACTCAGAAGGGGGTTGTTTATACAGCAGGGAGAGGAGCATGTGGCTTTTTTTTTTTTTTCAATCAATCACATCTCATTTGCTCTAGCTCTTTAATTAACGAGGCATGTGTTAGGGAGTATAAAGATAACAACGCGTAGTATGTGTGGGAGAATGTGGCAAACGTTGCTAGCTTCACTCATTATTCAGCTTCTATTTCTTTCCGATTAACAGAACTTCAGTTATTTTTTTTTTTTTTTTCCAGATGGCGGTATGCTCAGTTACAAATATTCATTTCCCCAGATTCCCTAAGGGTTGCTGTCACCATGTGACCTACGTCTGGCCAATGAATGGAATCAGAAGTCTTCGGAGGCAGGCCTTAGGGGAGCTGCCGTTTTCTGAGTGACAGGAAACAGAGTCAGGAGCGAGTAGTAGGTATCTTTCTCTTTCTCTCTGCTCCCTCCCTGGGCAGCTCATGGGTGGAACCCCCGGAGGTGGAGCCACCACTGGAAACCATGAAGGACAGCAGGATGGATGGACAGAAGCCAGACAGCATGGTGGCATGCCTCTGGGCTTCCAGAAGCCTGAGAATGAGGCAGGATAGAAAGCCAGCATGGATTATGGGGGCATGGGAAGGAAAGGCAATCTCTCACCCTAGAGTCTGACTGAAGTCTGTCACCAGCTAAGAATCCCAACACAATTAGCAACATTTGATGTCCACAAAGAGGTGATATTCCTTTTATGCAGAGGTCGTTCAAACAAGAATAAATAAATAGCAACATTAATTTGAGGTCTGAATATACTTATGCATGAACATATACATATACATATACATATACATATACATATACATATACATATACATATACATATGAGACTTTCTCTTTCCTAGCTGCTTGACTGGAAGTTTCTAGGAATCTCATCAGAAACCCCATTTATAGTAAAGGACACATCATCACCACCCTGTGCAACCCTGGCTGTTCCTAGTTTTATTTTATCAGATTGTAATCCCACCCAAGTCACCCCTGGAGCCGTTTTATAATCCTACTCATTAACAGGAGGAAGGCTCTTAGCTACCCTTTGAGATTTAGCTTGTGAGCCACTAAAATGGCATTCACGGCTACTTCGAAGACACTCAAGTGCCATGGTCCTTTGACAAGATTGTACCCATGCCCTCCGGCCCACTTTATTCTTCTCCAGAACACCTGTCATTTTAAAAAAAACATCTAGTTCTGCTTCCTACCAGCTAATCCTGAAATTCCTCTCTGCAGGGAAGTCAAGGACCTGCCTTTGCCTGAGTGGAGGCCCCTACAAGATGAAGGCCACACCTCAAGCTGCTGGCAGGAGAGCTGGGCTGTGTCTAACCAGTATAACTCCTACTTGGTTAAGTCATGGGAGCTGTGGTTTCTACTACCGAGGGATTACTGAAAAGATAAGGCTGGCAAGGAAGGCAGGACTCTGATCACAGGGCCAGAGCTGCCGTGAAAGCTGCCGTGAGCTTTTGCCTTCTGTCCTATGCACGTGTGTTTGTGTGTGTTTGCACGTACATGGGTCTGGATGAGAATAAGTGTGTGCATGGAACAAAGTGGTCTTAGTGTCTTCCACTCTGCTGCGATAGAATACACAGACTGGGTAATTTGCAGTGAGCAGAGATTCCTTCGATAGTTTTGGAAGCTGGGAAGCCTAAGAATGTGGTGCTGGCGTCTGGTGGGGGTCTTCTTGATGTATATCATGAGATGGCAGAAGATATCACAATCCAGGAAGAAATGGAAGGTGGGGAGGAAGCGGGGGAGGGAGCCCTCACATCTGCTTTTATAAGAAACATGTTCTTGTGCTGGGGAGATGGCTATGGGGGTAAAACTGTTTGCTGTACATGCCTCCCAGTCTGAGTTTCAAATCCCAGAACCTCCATACAGGCTGGATCCAGTAGGGCAGGCTGTAACCCCAGTGTGCTCCTACAGGAAGATGGGAGGCAGAGACTGGGGACTCCTCAGAGGCTTTGTGGTCCAGCTGGCCTGGTTTACGCAACAGCAAGCCCCTGTTTCAGTTGGTGTGAAAGGGCAAGGATCAACACCCAGAAGTTATCCTCCAACCTCTGCATGCACACTTCTGCATCCCCACACATGCAGAAACAGTGAAAGGGCTGGAGAGATGGCCCAGAACTTAAGAAAACTATGTATTCTCTCAGGGGACCCGGGTTCAATTCCCAGAACTCACACAGGGACTCAGAGCACCTGGAACTCCAGTTCCAGAGGATCCAAGCCTATAAATGCACATGGTGCACAGTCATACATGCAAGCTAAATACCCATATACATTAAGACACACACACACACAAGCACGCATGCATACACACACAGATACACACACACACACAAAAGTAAATCTTGTGATAGCAAACCCACTCCCATTTTAATGCCATGACGCCAGTCAAGAGGACAGAGACCTCAAGCCCTCACATCTCTGAGAGAGTCCACCTCCCAGTGCGGTTGCTTTGGGAAATCAATGTCTAACACATGGACTTTGGAGATACTCAAGCTGTTGCAGAAATGCTACCGTTGCAAAACCTTAAAAACAAATTTGAATCCAGAGACTGAATTAAGAAGCCGAAAGTGGAGCGATAATGGTAACGGCTATAAGATGCATACTTAGGTTCTCTAAAATGATGTTAGCATGGGGAGGCTTAGTTTCACAGCCTGGGGGTTTGAGCTGACTGAAGAGGCTTTGGATGAGCTCACAGAAGGAGCTGTGAGTGCCAAGAGTCCGGCTTTCTCTCTGCCTGCAGTGTGCAGCCAGGATTCAGAATCCTGGGCTGCCAGCCCACAGCCTCTGCACAGTGCGTGCCCTAGTGATGAGCACCAGGCCATCTCAGAACTGGCCAAGGGAGCCCATCCAGAGGAAGACCAGGATGCCAGCCAGTGACTGGGGAGTTTAACTTGGCCAAGGAAAAGCTTGGCGGGATCTGATAATAACTGTAATAGTCATCTATCATCGTGCAGAAGCCACACCTAAAACCTAGTGTCCTAAACCGACAATAACTATTCATTTGCTCACAACTCTACAGTTGGGCCAGGGAGCTTTTGTCTGTCCAGTGTGGGGTTCCTGCATGTCTGAGGCCTGTGGGGCATCCAGGGACTGATCTCCCTCACGTTCCTTCATCCTCCTCTGCATGGCTTCCCATTTGCTGGACGGTGAACGGAACACAGCCTCTCAGAGTATCAGGTCGGTGGGGGAGACTGCTCTATAGTGCTTTGTGCCTGTTCCCAGAATTCCTGTCACTTTCCACTTCACCGAGTGAGTCCCGGAACCAGCCCAAGGACAATGTGGAAAGTGATCACCCAAAAATTCCAGCATGTGACTGCTTGGGGGCTGGTCTATGACAGTCTGTCAAAATAACTCATATTTCGAGTTCACAAAGAGCAGTTCCTTGCACTGTCTTATTCCATCTTGACAATGAAATCAAAATACAGTTAGTGTTTAAAAAAAGCCCAAACCAGAGAAGCCTGACAATTTGTAGCATTTGCCAACACCCCTGGCACAAATATTGCCATAATGCCAATTTTAAACAAATATTTATTTAATTTTTATTTTCCATGTACGAATATATGTATGGGCACCATAAGTGTGCCTGGTACCCAGAGAGGCCAGAGGACAGTATCAAATTCCTTGTAACTGGAATTACAGACAGCTATAAGCTGCCATATGGGTTCTGGGAACTGAACCCCAGTCCTCTATAAGAGCAACATGTGTTCTTGATCCCTGAGCCATCTCTAAAGCTTCCTAAATTGCCAAATTAATATATATGTATATATATATAGGTATATATATATACCTATATATATGTGTGTGTGTGTGTGTGTGTGTGTGTGTGTGTATTATTTTTATTTTATGTGTATAGGTGTCTTGCCTGCACATATGTCTGTGCACCACAAGTGTGCCTGGTGCTCACAGAGGCCAGAAGACAGTGTCAGAGCCTCTAGAACTGGAGTTGGAGATGGGTTGTGAGCCACCATGTAGATGCTAAGACTTGAACCCGGGTCTTCTGCAAGAGTAGCCAGTGCTCTTTACTGCTGAGCCGTCTTTCTAGCCCTGTAGATTACCAATTTTAAGTGCCCGATATGAGGTCATCGGGTGTGGAGAGGTGAGGCAGTCCCACTGTAGCTGGCCATGGCAGTGAAGAGTGGGTCATATTTCCGCTTACAGCTGAAATGATGACGCTTACTCAGAATCACACATTACCAGTGGTGGCAGACCTGGGACTCAGCCAATTGTGTTCCTTGGTGGCGGCATCACCCTGCCTGATAGCATTTGTCTTCAAGTATGTGAAAGGCCACCACAGAGGAGAAGTCGTCAACTAGTTCATCCCAGAAGACAAAATAAGTCATCGTAAGTTTTGGAGAGGGTGATTTCAATGTAAGAGAGTCAATGTGGGGATGGAGCCTAGGACTGGAGAATCTTCCAAAGGGCACTGAGTGCTTCATGCCAGTCTTCGAGTCCTCAGAAAAGTGTCAGTGGGGGAATAAGCCTTTGAAGGTTTCTGAATTTGGGGAGAAATTGAACTAGACCACATCGAAGGTCCCATGTGTCTCTTGTACTCCTGGTTGTCAGAATGTAGTGATCTTCCCAAACTGGAATCACACAAGGTCCTTTTGAGACCAGATCAGGCGAGGGGAGCAAAGAGAACAGGAAAGGAGGGAGGCGGGAAGGGAGGATTAAATCTTGGTGGGGCATGGCCAGATGAGAAGTCCTGTTCTGGAGAACTAGGAGTCCCAGACAATCAGTGTCGGGAAATGGCTGCGACTTAGGTTGATTACCTAGGGTCTAGGAGGCAGAGCCTGAAGACCCTTAACACAGAAACCCAACTTCATTTTATTTCAAGTCAGTTCAAGTGACAGCAGATAGGTCCAGATTCGGTGTGTCTGAAACTCCACTTGTTTCCAGCATGGCAGAGCACAACCACTGATTGTAGCTGGCTTTGGATAATCCCCTGTCTTTCTAAATAGGCTGCTTCAACTTTTCCAGGACTTAGCATTGTGTCTCTTTGGCTCAGTCAGAGCCCAGCTGCTCCTCCCTCTCCGAGCCTCATTCCAGCTCTGTGGGGGCATTCAGCATTCTGCTGGAGGGCGACTCGGACACTTTGGCTCTGGCCCTGGGGGCTTCTTGAAGCAATTCATGTTTTATAATGAGAATCATGAGCCTGGAAGCTTCCCTGAAGGAGCAGCTGAAACCTGGAGGGTGGAATCCCAGCGTTTGCAAACAGACGCCCAGGGTGCTCCGGAGATACCTCGGGCATCACTAACGGGGCCAAGAGATGACACAGAGTCACGAGGACTCAGAGCTAACAGGGAATGCTTGAGTTAGGAGTAGAGGAACTCATGACTGCACAAAGCAGTTCACCCCTCCCCCCCACCCCCCACCCCCTGCAAATAGAATCTCTGGCTCTGAGGAGAGCTGGTATTGGTGCTGAACACACAGAAAAGAACGCAAACTGATCACATGACATCCAGCTCTGTCTCCCACAGGCAGGATCACTGCCGGGACTTTAGTACAGGCCCGCCAAATTTTTGGATTAGCAATCTAATTCCATAATTAATATGTTGATAGTATTTGGAGGTGGGACCTTTGCGGGGTAATTAGGGTTAGAGGAGTTCACATGGGGGGCGGGGGGAAGGTTCTCCACAATGGAATCAGTGGCTTTATCAAAAGAAGGAGACTTTGAGCTCACACGCTTGCCCCTCCATGCTTGTTATGATGTAGCACGGAGGCCCTCACCAAATGTTGGCATCATTCTCTTGAACTCTGCAGCCTTCAGAATAGTGAAAAACATTTTTTTTTTCTTTATGAGTTACGTAGTCTGTGGGGCTGAAAGGACCAAGCAGAGGCCATAACTGGCTGCTCAGTCTTCTCTCAGAGATCAGACCTCAATTTCAGTTTCCTAAGACTTGAGCAAGCAGTTTCTGGGAGGGCCATGAACAAAAGACATAGTCCTTGCAGTAGCTCCCTTTCTGCACGTACTCTGACTGCTCAAGGTTCAGCCAGTTGTTTACTGTCTGGGACCCCTCACACCGACTTAGAGCTACATGCATGGGTCAAGGACAGAGCCTGGGCTGCTGATTCAGCCCCCACAGTCAGTAGGTGCTAAGCCAGCCAGACTCCATGGCAGCTCAAGGACAGAGCCTGGGACTTGTCCAGGCCTGCCCCAAAATGGATAACTGTAACCCCCCAACTGACCCTAGCCAATTAAAGTTACTAACATGATTGCCACTCGCATAAACCAATCCTGAGTCTGTTCCTATGTAGTCTGTAGACCCCAACCCCCCTTGCTTTAAAAACCCTGCCCCATTGCTACTCAGGGTCTCTCCTGCTCTGTTGCTGCGTCAGACGGACAGAGAGTCCTGAGTTAACAACACAAAGACTCTTTGCTTTTGCATTGAATTCAGTCTCTTGATGGTCTTTGGGGGACTCTGGGTAAAACAGGCCTAGGGAGGTGGCTCAGGGTAAGAGCATTTTCCCCGGGCAAGCATGAGGATTTGAGTCCAAATCCTGAGCACCCATGTGAAGAGGTACGACGGGATCCCCAGACCCTGGTGTGATAGCTAAATGCATGTATCTGGTGTTTCTGACATAATTGATACGGTCACAAGTGTAATTATTTATCAGCACAGATAAATTACTTATCGGCTTGTGCTTTCTGGCATGTTGGCAGATGGTGGTTTGTTTACGTGCATAAATAAAAAGCAGACTCCATCTCCTTCCGTCCCTATACTCGAAATGACTGTTGACTTACAAAAATGAAGCAATTCAAGGCTGGACACATCCCGCAGGCTTCCGTTCTACACAGCACAGGACAGATTTCTGATGAGATGTCACTTCTGAGGTGAGGGTAGAGAGGACTGTGTCTAGCCGCCGTCTTGGGCTCTGTGTTTCTCTTGGCTCGCTCACTCTGGGAGACTCTAGCTACCACATCCTGAAGACAACCAGGCTGGAAGTAAAGAGGCTGTGATTGTGAGGAACGGGTGTCTCTGAGCAATGGCCAGGAAGGAACGAAGCCCTGAAGCCACCACATGACTGGGTCTGCAGGCAGATCCTTGTCCAGCCCTCTTGGGATCACTTCAGTCCCGTAAACAATGTAGCTGAGACCACAGGCCAGAGCCAAAGGAGAAGTCACTCCAGGTGTCTAACCTGTGGAACTGTGAGGGAGTGTTCATTGTTTTAATCTGCTGAGTTTAAAAGTCGTTCACTCGACTGCGATCAAAACAAACAAACAAACAAACAACAAACATTTCTTGACCTTGCACTTTTCCTAGGGGGGAAAAAAGGGTCAAATATGTGCTTTCACCAGAGGCCTTCAAGAAGGCCCTGCCCTCCTTCAGGGGATGAAACTGTGGCAAACAGTCAGCATGAAGGAAGCGTCCCTTGAGGCCTTGAGGGGGAGATGCACAGGACTGAGGAGCCTTTCCAGGCCGTGGGAAGAGAGCTGCTGTGGGCTGTGAACATGCTCTTGCTCCTGAACACAATTGTGAGAACATCTTCAGTGCCAATGTTAACCGGATAAACGGCACCATGTACGGACCTCACAGTGCGGCAG
The DNA here is from genome assembly GCF_949786415.1 of Peromyscus eremicus. NCBI lineage: Eukaryota > Metazoa > Chordata > Mammalia > Rodentia > Cricetidae > Peromyscus > Peromyscus eremicus. The sequence continues at coordinate 67,579,583 of NC_081430.1, forward strand.
AAATGGAGTTCCTCTGGTTGTCCCCACGCTTCAGGAGACAGAATGAGCTCTCAGGACCCTGGCTTCCCTGTTGGGATGGCAACTCCTGGTGATGGTTTTTGGAATAAGGACAGAGTCAGCACTCAGTACTGATTCCTTACTCTCGTACGCTCCCTGTGGGTCGCTCCCTGTGGGTCGCACCCTGTCTACCATGTAAGCATTTCCAAGACAGGAAGGTCTTTGAAATGAGCAAACCGCATCCCAGGAGGGTGTGCATTCAGCAGAATATACAGTCCCACTTGGTTTTTTCTGCTAGACTTACTCATTGGTGGGTCCAGCATCGTGGCTCCGTGAGTGATGGATGGCCTCCATTATGCGCATGCGCCAAGTTGAGCTCTGCCTTCCTTTCTATAGCTAGAAGTATAACCCGAGCTAGAAGTAGCTAGAAAGTATGAAACCTATAGCTAGAACTATAACCTGAAGCGCCTAGCATTTGTTTTCTAAAGTACAGTTGAACTAGGTTAATGCTCTCCCCTTTCCCTTTGAAGTGCAGATTCAGAACCTCTAAGGGAGCTTGTAAAGATACAACAAGAATACAGCAGCCCTTTCCTTCCCCTTAGAAGAACACGGAACAAACAAACCAGGAAGCCTGGTCTCTGAGGTCAGGAACAAGCGGCAGGAGTCGGGAAGCATCCCTCTGCAATGTGCGACTTCATAGTGTGCAAAACCACGCCAAGCTAATCTGGTGCAGCTGGGGAGGCTCCGGCAGTGTCTGTTGTCTGTGAGCCAGCCACCTCATCTCTCCAGCTGTTCGCGAGTGTGTGTGAGTGTGTGTGCATGTCCCAAAGGAAACAAAGATGTAGAAGAAAATGAAGACGTTGGAGCCAGAAGCCAGTTCCTGCCAGCGGAAACAATGGGTGCGATTGTACTTCTCAAGGGGCACGAGACACCCATGCATGCTGCGCCAGCGGGAGGACCTCGCCATGGGAACATCCAGATGCACTCTTTCCGAACCGGTCCAGGGATGTCAGGGCGTGGCCAGTTTCTTGGTGGCCTCTCCAAGGAAGAGAAAAATGCAAATACTGTGCTTGCTCCGTAGCTTCCTCCAAACCAGTGCGAGTCTTTCTCAGTGCCAGGCTCACACGTTCCTCTCAATATTAATTAAAAACAGTCCGGGTCTTGTTTCAGGAAAGCTTCCCAGGACAGTAGGCAAACTTTAACCAAACACACTTCTCTCTCTCTCTCTCTCTCTCTCTCTCTCTCTCTCTCTCTCTCTCTCTCTCTCTCTCTCTCTCTCAGGAGTGGGGGATGACTACTTCATGTGACTTCCTGCCCTGCCTAGAATTGTGCTGGAGTGTCAGGAGTGGTATGCCTGCCTGCCTCAGCTCTTGCCAGCATCCACCTCAGGCAAGCGCCTTGGCTCCTCTGCAGAGTAATTGCCTTACAGTGGAGAAAATATCTACCTTGTGAGTCTGGAGACAGGACCCTAGTGAAAGGCTGCCTGTGGATGAAGTCCGGACACTGAAAAACGTCTCCGACGTGCATTTCATTGAACTTGACCTACCCCATTAAAAGCTGAACAACTCGGGGGCAGTTACACCCCCTGAGACCCCAGCCTGGCCCTACCCGCCTTGCTACATGTGCAGAGAGCTGGGGTGGGCAGTCTGGCTGGCGTGGGTATTTCCATGTGGGTAGAACGATGTGGCTGGAGGTGGACGATTTGTCCTTCCTCTGCTCTCTAGTCTATTCTCCTAAGGGTGGTGTCTGCAATCCACTGCTCACAGCCTATTCTTTCTATTGTTCGTGATGTTTTTTATTGTTTTAAAAATGGTATTTCTTGTTTCTTATTTTTGTGTGCACACCTGCGCGTGGAGACCAGAGGACAAGCGGATTCTCCGTTTCTGCCTCACTGAGAAGCAGGGTTTCTCCTGTTTCTGTCTTGCTGCACATGTGGGCTAGCTAGCCTGGCTCTTCTGTTATCTCACTGTGGTAGTGCTAGGATTACAGCTGTTCACCACTGCATCTGGCTCTTAGTGGGGATTTAGGGGACTGGACTCAGGTGTCACACTTGGGAGGCAAGCTCTTCAGCGCACTAAGCCATCTCTCTGGCCCTGCTTTTTTTAATTTTTAATCTATTTATCCATCTATTTATTCTTTTTAAAATCTATTTATTCTATTTTTGTGCATATGTATGTTAGTTTTTGTCAATTTGACAATAGCTGAAGTCATCTGGGAAGAGGGAACCTCAGCTTAGAAAATGACCCCCATCAGATTGTCCGGCAGACAACTCCATGGGGCATTTTCTTGAATAATGATTCATGTGGGAGGGCCCAGCTCACTGTGGACAGTACTGCCCTTGGGCAGGTGGTCCTGCGTTGTGTAAGAAAGGTAGCTGAAGGCTGGGCATGGCAGTACTTGTCTTTAATCCCAGCACTTGGGAGGTGGAGGCAAGTGGATCTCTGTGAGTTCAGGGTCAGCCTGTTCTACATAGCAAGTTCCAGGACAGCCAGAGTTATACAGAGAGACTACATTTGTCTCAAACAAAACAAAAAACAACAAACAAACAAACAACAACAACAACAAACAAAGAATGAAAAGTAGCTGAGAAGTCCAGGGAAAGGACACCAGTAAACAGCATTCCTCCACAGTCTCTACATTAGTTCCTGCTCTGACTTCCCTTCATGATGGAAGATGAAATAAACCTCTTTCCCAAGTTGCTTTCGGTCATGGTGTTAATTTCTACAAAAAAAAAAAAAAAAAAAAAAAAAAGAAAGCAAACCAGGACTCACTCTGTGTGTGTGTGTGTGTGTGTGTGTGTGTGTGTGTGTGTGTGTTTGAACAAAAGAGTTTCCATGAACTTTCTAACCCAATTCTCAGCTCCCTGCAGTAGGCTTTCAAACCCCCATTACCGGCTGGATGTGTGGCACAAACCTGTGGTCCCCATACTTAGGAGGTAGAGGAAGCTAAATAATAAAAACCTGTTTTCTTTATTTTTGGTGTGTGTGTGTGTGTGTGTGTGTGTGTGTGTGTGTGTGTGTGTGTTAAAGGCTAGGCTTGGTGGTGCATGCCTCTAATCCCAGCACTTGAAAGTAGAGAAAGATCAGGATGGCAAGGTCCTCTTAGGTACATAGCAAGTTCAAGGTCAGCCCAGGCTACATGAGACCCTGTGTCAAAACCAAACCATGGCCTTCGAGATGGCACAGTGGGTGAAGGTGCTTGCCACCAGTTCTGATGACCTGAATTTGGTTCTCAGGACCCACGTGATGGAAGGAGAGAGCAGACTCTGGGAAAGTGTCTGCTGATCCCCACTAGTGCACTGTGGCCCGCACACAAGCACACACACATACCAATGCGCAACAAATAAGTAAATGTGATTCAAAGTTTAAAATCAGAGGGATAAAAAGCCCTCTGCCTTTGGGAATCACAGAACCTTCAATTCAGCCTGTTCCGTCCAGAAGCAAATCTTTGCCTTCAAGTTATTCCAGCTCCCAACGATGACAAGTCAGCACGGAACTTTTTCACCCTGACTCCTCATTTCCGATTCTAACTTGGTGTGAACCAAACTGAGTTCCTTTAGAGTTCTTGTGCTGAGGCCTGAATGTCCAGTGGGACCTCTGATCTTGGAGACAAGGCCTTTAAGGGGGTAGTTGGGTTTTTGAGGGCTTAAGAGTAGGGCCCTTATCCATAAGATTGGCGTCCTTGTAAGAGGGGGTCTGCCCTGGAGGGATGGCTCAGCTGTCAAAAGCACGAACTGCTCTTCAGCAGACTCAGGTTTGGTTTCCAGCATGTACATGGAGGCTCACAACCACCTATAATTCCAGTTCCAGGGGGATCTGATGCCATCTTCTGATCTTTGTTGGCCCTGCACACACGTAGTACACATACATACTCTCAGGCACACATACACATACACATACACATAAAATGAAATAAGTAGATATTTTTAAAAAAGAAGAGGCCACACCAGAGGCCTGGTTCTGTCTTTCTTTGCTATTGGCTTGGAGCAGAGTACACAGGGCACTCACTGAGACTTCCAGGTTCTGTGTCCTGGAACAAAGAATTGGCCCGGGGATACATAGACAGTGACAGAATTAGAAACAGTTAAGAAGGAGAAGGGCACTTATCCCTGAGAGTGGAAGTGGCCAGAGGACTGGGAAAGGCCTATGGCTCAGGGGCCTTGAGCCATGAGAGTCTCATTTATATAGCCCCACCTTCTGGCATGGAGGGGCTTTTTCTGTGCATGATGTTTCGGTAGCCCTTGGTTGGAGAGTTTTTCAGTCTTCCTCTGACATTGGTTTACTTTTCATGTCAATCTTTTTTTTGTTGTTTTGTTTTGGTTTGGTTTGGTTTTTCAAGACAGCGTTTCTCTGTGTAGTTTTGGTGCCTGTCCTGGATCTTGCTCTGTAGACCAGGCTGGCCTCGAACTCATAGAGATCCTCTTGGCTCTGCCTCCCGAGTGCTGGGATTAAAGGCATGCACCACCACCGCCTGGCTGCATGTCAATCTTAAAACAGTATTTTTACTAGCTGGGCATGGTAGACCACACCTTTAACCCCAGCACTTGGAAGGCAGAGGCAGGAGTTCCAGGTCAGCCTGGTTTACATAGTGAGTTCCAGGACAGCCAGGACTATGTAGAGAGACTTTGTCTCAAAAAAAAAAAAAAAAAAAAAAAAGAAAAGAAAACTTTCTCTCTGTATATACATATTTTAACCACACACAAGATATTATTGTGGTATTTTAGAACAATGAGTATTTTAGCAGATTCTCTTTTTTTTGTCTCTCCAACCGCTCTTACTCCTAACATCCCTCGTAAACACCTCTCCCCATTCTGCCCCATGCAGTCTCTTTTTCTCTTTCAGGAGAAAAGGACACATGAGTCACACATCAATTATGCCTCTGGAACCTCTCTCTCCAATCTAGTCTTCATGCCTCAACCCCACTGAGATGGAAGGCCCTAGAGCAAGTCGGTCTGCTCAGCTGTGATGTCCTCTCTGCTAGAGCCGACAGGCCAGACTGAGATCTCACGGGACTTTATGCAGTTCGGAAAGAGGACAGGGTGCAAAGTCAGTGAGCTCTGCTGGCACCTTGCTCTTGGACTTCTACCCTCCAAAACTGTTGGAAAATAAATGTCTGTCGCTTAGGTTATTTGGTCTGTGGTGTTTTCTGTGGTAACCAAAGCAACGTCGTGTACGACCTGTTCCTGAAACCCAGTCCATAAAACGGCCCTTGAAAGTTCTTTCTGGAGTCTCTCTTGCCTCTCTGCTCCCAGGGTCTCTGCTCTTAGACTTAGATTCCAGTCTCTGCTTCGCATTACCACATCACCTCCTCCATTCTTCCCTTCCCTTTATCTGAGAGTCTAAAACCCCAACTTCATCTTTCTAGGATAGGCTAGGTTATGCCACAGTAACAACCAACCCCAAGCCTCAGTGGCTCAGCACGTATGTTTACTTGTTTATAATCTGTTTCCATCATGGACTGGCTGTGGCTCTGGCGGTGCCCCAGGATGTTCTCATTCTGGACCCCCAAGCTGATAGAACAGTTCCTGTTTGGGGCAGCGTTATTCTGGCAGCTGAGTGAAAGGAGAACATGGTGTATGATGGGATGACTAACAAAGCATTTGCCTAAAACTGACATATGTCACACTTCATTTCTGAAAGCTCCACATGCCCCAATCGGAAGTCATCAGGGTGGGGCTGTAGCTTCTTCCTTGGAGAAGGAAAACTAAGATGTGTAAACACTGAGACAATCTGCCATGGGACCCGTTTCTGCATCCTCTTCTCTCCTATGATCCAAGTGCCATATGATAAACCCTTGGCTATCTTACTGCCCCGTGAAGTCCGCTTTCTCCAGCTCAGAGTGATTTCTGTCTTCTATGACCTTGATCATCACCAGTGACCCCCAGACTAAAGTGGTTTTAGATGTCTACCTGCCCATAGCCTTTCAGGTGAACCATGATCCATCCACTGCTGTCTACACCTGGCTGGATCACCAGGTTAGACGAATGACCTCATGTCAGCCAAAATATAGATTCACAGAGGCTAGAAGCTGGGCCAAACAGAGCCTCTCCTGGGGGTGACAACCATCAGTTAAGCCGGAATATATCTCTTGGGGAGGTGGTTAGAGCTGAGAGGATACCTCGATGTAGTCAGTCAGAACCCTGCCAGGCGGAAATCACATGCATGATGGGCTTAGGAGAAAACAGAAACAGAGGGATCAACTTTGAGAGTGAACAGATGCGTAGGAGACAGAGCCACCACGAGGGTGGGTGTGGCCTTCCAGGAGAAAGATGGAGAGGCCTCACCAAGCCAGGGCTGTCTTGATTGTAGGACTAGCCATGTGGATGGCCACCATCAACTCCCATTTTCTTGAGACGTTTGTCCTGCCAACAAAACCTGCGTGAAGCCTTCCCATGGGTTTAGAGAAACATCAGTTTCTCTTGCTCCTGATGAGGTTAGTCTGGCCTCCAGTGTAGACTCTCATCTCCTAGACAGCTTATGAGTATATTGTTCATACCCCAGCCGCAGTGGAGGCCTCAGTCAGCAAGCTTCCAGTGGCTGACCTCCAACATCAAATCCGTTTGGCTCATCATCCTCTCTGTAGCCAAGACTAGAGAATCAACTGAAAGCATTATTTTGGGACAAATAAAAATGAAGCCACAATTTCCTTTCCCAGGAAACAGTCTCAATGCCCACGTAGCCCGAGATTCTGGGTTTCCTCATCACCGTGGGAGGATCAGGGCATGGTGGACTTTAGGAATTGCTACAGACACCAACCCTCGAAGTTGGGTTCCTTGGAGTAAATTCCCGAGCCTCAGAGTCAGCCTCTTAAAGCTGGCTTAGCCCCTGGATAAGGCAAGAAGAGAATGGTAAAAAAGGAAGCTCTACCAGCAGAAAAAGAAGCAGCAGAGGCTGGAGCCACAGTCGTCTCTTCCGCCCCTACAGCCTTGCCTCAAGGCGGCTTTGTCTTAGAAAGTGACATGGGACTGGCACTTGGTAACAGGCTGGTGACTGGCTTGGTCCAGTGGCCTGCGTTTGTTCTGTGAGTTCCTTCTTCCTCCCCCTCCTGCCTCCCAACACCTCAAGAGGTAAGCAAAGTCAGTTGGGGTGGAGGGGACCCAGGCAAGAGATACGACACCCAAATAAACAACCAGGGTCTCATGTAGCCCAGGCTAGTCTCAAACGCATATACAGCTAAGGATGATATCGAACCTCCCATCTTCCTGCTTTTCCCTCCTGATTGCAGGTGAGTCACCGTGTCTAATTTATGTTGTCCCGGGCATTGAACCCAGGGCCTCCTGCATACTAGGCAAACACTCTACCAACTGAGCCACATCCCCAGCCCCAAAGAATGTCCGTGTGTGTTTTTGTGCACATAAAAGAATCATTTCACAGAGAAAGGCTGTGGTCAGGCCTTTCCACCTAGCCAGCTTAGACACCAGTTTCTGCCAGGAAAAGGGAACAAAGATGGATCTGATAAATTGATCCGTCACAGATGGACCTTGCTGATCAACGTCACCCCGCTTCTGGGGAAAGACGCCTGTCTTACGTGACTTTCAGCAGTGGGCAGAGAAGGCCACTGGAGAAAGATTTGGTCTTTCTCCATTCGGAGAGAGGAATCTGGGTTTTCTGAGGAGAGGACTATCGGAAGACTCCTGGCCTGCTGTGGATGGATGTCCAGGAATGGGCTGAGAAGAGAGTAGGGGCCTGTGCCCTTGGAGTCTGTGCTATGTTTGAAAGTAGCTCAGTCTGGGGCAGCTGCCTGTGACAGACACAAAGGGTGCACACACAGAAACTGACAGACAAAATGAGCTGGGTGTCTGTCTGTCTGTCAGCAAGAGTGTCCAGCACAACCTTGTATGGGTGGAGCCCAACCTCTAGCCCACCAGCTTTAAAATGCCCTGCTGAACCCATGGAGCGTGCCTAGCAAGTTTTAGGGCCATATTGTCCACTTCTCCGCTGCCAATCAAGCGTAATCTAGTTAACCACCTTCTTCCTCCACTTCCTCGTGTGTGACACCAGCCACAGGATTGGGACACTACGCTCTCAGAAGTTTCTGGCACACAGTAAGCACGGTTTAAGCTGTGGTTTCTGGTGCTGACAGGCTTCCAGAAGGAGACACTCTATTCCCGAGAGACGCCTCCCTGGGAGGCCTTGAAGTAAGCCCCGCCCTCTTTGACTTTCTGTCTGTCAGGAGGAAGTGGGGACCGCCTGGCATTCCTCCAGATCCTGGAGTGAGGCTGAGGAAACCTGTGGAGACCCTTCCTCCGTCCCTTGGAGGGACTGTGTGACCCCTTGCTCCATTTGGGGCATTTCAAGATGTGTGGTGCAAGAGATAGGCCTCACACTTCGAGAGGCCAGAAGGCCAAGGTCAAGGCCAGTCAGGGCCGGTCCTTTCTGAGGACTGTAGGGGCGTTGGCTTCGTGCTGTTCCCCACTTAACTGCCCGTGGCCGCTTGCTGTCTTTAGCATTCCCTGGCTTGTGGGCACATCGCTTGACCTTTGCTTCCCTGTCCCTGATGGGTGTTGTCCCCACGTGTCTGTCACCACGTTTATAAGTGTATGAGTCATGTTACATCGGGACTGATTATAATGACACATTCTGACTTGATTACCTCTCTGAAGACCCTGTCTCCAAATGAGACCATACTCTCATTACGAGGGTTTCAGACTTTAACATGTTTTTGGAGGAGGAGGAGGAGGAGGAGGAGGAGGAGGAGGAGGAGGAGGAAGAGGAGGAGGAGGAGGTGGGGCCTCATCTTAACCTTGAGTTTGCCTCTTCCTGACAACAGGGACTTTTGTCAGAGGAATCACTGGGAAAACTCAGGGGACGCTTTGGGCTGTGAGATCATTCCTGGGGCAGAAGCTCTGAGGGGAGCCAAAGAAAGGGCTTGGGGAAGAGGGGTGTGTGTGTGTGTGTGTGTGTGTGTGTGTGTGTGTGTGTGTATGTCTGCCTGTCTGTCTGTCTATGTGTATCTGTGTGTGTCTGTGTGTATCTGTGTGTGTGTCTGTGTATCTGTGTGTGTCTGTGTGTATATGTTTGTGTGTCTGTGTGTATGTGTGTGTCTGTGTCTATGTGTGTGTATTTGTGTGTATTTGTGTGTGTCTGTGTGTATATGTGTATGTGTCTGTGTGTGCCTCTGTGTGTGTATGTGTGTGTGTCTGTGTCTATGTGTGTATGTGTATGTGTGTGTGTCTGTGTCTATGTGTGTGTGCGTGTGTGTGTGTCTGTGTGTCTGTGTGTATATGTGTGTGCCTGTGTGTCTGTCTGTGTGTGTGTGTCTGTCTGTCTGTGCGTGTCTGTGTCTATGTGTGTATGTGTGTGTGTGTGTGCCTCTGTGTGTGTATGTGTGTGTATGTCTGTGTCTATGTGTGTGTCTATGTGTGTGTGTGTGTGTGTGTGTGTGTGTGTGTGTGTGTGTAGGACACAGGTTGATGTCAGGTATCTTCCTCTTGTGCTCTAAGGCCTCTCACTGTCTCTCATCAAGAAAGTTTGTGCCTTGCACCCCCTGCTCATTGCATGAGGACCTCTTCCCTGAAAACCAAACTGCAAGCCCCATGAGGGCTTACCTCCCTTGCTGGCACCTAGTAGATCCTCAATAAATATTTGTGAAGTGACTGACCCCGAGGGGCTAGGATACTGTTTGGATGACAGTTTCAAGGACATTTCCAGGGAGACTCTTCTCTTGAGTTGACTTCCCCAGCACTGACAGGACAAGGCCATCCATCCCAGGCTCTGTACCTACCTGTCAGGACCAGGGCACCCAGAACAGCCCGGGAAAGAGCTGGGCTGTCGGGCAGGCCCCTGAGAACTCCTGGGTCCAGGGTACGTTTCACAAAACCAGCTCCAACCACGGGCACACCCAGGAGGGTGGCAAAGCAGACAACGCCCCGTGGTTTTAGATCTGAAAGTACAACCCATTGCTCTGTGGGTGGAGAGGAAAAGTGGGTTCCCGCCCTCTTCTGGGCCCCACATCATCCTCAGGCCCCCAAAGGAAAGGAAAAATCAAAGAGCTGTCAACACCGTGGATAAATTGGGTCACACTCAGCTTAATGAGAACAACCAACCCTGCCCTGTCTTGCTCACAAACTTCCCTAAAAATCTGGAAATAATCAGTATGAGCTGTTCAGCCTTTGGACCAGTGGTTCTCAACCTTCCTAATGCTGTGACCCTTTAAAACAGTTCCTCATGCTGTGGTGACTCTGAACCATAAAATTATTTTCGTTGTTACTTCATAACTGTAATTTTGCTATTGTTATGAATCTTAATGTAAATCTCTGTGTTTTCCCATGACCTTAGGCGACCCCTGTGAAAAGGTCATATGACCCCAAAGGGGTTGTGACCCACAGGTTGAGAACTGATGCTTTAGGTTTTAGAAACAGAATCTTCCTGAAGCCAGTTTTTAAAAGAAAAAGTCCATTTTAGGGTCTAGAGATGTAACTCAGGGATAGAATACCTGCCTACCGTACACAAGGTTCAGTTTCGCAGCACCACATAAAACAGGGTGTGGTGATGTAAGCCTGAGATCCCAGCACGCGGGAAGGGGGAGAAGAAGATGTTGAGGTTCGAGGCTATATAAAGAAATTGAGGCCAACCTGGGCTACACAGGAAAAGGAGAGGAAAGAAAACAATCCATTTTAGCCCGCAGTCAAATTAAAAGTCAGGGCCTAGAATCTGTGTGGCTTCCAACTGGGCTGGAGCTAGTCTTCCCGTCTCCAGCTAAGGATCACAGCCTCCTAAAGAGGAAGCAAGGGAAGGCGCCCTCTGCTTCCTGAAAGCGCAAGAGAGAGAGTGCCCCCAGATAGCCCTGTGCGGCCTCAAGGGTTCAGGAGACGGGGGATGCCCCAGCCTCCCCAGGCCTGGGGAGGGGAGACAGCGAGATGGACAGTGAAGACTCATCTTCACGTTGGCAGACAGGGAAAAAAAAATCACCCCCTGTATCTGTTCCTCAGCCTTCACCACCGTGATACCATCCAGTCAGAGAGATCCGGGCAGAGGCCAGCCTCTACTGACTGAGAAACTGAAAGTGGTTCTCAGGTTGGGGATTTTGAGGGACGGGGAATGCTGTGCTGGAGTTTCCCCTTCTTGGTTTATGAGCAGTAAGTGTTCATCTGTGAGTCAGGTGTTCAAACAGCGTGAACTCAGGAGTATTTACACTAAGGAGGATTGGTCGGTTCTGTAAATCAGGGTTGCCCTTTCAAATAAATGACTTTTTATAAAGTTAGGAGAGAGAGAGGGAGAGAGAGAGAGACAGAGAGAGACAGAGACAGAGAGAGAGAGAGAGAGAGAGAGAGAGAGAGAGAGAGAGAGAGACAAGAGACAGACAGAGAGACAGACAGAGAGACAAGAGACAGAGAGAGAGAGAGAGAGAGAGAGAGAGAGAGAGAGAGAGAGAGAACGTGTGCACACACAGGTGTGTATATGCAGATACCTGTGGAGGTCTAAAGATGTTGTCAGACCCCCTGGAACTGGGGTTACAGACAGATGTGAACAGCCATGTGGGTGCTGGGAAGTGGCCTCTGGAAAGAACAGCCCTTAACATCTCTCCATGAAATCACGGGGTTTGTTTGTTCTCCCCTGCCCCCCCAAAAGCTACTTGATTTATCAGGAGCTGGGAGAGACCTGGAGAGGATCACGGGTAAAGGTCATTCGTGACATTACCTTAGAGTCAGCATTCTCTCTGAGGAGACGCCAGTGGATTCCAGTTCTGTCCGGCCTGTGACCGGAAGTGACCTTCACTGCCTGGTATGAAGGCACCAGGAGTCCAGCTTCCTGAAGCAGCAAGCCCTTTTTCTCATGAAAAGGCTGAAGCAACGTTTGTAATGGTGGTGAGCCATGGCAGAAGGAGACCAGACAGCCTGACAATCTGGGGCTGGCCCCCTACTAATCTCTCCCACCCCCAAAGAGATGCGTGAGGCCTCAAATGGCTTCTCCAGGCTAGCTGCCCCCTCTACCTCCGGATTCATTTCCAGAGGTCAGAGGAGGCTGAAAAGGTAGGCCTTTACTCTGAGGGCTGGCCTAGACTAGCAGGTGCTTTAGGCCTGGGGAGCCTGGGGCCTGGAGGGCTGCTGAGTGGCCGAGGAGCGGTCTGTGCAACAGTCTTTTCTCCCCGAGGTGGTACCTGGAGATGCTGGGCCAAAGAGGCCATTGCAGGTGTTTGTGCCGAGTCTGCGTGGGAAGGGGCTCCACAGTGTCTTGGTACCACTCTGCCACAACAGGGGCCTCAGGACCTGTCTGCTGGAGGGAGGCCTGTGGGAAGATATCAGTGAGAGGCTGGGGAGCTGGGAAAACTGGCCTTCAGCCCCAGGAGAACCAGAAAAGGATGCTGGGGTAAGGACTGTGAGGCCAGACCTTTTTTCTCTTCCCCCTCATCAGCCACCTTTCTTGCAGCCAAAAGGCCCCAGGGCCACACCCAGGACAGTGTCAACCCCACCACTAGAGCACTCCTCTGGGGACCTAGGGTCACAGTGGACCTTTGTTTCTCAACATATGAAGGAAACTGTTCTGTGGGCTTTAGACATGCTCCTGGGCCTATATACACTCTCCCAAAATGCCCACAGGGTATCAAAGGTTGTCGTTCTTTTTGGAAGAAGTATTGGAAGTACTTGAAGGCTTCCACTCTGTTTGTTTATTGAGGCGAGATCTTGTGTAACCCAGGCTGGCCTGGAATTCATTATGTAGTCAAAGATGACTCGGAACTCTATCCCCTCCTGTCTCTACCTCCCACACACCTGGGTCACCGGCCTTTACCACTCCATCAAATTGAGGACTTCTGTTCATAAGGCCTAGTACAATTTAGGTCAAGGATCCAAGACCACTGCAGAGAAGAGCTTACCATCCCACAGGGCCTCACGTTGGAAAGAGTCACTGGCCCAGTACCAGTGACCCCTAAAGACACGATCCATACATCCACTTCAGGAAAACACTGCAGATACCACACTTCTGCCTGTGTTTACCATCTCATCCGAGGCCAATGACACCAGGGCCCTTCCCCGGGCTGCACTCAGCCTCCCTAAGCCACTTCCTGTTTCTTTTTCTAGGTTATAAGTGCTAGAGTTAGTATGAGTCACTCCATCAGGAGGTCCAGAGTCCAAGGCTGCCTCTTGGGGAGGCAGTGGAGGCTGGGACTGGGAAGGCCAATGCACCTGTCCATTCTTAAGAAAACACACGTACCGTCTTTAGGAATGCTGATGCTATCAGAGGCTTGGGAAATCTGCTGGTCTGGTTTGTGATTTCTCTGCTGATCTCACTCTAGGCCATCAGTTCTCAGAGGCCCTCGGGCAAGTATACGTTTTTTGAAGACTTTTTGCCGACCTCCCTAGAAACCTTGTTTTGCAAGGGCCCAGCCCTGGCTAGTCATTAGGCAACAGCTGGGAGTCCAGTAAAGACGTGGACAAGAGGCCATTCAAAAGCATTATTTTTCAGTAACTAAGTTTCAAAACAAGGAGCAGCTCAGACATGAGCCAGCATTCAGCAACCTGGGTTCTCGTGAAGTCAGGCAGGAATAGATCTTGCACAGTTCTGTTGGCTTCCATTACAGTTTCTAAGCAGCTTGCTCTTGCTGACTTTGCTATATGCTGGGAAGGGCTGCTGTGCTGGAACAGTAAATGCCACGGACAAGACACTGGGAGATCTGGTCAAAGCCAGTGTGCCAAGTCAACACTGAGACACTATTTTTGCCTTCTAATTCTATTCCCTGGTGTCCGCCTCTACCCTCTTCCCCCATATAAAACTGTCTTCTCTGCTAGGATGGGTAGGTGACCTTGTATTCAGAGGTGATGCTGGGGCAGGGAGCTTGCGGCTGGATCTAGGAGAAGGTGGCTCATTTTTTGGACAATACTTTTTTTTTTTTTCTGAAGGAAGGACTAGAAGGGAGGGTGGGGAGCAGAGAAAGATCAAGAAGTTCAAGCCAAGTTAGGATGCAGTAATGGAGTGACTGTTCTGAAAGAAGTCAGACATGCAGAGTCCCGTTCTCTAGTGATGGCCTCTCCAAAGGCAGAAACAGGCACACTGCATCTGTGTTTGCAGAAGAGCCGTGGCTTTCCATGGGAATCTGCAGAAAAAGGACACACAAGTCCATCCTCTTAATTATTGAAGATATAGAGAAAGGAATTCTCAGGCACCATTAAATCCTTATGTTAAGCTACTTGGGGAGTGTTTGTTTTAACATTAGTCTACCCCAGCTGATGTAGGTAGGATCAAAGTCCTTAGAAAGGTCACGGTCTTTGCCCATTATTTGGAATATATCCAGAAAATGATGATAGTTGCTGCTGTATAATAGTAACAAAACACCCACCCCCTTATAGGCAATATTATTCTCCAATAATAGAAGATTTTATTATTACTGAATAATTTATTCAGTAAATAAATGATAATACAACTCTGCAAAGAAATATTATATTAGACATTTAATATCATTGAAATGTATTTACTGATGTGGAAAAAACCTTCATGATGCAGAGATACCTGAAGAAGAGAAACAAAAATGGCCGGTGTTTTAGTCACTTTTCTGTTGCTGTGATGACACACCGAGCAAACACAACCTAGGGGAGAAAAGAGTTTTCTTGGCTTGCACTTGCACACCGCTGCACCACCGAGAACTAGGGGCGGGAGCTCAAGGCAGGGTCGCTGTTTACTGGCTTGTTCCCAGACTTCAAGACTGGACTTGCTTTCCCTGTTTTTACTGTGGGCAAGCGATGTCCCCCTGGGCTCAATTCCACCACCATAAGCTAAATGCCTTGCTGCTTTATGGTCTCAGCCAGGAGCCGCCCTTCTGCCCTTCTTGCTCAAGGCTCACAATGCTTCAAGGGAGGAAGTGTTTCTTCACCACAGTGATTTCCAGTGTTTTCTGAGGGTTGCTGGACCTCCGGACTCTCTTCTCTTTGGGATCATAATTTGGATGACTTTGGCAAGCTCTTGCACAGGTCCCGCTGTCCCTCCAAGACAGCTGAGGGCAAAGACCTTGTCTCCACCACACCAGGGTGGGTGGGCACAGCCGAACTCTAGGTCTCCAAGCAGGAATTAGCAGTGTGGTCACAAGACAAACTGAGAGCCTGAAGCCTTGTGCCTGACCTGCAGGATCGGATTCCCCCCAGTTCTCCCCACACTCACTTTCAACAGTGCTTTAGGGTTTGGTGTTGTTTTGTCTTCCAAACACACGGTTGTAACAACGTGAAATTGAAATTCCAGTTTCTTTTTCCTCTGTCCTGTTCTCTCCCTACCCATCCAGCTCAGCACATCCTTTTGTAGAAACACAAGCCACAGAGGTTTCCTGTCAAGGAAGGTTCTTTTCTGTTCTACGAGGAGGACTAGAAGCAGCCATAGGTTTGTGTGTAGTATGACGGAACTATTTCAATCAACCCTGCTGTGTTTTCAGCAAACCATATGTAAAAAAAAAAAAAAAAAAAAAAAAAAAAAGGTCTCATTTTCCAAGAGAGAGTTCTGGAAAGCCACACTAGCCAGAGGGGCCCTCTCTGCAGCAAATGAGAAGCGAAGCCAGGCTTAGTTTAGGAGCTGAGCCCTCTGAGAGAGCCTCCATGAAAACCAACATTCTCCTGGATCTCCTATGAAACTGTCAGCAGGCCCAGCCAGCATCAGTCCCCAGGAAGGCTCCTCGGGACAGACCAGCCCACATCAGCCTTTGATGTTTCCTTCTCATAGTGAAGAGGATGTATCTTACCATTTAAACATACAGCATGGGACCGGTGGGCTGACTCAGGGGACAAAAGGGCTTGCTGCCAAACCTGACAACCTGAGTTCTATCCCTGGAGTCCCACACAGGGGAAGGAGAAAACTTACTCCCGGGATTTGTTCTCTGTCTGCCACACAACACACAGAAAGAAATAAATGTAATAAAAAATTTAAGATATGCCCAGTTCTCCCTTCTCCGGAGAGGATCTGTTCAAAGAGCTTCAGCGGACAGAGCTAATTCTTTGTGTGTATCGTGCTTTTGTCTTACATGAAAATGCTATGGGCTTGGGTATAACCCACTGGGTAGAGCGCTGGCCTAGCACACACAAGGCCTTGGCTTCAAGTCCCAGCACTGCCTAAAACGGAGAACAGCTCAGTGCCTGGGAGCCCCGAACTCAGACAGGAGGATCAGAAAGTCAAGGTCAACCTTGGCTACTTAGAGAGTTCAAGGCCAGCCTGGATTACATGAGATGATGCCTCGAAGCCAACACACACACACACACACACACACACACACACACACACGCACGCACGCACGCACGCACGCACGCACGCACTTCTGCACTCATGCATGCACGTGCACACATCTATGCTTGGATCCTTATGCTAAGTGTAATTTCTAAATTAGGTGCGATAATAGATTAGCTAATGGTAAAATGAAGCCATCTCTTTATCTCACTGTGACAGTCCATAACTCAGATGGCTACCGGATGACTAACAGGGAGTATAGGTTTGGCATTGTCAACGAACAATTTTTGGATTGTCTCCAACCGTAATAGCTGACACCACAGAAAGAGAACCCTTGTGTGCCGGGTGTCCGGTGTAATCCAAGTGCTCCGGGCTCTATACACGGATACATTACAGAGTCACGTCAGTGCTAAACTGAGAATGGCTTCCTGTCACCAACTTCCCAAGATCCCAGCCCCTTATAGATCTCTTCTCTCAAGCCTGTGGAACACGACAGAGCCCTGGAGAACGAAACACAAGCTTTGTAGGAGGAGTGCTGTGTGTCGTTGAGCAAGTTACTTGCTTCCTCTGAGTCTCGGCTTCCTCTGAGCCTGGTTCCTTATTTGTAAAACAGTCTCAAGCGTCATGGTGAAAATTACGTGAGAAAATTCACACAACATACGTCACCCTCAAAGTCAGTATTCCAGGGCATGGAAGTGGTTCCCAGCCCTGAACCGCCTGTGGGGAGACGCTCCTCTGTCCTCTCCTTGACTCTGGTATCTGAAGCTGCTTGGCCAGCGGACCTGGGATAAGAGACCCACAGGTTCCCTACTCCAAGTCACAAGAAACTGTCGTGTCTAGGTCCTGCCCTGTTCCTGGAACCAGATACCATGCCATGAGGGGACCGGCGACACAGAGCGCTGCAAAGTTCAAGTCAACCGCCAACATCAAGACAGAGAGCCTCTCAACGTGACTTCAGCGGCAGCTGCCACCTGAGGGAAGTGAAAGAGGTCGGGAAGTGACGTAAGTGCAGTACAAAAATCAATAATTAAGAATTTCAAAGCAATGGAGCGTTACTCCACAGCAGCCGGGCTGTGAGTGGCTGTACAGGCTTACATCCACAAAGCTGGCCCCGAGTCACAGCCTGACCTTGTGTCACGGCTACATATGTTTGGTGTGAGTCTTGGGATCCTCCTTCTGGTAATTGCACAATTTTAATCTGAAGACCCACCTCCCTAAACATGTTTTAAATGGGGTCAACACCAAGCTAGGGGCGGGCATGTGATCTGTCCTGACCAATAAGAGCATTGCATCCTGCGGGTTACCGTTGGTTCGTGGAAGGGTGCAGGTAGCATGACCAATGAGAACCGAGGCTCAGAACTTTGCCACAAGGGCTGACTGCTGAAGCTGCAAAGCTGGCTGGAAGGAAGCGAGCTTAGCGTCCCTGGGCCACCAGCTGGGGAAGCATCCCTGAGGCAAAGCTGGTGCTGATAAAGTAAGCTGAGATGATGAGGTGTCAGAGCAGAATCCTGCCGACATCATTCAAATGGGCAATGGCCTTTGCTGATTGTCTTTTTTCCTTCCCTCCTCCCTCCCCTCCTTCCTTCCTCCACCCCCACTGTTCTGCATGAACTAATACATTTCCTGTTTGGTCTCAACTAGCGTCTGCTGGGTTTCAGCCACTTGAAATCAAGAAGGACCTGACTAAATAAGCTGGGGCTCAATGAATGAATGAATACCTCTCAGCTGGAACACGAGGCCGCCAACCCTTGAAGGAGTCGATTGTCGGGTTCTCTCACACGCCTTTGCTCAGTTCCATCTGACTGGAGAGTCCGGGCAAGAAACAAAATAGCCCAGCGAGACTGCCGCTGAGTTATTAAAAGTGAGAATTTAGCAGTATGTTAAGACTTCAGCTCTTAGGTGTGCCCTTTGGTGTGTATGTAGAGGGAGTCAAGAGTGAAAGGCCAGCCCGGCGGTGGCGGTGCACACCTTTAATTCCAGCACTCGGGAGGCAGAGACAGGCAGATCTCTGTGAGTTCGAGGCCAGCCTGGTCTACAAATCGAGTTCCAGGACATCCAGGGCTGTTACACAGAGAAGCCCAGGTGTGTGGGTGTGTGCGTGTGTGCATGTGTGCGTGTGTGCGTGTGGGGATGGGGAGGGTGGAGAAAGAGAGAGAAAGGAAAAAGAAAAGAGTGGAAGGCAATTTTGCCTTGGGGATTTGAAAACAAAATTTTAATGTTAAATGTATTTTCTTCTTGCAACATGAAAAAAAAATGGCAATGAAGTGTATTGTTTCATAGGCTTTAAAAGGATTTGGTGCAGGTCACTTTACCCTCTGGACAGCCCCATGAACCAACTCTGCAGAAGTCCAGCCCCCTCAGGTGAACAGCTTTGCAGCAGGCACTGGCCTCTGTCTGCTGTTTCACCCGCAGGCCAGTCTAGAACTCACGGACTCAGCCGACCCGCAGCTCTACCTGCCTCTCCTGTCACCACCATTTCACCCAGAACCCAGGTGAACGCCTCAGCTCACTGGCTCTTCCGCTGGCAGCAAGTATTCTCTCTCTTCTGGATATGTTGGCCGGAAAACCAAATTTTTATATGTCCAGGTAGGCCAGCATCTTGTGTCCTAAATGGTCTTTAATAATAATAATAATAATAATAATAATAATAATAATAAAACCCAGAGCCAGATATTGGGGTAAATGTTGAAAGATCAGAGAGACAAAGGAACAAGCTACTGCCACATCTCACCTCGTCAATTCCACGAATCCTTTGACTGAACGTCTGAGTCCTCAGCTGAAAGGGTTCCAGCCGAAAAGCCTTTAGTTCCTGTCTCCTCACGCCTTATATACCTTTCTCTGCCCAGCTATTTCACTTCCTTTCTAGTACTGGGATTAAAGGCATGTGACTCCCAAGTACTGGGATTAGAGGTGTGTGCCACCACTGCCTGGCTCTATTTCTCTCCTAGACTGAGTTAATCTCATGTAGTCCAAGGTGGCTTTGAACTCACAGAGATCCAGGTGGATCTCTGCTTCCTGAGTGCTAGGATTAAAGGTGTGTGTGCCACCACTGCCTGACCTCTATGTTTAGTCTAGTGGCTGACTCTGTCCTCTGATCCTCAGGCAAGCTTTATTTGATATACAATATATCACCACAGTCTTGAAAGGCCAGGTAACTGCCCTAGTGACCTCATCAGAGCTGCCCTTTCCTTCTGACCAGATCAAAGCTAATCCGCGCTTTGCCCTTCTCCAGGCCCAGCATCACGGTGTCCCCCACACCTTTCCACTGCTTTGCCTGCGTAACCATTCATTGAGTAGCCCAGGCTATGCTCTTGTGGTCTGCATCCCCATTCTACCTTACTCACACATATCCTTCTCAGAATCCTTTCTGCCTGCTTTGAAACTGGATCTTTCCAAGGACAGGACCCGTATGCCTCACAGTCCTAAGATGGAAAGTTCCAGGCCTTTGTGCAGCACCTGACCTACTGTTATCTTAGAAAAGGTGAGGTTTATATGTGGGTCTCAGCCAATAGTCCACCCTTCAATCTGTTCACCTCCTCAACTTCAGAGTCATCTGGTTTCCCCTTTATTTCAGCCATGCCGATATCCTGTGTGTTCTCAAAACACAGAACTGAAATGTTGAACTCCCAAATCCTACATCCAGTGTTCACACAGTGGTTTTGTTTCTCCAAGACCTGTAGGCAATGAGCAATTCCACTCTCCCCTGAATTCACACATTTAGGTCTGGGGGCTTTTCTCAGTGAGAGTGTGAGGCCCTGGGTTCAACGCCACGTACCACAAACACTAAAACACAGCAACAACAACAATAACAAAAACAACTCAGCAAATATCTGCTGGTGTTCATGTATGCGCCAGGTACTGGCAGGCTAAGCCTCTGGAGCGTTGTTATGTTCTGGAAATAGAAGGATGTTTCAGTCAGTTGTTGCCACCTAACACTTTCCTAAAACTTTGTGACTTCAAGCAATAAAACTTTATTTTTATTTATACAGTTGTCTGTCAGGGTCTGGGTCAGAGATGGCCAGACACTTTGGCTGCTCTGGGGATCCTCTGGGTTCATTCACTCTCCTGTAGTAAGCTGATAAGTGAGCTGCATGGAGGGGTCCATAGCCCACACACCCCTCACTTAAGTGTTCCTCTACGTGGCTTTCTGGCTGAATGTGGGGAACTTATGCTTCCTCCCAGCACCCTTCTTGGTGGTCTCAAGGTAGCCAGACTTGTTACATGGTAGCTAGTTTCCAAGAGTAAATTTGGAAGTTAACAAACATCCTAAAAGTTTGATCCAGGGCTGGTGGGATGTTTTAATCTGTAAAAGTACTTTCTATGAAAGCCTGAAAACCTGAGTTTGATCCCTATAAGCCATGTACAAAAGCCGAGGATGCTGTTGTGTGTCCCAGAACTTCTGTGTCAGAATGGGGGCTGGAAACAGGAAACTCACACAGAAGCTTGCAGGCCAGCTAGCACAGATACACAGCGGGGTAGGGACAAGAGAGAAGCTGCCCCAAAACAAGGGAGAAGGAAAGAACTCAGTCCCCAAAGTTGTCCTCTACCTCCACACATATGTGGCATGCATGTACCTGCATACACACACAGAGACAAGACACCACACACACACACACACACACACACACACACACACACACCCCATGTATATATAAAGTGAGGTCCAGAAATGGCACAGCATCCTTCTTGCCTCATCCTGTCAGCCAGAGCAAACAACAGCATCCCAAGCTCCTTTGGTGGAAGGAGAGATGTGCCTCACTTCTTGACCAGTGGAGCAGCGTGTATGTGGGAGAGAAGGACAGAATAGCAGCCCTTTTGGGGACTGTCTACCACAGAGGAGAAAGACCATGGATAGACAGACAGAAGAACGATGGAGAGAATTTGAGTGAGCAGCTCCTTCAGGTGATGTAGCTGTTGGGGCAAGTCTGAGAAAGTGATGTTTAAGTTACAGGGGAAAGGCCAGGAGTGTCTAGTCCTGGGAAGGTCTAGCCAGGGAAAGATCTAGCATAAAAGCTCTAAAGTTGGAATGAGCTGGGCACGTTTAAGGACTAGAAAGGACCATGGGTTAGGGATATAGATAGGATAGAGATTGGACCGGGGGATTGGACAGTCAGGGAGAACCAGATCTCATGAAGGAGGAAGGAGGTGGGACTTTATTCCCAATCCCACTTGTGGGAACTAATCATTGAAGGGTTGCAGACAGAGAAGAGACAGGATACAATTCATAGTATGACAAGGCCACTCGGCTGCCCTGCAGAGGACAGGCTGTGAAGTTCAAGGGTGAAGCCGCAAGACGATTAGCGCTGCTGTGGGAGCCAAGTGCATGTGGCTTGTTCTAACTCCTGGTCATTGGGAGGAGACCAGAGAGAGGTAGGTTTGGGGTTTGGGTGAGCAGGAAGTGCTAAAGGTTAAACCTCTTCTGTCTTGGGTGAAGTTCTCTTCGTGTCAGGGCGACCCTCACAAAAGCTTTCTGCCCATCCTTCACCCAAATGCAGTTAGTGTCTCTCCTTCAGCGGGCGTCTAGTTTCCTAGGTCATTTTAAATCAGTATCTGCAGATAGTGGGGACCTTTCATAATAGGCTGTGCCACTCCCCCCAGGGTCCATTTCTTGTCCTTGTCCCATACAGGCCCTTTGCTCCGGCCGCACACCGTTACGCGTGGTCCCTGGCCACACGGCAGTTCATGATCCTGTGCATGACACATGCTGTTTCTTGTGCCTAGAGGGGTCTGCTGTCCTCACTTCCGTTACTCTGTGGACCTAGTTCCTGTCATTTCAGTGTCACAGGTCCTTTGACTTCTGTGGTGCTTTTGCTGGAACTCCAGTTTTATTCAGATTTCTGCACCCTTGGCTGACACACGGCAAGAGAGGTGGTCAGTCCTGCCTCTTTCCATTAACTGTGAGCTTTTCAAAGGCAGAGACTGTTTCCAGAAGCCAGAGACGCTCCTTTAAGCTGATGCTAAGGTCTGAAGCTGTACATTGCAAGGTCTAATCACCGTCAGAAAGAGGGATTGTAGATCCCACAAAGAGCTGGGTCGCTAGGTGCAACATCCGACCAGTCTGTGAGTCTCCAGAGAGGAACTTACACAAGTTCCCCGTTGTATAGTTACACAGGTTCTCCGGGAAGGCTTAGCCACAGTCAACATCACTGCTGGTAATCCCCCTGCCTCCAGGCAGGCGTCTTGGACTACCATTGCCACCAGACTAGACTCTTTGAAGATCCGAAAACCGCACTGCTGCCTGTGGGATGTTCAGTGTGATGCTGACAATCGCCAGCTCTGAGCTCCCCTGGACCATCTTCAGACTCTCTCTTGTGCTTTTGCCTGGTGACTTCTCTGTTGGGTGTCCATCAAACTCAGAAGGTCTAAGAGAGAACTCGGCACCTCCCTTGTCTCACGTGTCCATGCCTGGTAAATCATCAGTGAATGGATGGATGAGTGGGCTTGAACCCCTGATGGGCTCTTTTGGGTCACCTCCTCTTCACTCTCAGGGTCTTGATACAAGCCCTCACTTTGCAGGATCACATCTGTCCCTAACCCCACCCTGCCTGTGTCCCTGCCCTCCATGCTTCCTGGGCTTCTGACCTGCATGTTCATCTAACCTTGGCTTTCCTCTTTGAAGTTCTTTAAATCCCTCACAGGTCATCAAACTTTAGCTTACATTGGAAT
This sequence comes from Peromyscus eremicus, assembly GCF_949786415.1. Taxonomy (NCBI): domain Eukaryota; kingdom Metazoa; phylum Chordata; class Mammalia; order Rodentia; family Cricetidae; genus Peromyscus; species Peromyscus eremicus. Next base: position 67,602,382 of record NC_081430.1, read on the forward strand.
CACACCAGTAAAAATGCCGATTTCTGACATCGATGTGAAGGGTTGGGTGAGAATGGCTTCGTAGGACCATAGTTTTGAATGTTTGGTCCACAGTTGGTAACCTGTTTAGGAAGGATTCAGAGGTGTGGCCTTGCCGGGCGGTGGTGGCACACGCCTTTAATCCCAGCACTCGGGAGGCAGAGCCAGGCGGATCTCTGAGTTAGAGGCCAGCCTGGACTACCAAGTGAGTTCCAGGAAAAGGTGCAAAGCTACACAGAGAAACCCTGTCTCAAAAATCCCCCCCCCCAAAAAAAGAGGTGTGGCCTTGCTGGAGGAGATGTGTCACTGGGGGTGAGTTTTGAGGTTTCAAAGGCCCATACCAGGCCCCATCTCTCTCTCTCTCTCTCTCTCTCTCTCTCTCTCTCTCTCTCTCTCTCTCTGCCGCCTGCCTGCAGATCAGGATGTAAAGCTCTCCGCTACTACTCCCAGAGCCATGCGAGCTTGCCTGCTGCCATGCTCCCTGCCGTGATGGAAATGGACTAACCTCTAACCTTCTGAAACTGTAAGCAAGCCTCCAATTAAATGCTTTCTGCTCTAAGTTTCCTTGGTCATGTAGCAAGAGAATAGTAACTAAGAAAACCTATTTGATACAATAAAGTGTTGCCCAGTTCTAGGATGAAAAGCAAAACCAATTAATATTTTAAAGGGCATGTTCTCCAGGGCATAAATGGCATGGGTCTGTGGCTGTAGACCTTGGGAGACTGAGGTAGAGGATCATTTAGGTCTAGGAGTTTTGGTTTGACCTGGGAGACATAGTAAGAAAGTTTCTCAAAAAAAAAAAAAAAAAATGAAATAAAATAGAAAAGAAAAATGCAGATACTTGAACTCCTTTCCAGAACCAATAAATCAATATTCTACTGGGTGGGGCCAATAAAAGCTCCTTCAAAAGGAGTGTCCATGGAGGTGAGGACACCTACGCTGAGAATCACCATGGTCCATGTGGTAAATCCAAGCTCCGTCCTTCTCTCCACCAAGCCCTTCTCACGTGCTGTCTTAGGCAAGACCTTCCACACCTCTACTTCTACCCATCCTCCCCACCCGAACTCCTTGCTCAGTTTATTGGTGTCAGAAATGACTTCTTTGAATGAATCCCCTCTGTGGGAGAACTCTTAGTCACCTATCATGACTTTGCTATGCAAAGCTTAAGAATTTTGTTAGAAGCACAAAACTACAGGACTGGGCTAGAACTCAGTGGTAGGGTGCTTGTCCAGAGATGTGCACTCATAGGCCCAGCCCAGAAGAGTCGGGCCGTTGGTGATTCCAACGGGCACATCACAGTAAGATACCCAGGTTTGTATAATAATAACTAGGTTCAAGAGTCCTCTCTTCCAAGGAGCCCTCCCAAACCACCAGATTCATCAAGCCCATGCCTCCAAATTGACCTTAGGATGGTGACCAGAACTCTTATGGAGAACTATCAGATTAAAAGTATGACCTAAAACTACTTGCTACCAAGCCCAAGGGACCAAGTTCAAGCTCAGCCCCACACAGTAGAAGGAGAGAATCAACTTCTGAAAGTTGTCTTCCAACCTCCACATGTGTGCTGAGGGATGCTCACTCCCACCTACACACACACACACACACACACACACACACACATACACACACAATGCACTATGTTTTTTTTTTTTCTAACAGTATGGTCCAAGAGGCATTCATCCCAAGGGATCCCCATTTTTCCTCTTGATCCATCCCCCTATCTGGCCCCTTTCTCCTCTGGAAATGTTCATACCATAGACAGGTTGGCTGTCTTGCTTTGTCTGTTTTTTTTTTTTTTTTTTTTTTTTTGCCATATGGTGCTTCTTCAGCTCCTGGTCCAACTAGATGGCTACCTCCTCAGAGGGTGGGACAGGCAGGAGTGTGTGTGCAATGGGTGATGTAGCTGGAGAGTTTTTCTCTGGGTCCTGACAAGCCCCCGAAGTCCCACAGCCCACTTATAAAATAATCACTCAGAAGCTTATATTACTTATAAACTGTATGGCTGTGGCAGGCTTCTTGCTATCTAGTTCTTATATCTTAAATTAACCCATTTCTATTAATCTATAAGTTGCCACGTGGCTCGTGGCTTACCGGTATCTTAACATCTGCTTCTCATGGCGGCAGCTGGCAGCGTCTCCTGACTCAGCCTTCCTGTTCCCAGAAATCTCATCTCTCTTTGTCCCACCTATACTTCCTGACTACTGGCCAATCAGCATTTTACTTATTAACCAATCAGAGCAACACATTCACAGTATAGAGAACATCCCACCGCAGGGTGATGCTCTGGGCAGGACTAATTCTCAGTTCACATGCTTCTTACTCTCTATCTCTTCGCTATCCTGGACACTGAGAGTCCTGTCCATTGCCTACACCATTCTTTACAAAGTAGGATGAGGGGAGGTCTGGAGCCAGCGGCCTGCCCCTCCACCAGCTCTACCACACTAGGGGTATCACCCTAGAAGGCCAGGCATCTCTTTGAACCTTGAGTTCTTGGTCTATAAAGAGAGGAATAACGCTTGCCTGATCCACTTCACACCCACAGTGGGTAATTCTACTGAGCCAAGACTGTGTCTGATGCACACACACACACACACACACACACACACACACACACACACTCTTCCTCTTGCTGTTACTCATCATCCCAAATATTTCCCCCATCTTTCATCACTGCCATAAATAATGATGTGTGTGTGTCCCTGTACACGTTCTTGAGAGCACCAACAATTCAGGAAAGAGCAAACGCCAAGTTTTTCCTCGGCCATGCTCCAAAGTTACCATCCATTTTCTGACTGCGACAGCTAAGCGGGGAGTAGTTGGAATCACTGTTGACTTTGTTGCGATCCTCACAGGCAGATTAAACGAGTGTGGAGTCATCTGCCCCAGACTGGATTTGCAACTCCAAGATCTAGAATAAAAGCTGATGGCTCGCACTCCCTCGGAGAGCTTTTCGTGTATGGATGTGACCATGATGTCGCAGACCATGAGGAGGCAAAACAAAACAGTTCAAGGGATTCCTTTTGTAGGACACAATACATACTTACCACAAATACATATAAAACACCTCAATGGGGGAGGAAGGGAGAGAGAGAGAGAGAGAGAGAGAGAGAGAGAGAGAGAGAGAGAGAGAGAGATAGGACAATAGTAGCTAGCTAGCTCTGTGTCGGATGCCTGACAGCTGCTGGCCTGAATTTCAGCCAGCCTGTCTATGAGAACCCAGTCCTCTTGGCATCTTCACAAGTATCTAGACTAGACAGTGCCAGTCCGGGCAGCCAGGCATCTGGTCCATGTGGAAGCTCTCACTGAAGAGTGTCCTGTGAGAGCCATGTGGAGTTCATGTGGAGCCATGAGCACGCGGAGGAACACTGGCTCTCCTGAGATGTCCCGGCTGAGCCTCAGTTTACTTTAGGGACTGTGGGCCCTGGGGTTAGAGAACTCACCTAAAATATCCATGGTGCTTTTAACTTTTTCCTGCTTCGTGGAGGTGAGTGTTCCACAGATGGGGATGATGAAATCAATAAATATTTCCTTTGGGGATGGTTTCAACATTTAGGCATCAGGGAGATTGAAACTGGACTCCCCTCGTTGTGTTAATACAACTATCTACAAAGATCTCACTGTGTGCCACACATAGTATTAGTCATGAGACCATTTTAGGTACGCTGAGGGTGGGACCCAGGGCCTCATCACACATCCCAGAGAAGCACTCTGACACTGAGCTACAGATGGCCCCTAAGCAGCTAACTCTTCAGTGGGCTCTTTGCACAGAATTACAAACGAGACCCAGGAATTTGTGTGACTTTTAGAACCTCACATAGGGTCTGGAACTTCTGGTGTCTATTCCTTTGTCCCCTCCCTCCCTCTGAAGACCTTTCCTGTTCTTCACTGAGCCCACGTCTGAGGATCTGCTATGGTACCATGAATTGGAGACTGTTGAAACAAACCAGGTCTCCTTTGATTTTATGTGCTAAAGTTTCTCCTAAAAAAAACCACACTCATGTTAGACAGTCTACTAGTCTGACTGACAGATTAAATTACTATAGTTGTAGGGAAGTAGCATGACACAATTGGGAGCCAAAGTATCTTGGAATATCTTGGCCTTCTAAGTAACCATTTATTGCCCAGCTCTGTGCATGACCTAACATCCTCGTGACTATTAGGTAAATCTGTTTAAATGTGCAAACAGCCCCCAAGCAAAAGGCTAAGAATGCCATTACATAGCATCCGAAGCCTCTCACCGAGGCAGCCCTGCCTTGCTGTAACTCCAGCTGCCAGATGTTTTCCACCAGTGTATGGGAGAAGTATCCTGCTTTGTGATTTTCTGTGTCCCATTACTGTAAAAATTAGAAGAAACTGTCACCAAGTTGGAACATGGTATTGGGGGCAGCCGGCACTTACATTTGACTCTGGAACGAACTATGTCCCATTCCCTTCCAGGTGAGATCTGGGTTTTTGTTGTTGTTGTTGTTGGTGGTCTGTTTCGTTTTTGTACTGACAGTTGCAGGATGCTATAAACTGAAGTTGCAGAATAAGTAACAGCTGAGCCGGGCAGTGGTGGTGCATGCCTTTAATCCCAGCACTCGGGAGGCAGAGCCAGGTGGATCTCTGTGAGTTCGAGGCCAGCCTGGTCTACAGAGTGAGATCCAGGACAGGCACCAAAACTACACAGAGAAACCCTGTCTCAGAAAAAAAAAAAAAAAAAGAAAGAAAGAAAGAAAGAAAAGAAAAAAAAGAATAAGTAACAAAGTAACAGCTTACACCAAGAAGGTCCAAAGCCAAAGAGGTTAACACAGCAGCTTTTACACCAGAGGTCAAGGTCACCATCCCTGAGATAGTCTCTGTGTTCTCCTCGTGATTCTAATAGGACAGAAGCAGCTCCAGGCTTGCGGCTTCACATGACAATGTCCAAAGTAAGTATTTGTTCGTGTCTTAGTCTCTTCACAACAAGCAGGGTTGCATCATGGGACCATTGCTAAAGCAGCTCCCATCAGAGAGAGCTCCTTAGACTTGTCCACATTCCTTCCTGGGGCAGAAGAGGCACACAGAAACCCAGGTGTGGTAACCCAGCAAATGCACGTGCAGTGCAGAGTGGAAGTCAGCTCCCCATCCCACGCCCTACTTCCAGACCCCTACTGCATTTTCACAGATCCAAGGCTCTCCAGAGACTCATCTTCCTCCCTCCCTGATCTAGTATGGGGGACTGAGGAGCCCAGCCCCTCACGCATGCCAGGCCAACAGTCGATGACTGCTAAGCTGCCGCTCCAGCCGCCATTTTCCTTTTATTAACTCAGCCTTTCCCCCATCTTGCTTTTTCTTGGTGTTCTTTACTTCCTGCCGGCACTGACATAAAAGTCCCGCGGTGCCTCACGGATTGGCCTAAATTAAGCACCTGCCTGGAGCGATGTGTAGCCAGACAGCACTAATCGAAAACACTAGCGAACAAGAGAACATCTCAATAATCCGGAGGAGTGGACATAAAGGCAAGACACTTCTTTTGCAGGCTCCTCTTCTTTGAGGACGGCTGTGGGATCTTTCGATCGTACTCTGAGATCTGTCAATAAAGTTAGCCTTGATCAGGGGGCAGAGTTAGCATCTAGCTAACCAAAATTAGCCATAGAGGTTTTTGGAGGACTCCGGATACATATAGAGAGACACAGAAGTAGTAGAGAAGGGCTTAGAAAGATTCGTGGCCCTTTTGGATTGGGGAAGGAGAGAGAGAGGAGGTCACTGGTCACTTTTCCACTGCTTCTCTGGTCAATCAGGTTTTTACCCTGCTATTGGACTCCTGAGTTTTTACTAATAATAGAACAATTTAGATAAACTCATCAGAGGACACCTTAAATTAATAGGTTGAAGACACTACTTGAATAATTTCTTTTCACTAACCTCTTCAGCACTCTGGTGCCATCAGGGGAAATGAGTATGACTGGTTCTCATAGTCATTAAGGAGTGCAGGCCAGGCATATTGACCCATGCCTTTAATCCCAGCACTGGGAAGGCAGAAGCAGGGGGGGGGGTCTCTGTGAGTATGAGGTCAGCCTGGTCTACACAGTGAATGAGCTCCGGAACAGCTATGCGGAGAGACGCTGTCTCAAAGACATCAAAAAAAAAAAAAAAAAAAAAAAAGAGGGCAGATGGCCGGGTCACCTCAGAACTCCATTCCAGTGCTCCTCCTTAGTGAGACTATGCTCTCCCGGATGATGCACCATTTCCTCAAGGCCATAAGCCTCACAGTTGGTATTCCGCTCTCACCTCCTGGGCTCGCCACCCTCACCCCCCGAAAACTCTCCCTGTGTCCTGCTCAGTATTCCTGGCTTCCTCATCCCACCTCTCCCCTGGGGTTCGGGCCTGGTTAGGAACATCTTGCCGACTTCATCGCTTACGAAAGGGAGAGGCTGAGACATCTGTGTAAGGGATACTTGAGTCCAAGTGGAAACTCTCTTATTGCTGGGCTATGACCTCGTGAGACACTTGGCAAATAGCCCTTTGTCCTGAAAGTCCTCAGAACTGAGAAGGGGGAGGGGTTTGGACAAGCAGGAAAGTCACATGGCATTCCAGATAACTAAGGTTCAGGGTTGTTTCTCAGACATGACCACTGTCCCTCCTGGTCACTCACGGACGTGCCCCTTTGCTACTGTTCTTTATGTTTTTAACAGACAAGTCCATCCTGCCAGGTGGGGCCTGGGGGTGTGAAGGAGGATTGGTTCCCCCACCTCTCATTGGCTTCACTGGGCAACTGGTCCTGTAAGAATTCCAGCTGGGGCCTCTGGAAAAGACCGGGCAAGTGAAGGCCAGCTTGCTAGGATGGCAGAGAGGAGCTCAGTTCATTCCACATGGTGGGTTAGACACGAAAGTCATGTGACCAAGAAGCGACATTTGCCAGGTGAGGTTCCCAGAGCCTAGGTGAGAGGTGGGCGTGATGGAAACTTCCTGGACTTCACCTCTCTCTGCTCTCACCAATCTTCCCTTCCTTCTTACCCACTTCCTCATCCGAAGGCTCCTCATGGAGCCTCCCAGTGTGGGCTCCTGCCCCACAATCTGCACTTCCCACTTCCTTCAGCCTGTGTAAGAAAGTGGCTTCCCATCCATGTTCCTGCGTATGTCTACATTCCAACGCCCCTACACACCTCTCCTCCACCCTCTCCCGCCAGGACTGCTTATGCATTTCTTTAGTTCTTCTTTTTGACAGGATCTTGCTATGTAGTCTGGCTGGTCTAGACTATGCTGTGTAGACCAGGCTGGCCTTGAACTTGTGATCTTGCTTCCTCTGTCTTGTGAGTCCTGGGGATTACAAATATGTGTCACCACATCTGGCTAAGTCTTAGGGTTTTTTTTTTTAATTATTATTATTATTTTGTTTTGTTTGTTTGTATTGAACAGTCTCTCTATGTAGCCTTTGCTGTCCTGGGACTTACTATATAGGCTACCAGGCTGGCATTGAACTCATAGAGTTCCACCTGCTGTGTCCTGAGTGCTGGGATTAAAGTGGTGCACTGATACACCTGACTAGGCTTAGGTTTTTTTGAGACAGAATCTCTTGTAGCCCAGACTGGCCTAAAACATCCTCTATAGCTGAGACTAACCTTGAGTTCCTGATTCTCCTGGCTCCACCTTCCAGGTGCTGGGGCTACAGGGATACACTACCACATCTGGCTTAAAACCCAAAGTCTTCGCAGTGGCTCCCAGATGCTTGCGTTATCTAGTCCTGTCCATTGTTTATACTCTGCTTACACTGTACTGCTGCCAGGGGCTTGCTGTCCTCCCTTAAGTTCTAAGCAGGGCCAGCTCCACAAGCCTGAGACGGTGTCATCACTGGGGACCCTGCACTGGGAAGGTGACCACGTGCCTGGGTTTGATGCCCTGCAGTCAGCACCTTGGCTTTCAAGGTCTCTGGGTTTGTTTTGTAAGTTTGATGAGACAAGGTCCAGGTTGTTTGCACAGGGTTTGGGGCCTCTGCAATCCTATGGCCCCGCTTCTACCCATCATCTCCCTGTTCTCTGAGGCCCAGGGTCCCTCCTGACCTCCCTTTCCCCTCCTTCTCACTTCCTCCTTGTGACTGCCCTCTGTCCTCAGCATGATGGTCAGGGTGGTACACAGCACATCATGCCATAGCCCTTGGCTCCTGACAGGGGCTGGGCCGGGTGGCCAAGGGTGGTCAAGCCCAGCCTGGGGTGTGCAAGGTTTCTCTGGACAGACCCACAACAGTCATATCCCACTCCAGAGATCCACTGTATCTTTGGTAAGTGATGACATCTACCTTCACCCTGTACAAATACCCAGAATAGGGTGGAGGTCACAACTGGGGGGGGGGGCGGTCTTCCATCTCTGTGAGTTGGAGAAATGAGCCCCTCCTAAGAGGAGATTGACTCATGCCTGGCCAGGGTCTGCATTTTCTTTTGCACTGGGCTGTGCCTAAAGGCAGGCTTCGACAGCATAAATGAATAATTTTATCTCACACACTGTATGGTGAACACAGTTCCTACGTAAAGCAAGCATGAGGCAGTGAGATGCCTCTGTTCATAAAGGCACTTACCTTCCTTCAAGCCAGACAACCCGAGCTCAACCCTAGGACCTAAATGTTGTAAGATGAGCATCAGCTCCAGCAGGTCGTCCACATATGTACTGTCACACCTGTGTCACACGTGCGTGTTTACAAAAAAGCAAACGTGACAAAATTATGGTGTGTTTACGACTGTCACAGATTCTCCAAACTTTCTGCATGCTTAAAATAACAATATTTTAGAGAAGTCTTTTTTTTTTAAATAAACATGTTTTTTATTGTGTCCACAATAACAAAGCCAGGGTGGCCTTTGGTCAATACACCCTGAAAAGGTGATAACAAACAGGCATGCGTGACAACTACCACCAAGCTTTCCTCTAAAGAAATGAGGTCTTCTCTGCATACGGGAGACAGTCGTGTAGTAGGGTCTGTTTGAGGGCCCCCCCCCCCCCCCCCGGCAGTGGGATCAGGGTCCATCCCTGGTGCGTGAGCTGGCTTTCTGGATCCCATTACCCATGATGGGACATCTTGCTCACCCTTGATGCAGGGGGAGCAGGGGCTTGGGCTTGCCTCAACTGAATGTACCAGGCTTAGCTGTCCCCCCACCCACGAGAGAACTTATCCTGTTGGAGGAGGGGATGAGAGGAGAGGCGGGGGGCGGGGGAGGTGGGAGGGGGCCGGGAGGAGAGATGAGGGGGGGATCTGGGTGGCTGGTATGTAAAATGAATTTAAAAAAGAAAGAAAGAAAAAAGGAAAGAAAGAAAGGAAGGAAGGAAAGAAGGAAAGGAAGGAAGGAAGGAAGGAAGAAAGAAAAGAAATGAGGTCTTTTTTTTTTTTTTTGGTTTTTCGAGACAGGGTTTCTCTGTGTAGCTTTGCGCCTTTTCTGGGACTCACTTGGTAGTCCAGGCTGGCCTCGAACTCACAGAGATCCGCCTGGCTCTGCCTCCCGAGTGCTGGGATTAAAGGCGTGCGCCACCACCGCCCGGCAAGAAATGAGGTCTTATTCCCCGGAGCCCTAAGGGTCAGAGGCAACAGAGCTAGGAGGCTCCAGAGGAAGGTATCCATGGGCCCACTGGGCTGTGGGAGGCCAGCATTTGCTACTTCCTTGGCAGAAGGAGGTGGGAGACAAGCCCTGCCCTAGACTAGGCCTGGCACCCCCTAGCTAGAACACACAAAGAGCCCCCACCTCCCCTTCCCCCAGCAAACACTGCTAAGGCAATGAGCCAAACCTGTTAAGAGCAGCTCCCTAACCAGCATCCTCAGGGATCCACCCAGAAAGGGTTGCCTTCTCCAGCTTGAATGGAGTAGCAAGCAGAGAGCAGAAAGGCAGAAAGACCAGGAAGCGCAGTAGCTGGCCTCAGAGTGGGACCTGGCGATCCTGGTCCAGAGCAGCAACACCGGCCTGCTTTTCTGGCCTGATGGCATGGCGGGTAAGCCAGGAAGAGGGAGAAGGTGAAGAGGAGGACACAGAAGAGGTGGAGGATGGAGGATGATGGGAGAAGCCCAGGGATCTCCTGGAGACATTGGAAATGGGGTGGTGGTGTGTGATGCTCTGGTAGGCACTGTCCCGGCCATAGATGGGGTGGTCCCTACCCTTGTCCTCCTCTTCCGCAGAAGAGAAAATGTCATGCACCTGGTGTGAGCATCTGCAAGTGAGGTCAAGCCATCCAGCCTGTGGAGTTTGCCATGGCAGCCCAAACAGGACAAGGCAGTTGGCCCCTGGAACACGCTGAGGCAGTAGAAAGGTGACACATAGGTCATGAACTGGTCCAGAAGTAGTTCAATATTGTAACACATCTATTTGGTGACCACACTGTGTGTGGTGTCTGCTTTTCAGTGAGAGAAGGCAGGCAATAGAGTGAAATCGTGTCGGATGGCGATATCTACCGCAGAGAACAAAGCAACAGGGGAATGGGAGATCTAGAAGAGGGGGCAGGAAGAAAGAGGTAGAACCCACCCCCACCCTTGAAACTGCACACACTGAAGCCCCGTGCTCTGGAATGATGAGTCACACACCTCACTATGAGGGAAGACAGAAATTCAGACCCGTACCTGGGAAGCATGTATCCATCAATGGGGAGGAGGTGGGCTCCTCCACCGAAGGTGTAGAGACTGGGGACTGGGGACAACTAGCCCCGGCAGAGGAACCCCATGGTGAGATTTGATGTGGGCAGATAACTGTTCCGACGTGGTTCTCCATGGGTCTCACACCTGTGGTGTTTTATGAACAGAAAGCCTTTGGTGTTTTGCAATGGGCTCTCATCCTAAGAAGGTCTGTGGGGCAAATAGTCTTGGAAGATGGAGAACCGTGTCTCTTCTGGAGCAAACACTGGCTTGTTCAGTGTCCAGTATGATAAGGACCCTGTCATCTATTACACCTGTAATCCCTGTACTTGAGAGGATAAGATAGAGTTTCTTGGGCAGCAGGACTCAAGTTCAAGACCAGTCTAGGCTATATTGAGAGACCATGTGTGTGTGTGTGTATGTGTGTGCACGCGTGCGTGCGTGCATGTATGTGTGTAGTGTATATACATTATACACTATAATGTAGTGTATAATACATATATACATATAGTGTATAAACACATATATATATATAATTTATTGTGACTCTAATCATGAGGAAAATAAATGCAAGTTGAGTCACAAAAATAACATCATGAAATCCATGCCGCTAACCTCAGCATGGCCTGCCACTCTGTGGCAAGTGATTTTTCCACACAGCAGGGTACTTGGGCATAGCTTCTCTGGATTCCTAGTCTTCTAACTGGCATTTACAGAAGACAGAAGTGACTAACCCTGTTGGCAGTTGGAAAAAAAAAAATCCCAGAGAAGGGCTCTGATGAGCTCAACTGAGGTCATGTGCCCACCCTACGGTCGGAAAGGGGAAGGAGGGGTGGGATCAGGCTGTGGTGTAGCTGTGCCCTTCAGAAGGTTCAGGGAGACTTAGGAGCCTCCTGTAACCCACAACAGCAGCAGGGAGAGTCAGTTTAGCCAGGGAGGGTGGGGGCAGGAGGAGCTGCAGATTCATGGCTGCCCCAACGTTTTCAAAACAGAGCGAGTAGTGGGCAGGGGGCCATTCACTGACGGGGAGAAGGCAGGAATCCCAGCCAGTGCGGGCGTTCTGTTTTGAACTGGATGAATTTAGAAGCTTTGAGGACACAGAATGGAAGACATCACACAGATTGCTGAGGATACAATTCTGCAGGTCAGAAAACGTGGGCAGCCCTAGCTACTGGCGGAAGACAGAGTGTGCCTCCCAAGATGCCTTGAAAAATGCAGAAACTGCCACCACACCAGCAGCCTAGCAGCAGAGTCCTCCGGTGTCACCAGGCCACTGGTGAGAGGCAGTCTGGCTAATTATGAAGGAGTTGGTAAACCGCCTGCGTCTACATTTCTGTCGAATGCCTGCATATCCCGGTCCGGTGACTCAGAGAGGGCTGCTCCTGGGGCTTGTTCCAAAGCACACTGGGAGTTGTTGGGCAAATATTTGAACAGATTTTCTATCTGAAACCCACGAGATCCCTTCAGCTACAGAGCCCGCAACCCCTTGCCGCCAGCCAGCAGCTCTTTCAACCCCTGCTGAAGCCGGAAACCATTGAGCAACCAATTCCAAATGGGAGTGGCTCCCCAGAAAATATGTCACCGCTGAGGGGAGGGGAGGGGAGGGGAAAGATAACTAGAGGTCCGGATCACCCCGCTCCCACTCAGAGGGCTCCCTTTATGTCCTATTGTCTGGCTGCATGATTAGTCTGTGTTCAGAGGGCGCCGAGATTGTGATTAATCTCTTACGTGATCTGGAGTGAGTCAGACATGGGTGTGAGCTCCAGTTTCTCCATCTACGAAGCGCTAATTACAAACGTGCCTTCTTCCTGGGAGCTAGGGAGAGTTAGTGAGGCAAGAGGACAGTGCTGGGCATGTCCCTGAGCAGGGCCCCGGAGGGACCCCCTCCACTCCAATTCCCCTCCGACCCCCGGGGAAAGGTCCAGGTAGAGCGGATGCTCTGCCTGTCTGTGCGGAGGAGAGAGCTGGGTTTCTCTATGAGCTGCACATCTAAAATAAGACTCCACGGGAGTCTCGGGGAATTTCCTGAGATTTTTACTCTCAATGTCCTATTTATAAAGCTTAGTCACTGCCGTTGTTTCGCAGCCGCTGGGCGTGTGGAGACAGGTCATAATCGGAAACGAGCTCACGCGAGGCTCAGTCTCACCGGCAGGCTTTGGGGGTGTCTGGGTCCAGCCTTCACTGGACAAGCTCAAGAGACTCTCTGGACTGGATGGCTCTCTCTTCTTCCCATTGGCCAGCCACACCCTGCTCTTACGTATTCGAAGGAGAGTCTGGCCTCTTCAAGGGTTTCTTACCCGCACTGTGAGGCCCATCTCCGCGGGAGACCCTCAGGCCTTGGCACAGAGTATGGTCCGAAGGCATCTTTTGCTTCCTGCAGCAAGAACAGACCTGCCCGAGCATCTCTGCTCATCCCTGTCTCCATTAAAAAAAAGAAAGTCAGGTTCCCCCAAGAGGTTCAGAGCTCCAAACCTGGTGTGCAGAAATAGTTGAAAACAATTAAGCGGCAAAAGCCGGGAATTGAGCTGAATCAATCCAGCAAAGCGCATCCACACTTAACTGCTCCTGTTTGATCCAGGGCGGAGCCACAAGGGAGAACAAAGGCCCCTGCTCACTTCCCAGTTTCACAGCCACTCTGGCACTAGCCACTAAAATCAGGCTCAGGTCTCCAGTGTTCCCAGAACACTGTACAGGGCAAAGGTAGCCCCCATACGTTGTTTTTTTATGGGGACATGGAGGTTTCCCAACCAAAGCAGGGTCACTTAGCTGTAGTTTCTCATAAAGCAAGGTGATCAATAAGCCGGTATAAGGTTCTCAACCAGCTTCTCCTGGGAGCCAATACTGGAAGCCTCCTGGGTTTGACGCTGACTTCCGAGGTTCAGGCTCTTTTACCTCGATTTTCTCAGCTGCCTCTCAAGTCAGAGGCTGACCTCTGTCTCTGCCCAAGTCCCTCTCAGCCTCTATTCTGTTCTCTTCCCTCTGTCTTCCTTCTTTCTGTATTTCCCCACCTCTTTCCATTCATAGGACTTTAGGCCCCCCTTTCTCCATCCCTGTGTTTGGTGGCCTGACAGGAAAGGTTTCCAAAAGCTACACGGAACCCACAGAGCAGCATACAGCGGCCTGAAGATTTTCCACTTCTCAGTGAGTCACACTTCCCCTAGTTCCCACCACCAACCACCACAGAGGTTGGGGGATGGGGTATACTTCTGATAGCAGCGTAAAAACAAAACATCCATCGCCTTGGAAAAACAATGTTTCAAACGAGAGCAAACTGCGAAGGTTCAGCAAGTGTGTCAGATGCAAGATCAACCCCCAAAAATCAGCAGCATCTGCCTCCGCCCACAGTCTCTGCTAGAAAGTATTACTCTGAAGATAGTATTTGGAACAGCGGCATGAATTACCGGCTACGTAGGAGTTTATTAACCAGAACACACAAAACGTCTATACCCATTTTTAAAGTTCTAATAAAGACACATAAAATGATCTGTGTTAACAGCACACCTTCCATGCTTTGCATCAAGTGTCTTAAAGGATGGCGTGCTTTGGGTAACTTTGTAAGTACCTAATTACATTAATGATTCAACCGTACATTTAAGACAAGGCCAGTCAATGTGCTGGTTGGCTTTCTTTGTGAGGAACTCTGTAACTGGATAGCTTTTTAAAAGGCAAAGTGGAGATTCGCTCAACGCTACAAAACCACAGTGATGGCAACGGTGTGTAACAGGCTCAGAAACACACCTGTGAACTGTTCACACGCAGCTGCCACTTTGCAGCAGGGACACATTCTGAGACGGGCACATTAGGCAATGTCACCATGGTGTGAGCCTCACAGAGAGTCGGTCCACAGACACGGTAAACACCATCTGTCTGAGGCTCCTGCCACTGTGACATGGTAAAAGTTTGAAAAGAAATGTAGAGAGTAACCATAAAATATAAAGTATAGTGTGACCGATCCATGAACCAGTAACCAGACCGTACAGATGCAGGGGAGTGAACATAAGAACACAAGAGCTGCGTGTGAGAGTGACATTATCAGTTAAGGCTTGGTCAGGAGCCTCCTGTGTCATTATCTCTGGGGCAGGTGTAACAAAATGTGCACGTCGAATCCCTGTGTAGCTTAAATTGAACTTCTGAGCAGGTCCAGCTTCTGGAGCTGTCCCCTAATGTCTACAGCAGGCTCTCACTGTACCTCTGTAGCTGGGCTCCAATGAAGAGCAGAAGATGGATTCGGCTGAAACAAAAGACAGAGTCCACTCTATCCCAAACGGGCCTATTCTGAGTATCTGTCAAAGTCAGAGGTGGAATGTTTACACCCTCCTCTTAGAAGCTGAAATTCTGACTCTTCAATGTGATGGTGTAAGGTGAGACCACTGGGGTATGGTTAGGTCATGAGGGTGTTCTCAGGAATAGGATTAGTGCCCTTTAAAAAAGCTCCGTGACCCCATCTGCCCAGTCTATTCTATACCACAAGGACAGAGAGAGAAACTGCCCCATCTGACCTAGGAACAGGTCTCACTAGACACTGAGCCTGCTGATGCCTTGATCTCAAATTCCCAGGCCCCAGAACTATGAAAAATCCATCTCTATGTTTGGAAGATACCCTGTCTGTGCTATCCTGTTGCAGCAAGTTGTGTATACTAAGACAAGCCACATTGACCCCAAATGGTTTCCCAAAGACATTCCGTTCTCATGGACTCCCAAAAGCATACAGAATTTTAAGATAAATGTGGCATAAAAGCAGCCACTGTTAAATTGTTTGTCATTTGTTTGGCATGTCGGTAAATAGGCTTCCTTCCTCTGGTTTTAGGCAGACTAGTTTGTGATGGAATCAAGGGCCCATTCAGAAGAGCGCCATGTGTTAACTACTCCTTGGTGCCCACTAGCCGGGGCATCTCATTTGCAAGGAAGCATGGATGGTGTAATAATGTGAACAAACCTGCACATCACTGGACTATAAAAACCACTAAAATATTGACGGGTTTAAAGGCTTAATGACCCAGTAAAGAACGAAGATATGTTTAAATGCAGATCTCAGTCATTAAAAAGGCGTTTGTCATGCCACATTGGCCTCCCCTGAAAATGGGAGAAACAAGTCTAAGGCAAAAACAACCCCCTCCCCCCCAAGAGTCTGGGCCAGAAAAGGAGATACTCTTCACTGGGTGTCCAATGAAGCAAAAACTCTGAGGTGCACAGATGGCCCTTCTGGGGTGGTGGTGCTGGAGCCTCCGAATACGATGGAGGCCGCAGCAAACCCACCGCCCTAGAGACGTCTGAACTGTGAAAGCATTTTCTGAGGAAGCTCTCTCTGAAGAGGAGACACCAGAGGCAGCAGGCGGTGAGGCGGCTGGAGAAGCTCGTGGGGGAAAGACCAGAAGAGGCGAACAGATCTCTGCTGGGTCCATGATTGTTCTCTCCCACCAGGTTGTAGCTTCCACATCTGTAAGATAACCAGGGCTGCCATAACACAGTCCCTGAGTCTGGGTGGTGTAAACAGTAGAAGGTGTTCCTTACAGCTTCGGAGAGTGGAGAGCTGAAGTGTGAATATCACAGGATTGCTTCCTTTTGAGGCCTGTGAGGAAAGGATGTGTCCCAGGTGTCTGTCCCGGGGCCCTGGATGACCGTCTTCACTCTGTGTCCTTCCTTATATTGCCTTCCTTCAGAACGTAAGCATTTCCTCTTTTGTTGTAAGGACACCAGAGATCTCGGCTAAGATGGTGGAATACAAGCATCTTTTGTTCAACTCTGTGAATGAGAAAGATCACGCCAACAGAGGAGACTCTGTGTCCTTTGGAGAGAACGTGAGAAATCCGTGAAAAAGTAATAAAGACTCCCGTCAGGCCGCATTAGCGCCTACCCCAGCTGACCTCATTCAACTTCATTACCTCTTCCTAGATGTCACTTTCAATGTGGTCGCACTGCAGGACTGGGGACTAGGACCTCACCATTTTATTTTGGGGAGATGGTACACAGGTCGGTCTCTGATAGTAACTGAATGATGATAACGCACAGGTCCCAGGAAGCTTTTGTCTGCAAAATACTAAACTCTCACAGTGTGTGAAGCGGCTGAGCTTTCCTGAGGGTTTGCCCAGTGCAAGTCTAGCACACAAAGACTCCCTCTGACAAGGTGCATGGGCAGCGACCAAGGCAAAAGCTGGGGCTATTAGTCATCAGGAAGCCACATGATCCTGAGCAAACATCATGGACCTCTGAGACTCTGTTTTCTTACTTAAACTAAAGGAATGAAGTCTGTGAGTTGAACGTGCTGATTGGCACTCCAACCTTTACCGTATGACAGAGCAAGAAAAAAAACAAAACAGCAAAACCCACTTTCCCCAAATTCCTTGGCAGCTAGAGCTTTTGTTGTGAATTAAACATCCCATGCCACCCCTACTCACCCCCTGTCACCAAAATGCACTGGTACAAATGGGACTTGCGGACCAGTGTCAAGCAGAAGCCACTTGCCCACCGCTGCTTCGCTAGCAAGGCCTGGTCTGAAGTGTCGGAAGAAGTCACAGAGGCCAGTGTTCGAGTTGTGGGGTCTGACAGGTAAGCTGAGGTTCTTGAAGAGCAGCTATGGGGTGAGGTAGTGAGGCAGCAGCTGTGGAGTGCTCCAGGACTCCCCCCTGAAGACAGGATGGCACAAATAACACACACACACACACACACACACACACACACACACTCATTGTTTCAATGTCATAGCAAAAGGCTGGCGACATTCAAATGCCCATCAGTGGTGCTCAGGTTGAACACACCGTGGTCCCTCTGCACTGTGCAGCCTTTTAAGGAATAAAAGGAGGTTTCCACATGGTGATATGGAATAATTGTCAAGAAAATTGAGGGAGAAGAAAGTACAATCCTTTATACATAGCCACTTAGAAAGAGAAAATATAAATGCATATGTAAAGGAATTTGAAAATTTTAAAAGATACTGTTTACCCCTGAAGTTGTCATTCTCCTCCTCTGCCTCCTAGGTAATAGAATTACAGGCATGCGCCACACCACCATGCTGGCTCAAAAGAACTGAACAATGAACAAAATGTTACAGTTTGGACCTTAATAGTTTTCTAACGTCCAGGAGATGATTAGTCATATGTGGGTCCACAGCTTCATGGGTTTCATGGGGGTTTTGTTCTAAGCTCTCTGCTGACTCTCCATCCCGGGGCCCATGAGCCACCTTGCTCTACCACGGGCATCCACCATGATGTTCTGGTCTCCTCAGGCCCAGAACAAAGGAGCCAAGTTGACTATGGGCTGAAACCCTTGAAATCATAAGCTAAAATATTTACTTATTATTTATTATAAATAGATTTTTATGTATTTTGTTGCAGCAAGAGAAAGCAGACTTAGAACCCAAACCTCAATGAGCAGGTCCCCAAAATCTCTAGTAAAAACAGCAGGACTTCGAGGTCAGGACCTAAATTGTTAGCGAAACAGGAGATACAGGGTCATGCCCACCTGGCTACGGCTCCCGCCAGTTCTGAAGAGCAGGAGAGTGGTCCAGGGAGATGAAGGAAGGAATCAGGCCTAGGTACAGTTCACAGAATGGAGTTTTAGATGCATTTGGCTCATCTGGTCTCTCACAGCTTTGTGGGGATGTGGGTATTTTTGTTGTCCCCATTTCACAGGTGGAAATGAGAGCCAAGGGTCAGCAGCTGGATCAAATCCATGAGGCAGGTAGAGTAGGCCCATTTCCCTCTCTCTGCAGGAAATAGGCTTCTTTTTTTTAAAAAAACTTACAATTATTTGATTTTTTATGCGTATGAATGTCTTGTCTGTATGTATGAATGAATACCATTTGCATGCCTAGTGTCCTCAGAGTTCAGAAGAGGGTGTCAGATCCCCTGGCACTGGAGCTAGGGATAGTCGTGAGTCACCATGTCGGTGCTGGGAATCGAACCAGGGTCCTTTGCAAGATCAATAAGTGCACTCAACTGCTGAGCAATCTCTCCAGCGTCCAGTGACATGTTCAAGACCCTCCACTGGAAAGCCAGCACCTTCTCGGTCTTTAGTAAGCATTTTCGCCCCGCTACCCCCACCCCCCACACACACACACTGAAGCCACGGTTCTATGCAGTTTGCGGTGTAAAAGCAAAACTAGTGTGGGTTTCTTTTGCTTTCGCACAGTCCCACAGGCTTGTACTTCCTGCACATCTTAGCAGGCTTGGCATGTGTTTCTCTTTCCTGATGATGATCGCCTTCGCCTTTTCCCTCAGAGTCACCCGGGGGACCTGACCACAACACAAGTATCTGAATACAAAGACAGTGGATCTAATGACCAAGGTGATACTAACAGGTAGGCAGTGTATACGGCGTAGACCCATTGGGAAAGAGTTGGTTTATCTCTGTGAACTGAAGCTGGGGGAGAGAGACAGACAGAGACAGAGAGACAGAAAGAGTGCTAGGGAGCTGCACCCGTGTTGAATATTCCACACCGCCAAATGATGGAGCTTTAAGATTATGGAGAGTTATACTGTTGTGGAACACAGTCAAATTATCTTAGGCTGTTTTCAGTCCCTTTGAAAACCATTCACTGCTCACACCTGTGTGTGGCCTAACACCCTTGTGCCTGTGAAAAATCTAGGACGTGTTCTTAGCAGGGCACTAGCTCCCACCAATCCAAAAGCTAAAAAGTGCCATCAGATATGATCTGAAGGCTGTAGCAGTTGTCTCTGCTTTTCTGTCCCTGCCTACCCATAACACTTTGAGTTACGACTTTCTTTGTTATACGGCTAATCAAGTCTCAGGTAACCGCTTCCATGGTGAAACATTTGAGGACTTGAGGCGACCTGATTTGTGTTTCCAGGCCACAGTCACTCATACTTGGCTCCAGAATGAACTACCTCTTATTCTCACTGAGGCCAATATGCGACGGCATATCAAGCAGGGCTGTGTTTAAACTTATGAATTTGTTAAGTTCTGGAAGTTTCCGTTTAGTACTTACGGATCAAGATCCGTCATGGTTGCTGAGCCACAGGCAAGGGGAGACTTCCACAAAGCACTAGCCCAGAGGTTTGTACCCCGGCCTTTGGCCGCCAGCTCTAAACATCACACTCTGGACCCCCAGGCGGAGCCTTTAGATTGTTGGGGATAGAAGTGAGGCACTCCTCCCTGCACAACTCCATTTCTATCTCATTTGCTTTGCCCTAAGGTGGACCCACAGACCTGTTAGGAGAGGTGGACCCCAAGCCTGGCCAGGGCATTAATGCTGGGAAGGAGGGTTGCGGGGGAGGGGTGGGAAGCAGACCTCTAAGCCATTAGCTTTTGGTCTGACTTCCTACAGGAATTACCTGAGGGGCCTTAAAACCCCCTGAGACTCTTATTTAGCAGAGACTCCTATTTAGCAGAGCGGAGTGCAGCTTTGGCTGGGGGTTTTAGAAGCCCCCAGTGATTACGGGAAGCAGCAGAGCTTGAGAAACCCTGCTGTTGCTGTTCCCAAACATCTGGGGGCAGGGGGTGGAAGGCTGTGCCAATGACGTCACCTGCAGACCTGCTGGAAATGAGGATTCTCTCTCCCCAGACCTACTGAACCTGAAGTCTGGCGGGTGATGAAGGGAAAGGGGTTGGTGTTTTTTTTAACCAGCCTTCTACACAGTTCTCATGGGTCCTAAGGGTTGAGAATCACTTCTCTAAGCAACAGGCTACGTGTAGGCGGATTGTCACTAGCCGAGGCTTGCTTCATGGACTACTAAAAAACAACTATGTCGATTATAAAGTTAGGATATGAACCTACCCCGGGCCTTCCCCTGAGAACGTGTGAGAAAGCATGTTAGTGTGATTAGAAATCAACTGGAATTTGATGTGGCCTCTGAGAAAGAGGACAGCATCATCACATGCGGGTATCACTCAGCAACTGTGGGCCAGAAGCTTCCACAGGAAGCCTTGCCTGCCCAGGGAGAGCCTTGCCTGCCCAGGGAGAGCCTTGACTGCCCAGGGAGAGCCTTGCTTGCCCAGGGAGAGCCTTGCCTGTCCAGGGAGAGCCTTGCCTGCCCAGGGAGAGCCTTGACTGCCCAGGGAGAGCCTTGCCTGCCCAGGGAGAGCCTTGCCTGTCCAGGGAGAGCCTTGCCTGCCCAGGGAGAGCCTTGCCTGCCCAGGGAGAGCCTTGACTGCCCAGGGAGAGCCTTGACTGCCCAGGGAGAGCCTTGACTGCCCAGGGAGAACGCAATCTGTGGGGAGAGGTCGGCAGTGTGCAGCTGAGATGACCCAGCAGATCGGCTCTCCCTTCTCAACTTGGATGGTGTGTTTGTTCCTTAAAAACGCCACAACAAATTGTTTCAAAGATTGTGATTTTAAATAGCAGAAACCTAACAGATACGGAAAGGAGCAGTCTGAGCTGACGGCGTTAGCACAGTGACTTTCTTCTGGGGGTCTTAGGGACTTGCCTCCTGCCTGTCCCTCCCAGCTTCCACCTGCCATTGCCTTGGCTTACGAACACATCACTCCAATGTCCGTCTCATCTTCCATGACCCTGCCCTTTGTATTAAATCCCTCTCTCTCCTTTCTCTTAATAAGGACAGCAGTCGTTAGGTTTAGGGTCCAGGATAATCTCATATTGAGAGCCTCGGTCACAGCTGCAAAGATTCTGTTTCTAAACAAGGTCACACTCACAGTTCCAGTTCAGGAATTGGGACGTAAGCATCATATTGAGGGGGCAAAACTTGCCCTATTTCAGGTGGGAAGCAAACTTCACTGTCTTCGGCTGCCTCTGCTCATGCCGATGGTGAGCACATGGGCTTGGAAGACAGAGCTGTAGACCAGGGTTGTCCAATCGTTCAGCTTCTTTAGGCCGCACTGGTATGCCATACATTAAATATAGTGTGTTCAAAATAGTTGGTAGTGTAGACTTGTCTCCATAGAACTCTGTAAGAGCACTCTCCTTCGTGTGTTCATTTAAGCCTGGGCATGAACACGGGGCATCTCTGGGCTGTTTGAGTAGGGTGCAGGGCGGGGGATCAGGGATTATGTGACTCGCCCAGGCTCATGAAATTTCAAGTGCTGCAGCCTAGTGGAGACAGGAATCCAGCCTGTACGCTCTGCACTACACCAGACCAAGCAGGTTCCTACTTCACAAACTCAGGTCTAACTGCTCCCTTCACAATCGCTACCTCAGCTTGCCAACTACCTGTCTACTTTTTAATTTCAGAAATTTTACATACCAATCACAGATACCCCTCTCATTCCTCCTCCCACTCCCCCGCCCGCCCCCCCACCAGGCTTCCCTCCTCCAAAAGGGTAAGGGCTCCCATGGGGAGTCAGCAAAGCCTGGCCCATTCAGTTGAGGCGGGACCAAACCCCTCCCTCGCGCATCAAGGCTGAGCAAGGTGTCCCACCATAAGTAATGGGCTCCAAAAAGCCAGCCCGTGCGCCTGTCTACACTCTGTATTCCAGTGTGCCTGTGCTCAATCACCTTTATGTTGCTTTTATTTCTCCCGCTAGGCCCAGTTTAGAGCCAAGCTTGGGTAGACACTCAGCACATTTTGTTAATAGACTAACCTGGGCCTGGCTCCGTAGGGAACTCAGTTTCTAGCATAGAAGCGTGACTTTTGCCTCGGCTGGGCCTCAGCTCTCACGAAAGGACGTAGTAAAGCATCCCACATCAGACAAGCTAACAGTGTGGCTGACTTCGTGCCATCCTTGGTAATAAAGGCCACGGCCAGAACTGACATCATGGCGAGTTCGGGGCCAATCCGAAAAGCTGGCTGCAGCCAACAGCTTTCGTTTTCTCCTGCTCTGTCTGCAGCCAGGGCGGCGCTTCCCGATCGCTATAGGACTTCACGGTGAAGAGAGCAAGTCCCCAGCACTCATTACCTGCACACTAAGCCCTCCAGCTCACGTGGGAACTTGTGAAATCCAGGAGGCAGAGGACTAGCTGAGGTCTCAGGGGGTTTGGAAGGAGAAAATAAGTCACATTGGCTTAAGCTGATCCTGGAACACATCCCGAGGTGCATTTAGGGGGAAGGTGGGTTTTGTAGTGTTGAGTTCTACATGCTTATTTGATATAGAACAGGGGGAAATGTCTCTGTTAGGATTCCGGCCACTCCTCCAGCTATATGACTGCACATGCGCAGTTCAGTAGCCAAGCAAGGGGTCTTCTATCCTACCTCATCTGTGCGCTGCGTGATTGGGCAATGCTCGCAGTGTGGGCACACAATCTGCGCATGCGTGGCATAGCTCTGCAAGCCCATATGCGCATGTGCAGGGGAATCCTTAATAAAAAGCAGATCACAGACTCCTGCCCTCACTCTTCTGCTCTCTCCTCCTCCCCCATCTCTCCCTTCTCGGGGTGTCTTTCTAACATGCCTGGGCACACTCTCTTCTGTCCCCCTGTGTCCTCCACCCTCACCCACCCCACCCCTCCACTCCACCTCCCGCAATAAAGCTCCAATTCTGGGTTTTGTCGTGCCTCATGACTTTTCCTCACAGAGTAAAATCATCGCTTTGAAAACACCATTATTTACCTTCATCTTTCATGACCTGTGAGTATAGATCAGTGCATGGTTCGAGAGGACTGGGGTTCAATTCCCAGCACCCACATGGCAGCTCAAAACCATCTGTAACTCCAGTTCTAGGGAATTTGATGTCCTTTTCTGACCTCTACAGGCACCAGGGACCAGAGTGGCGCACTGACATATATGTGGACAAAACACTCATACATATAAAATAAATGTTGTAATTAAAAAAAAAAAAAAGATGCCAGGTAGCGGTGGTGCACACCTTTAATCCTAGCACTCAGAAGGCAGAGGCAGATGAATCTCTGAGTTCCAGGACAGCCTGGCCTACAGAGTGAGTTCCAGGACATCCAAGTCTACACAGAGAAACCCTGTCTCAAAAAAACCAATAAATAAATTAATTAATTTAAAAAAAAGCATAGTGCTAGGTCATGCAGATAAATCCAGAAAACACCTTACACGGTGACCATCAGCCAGGTACCAGGCAGGAAAAGCATACATGATTCTTCTTCTCTGTCATGAGAATGTCAACCCAGGGTTCATCGGAGTCCATAGTCCCTCCCACCACACAGTTTAAAATATCTTAATTGGTTTGCATGCTCACTCATTAGATTTGCTGTGATCTGGCTTCCCTGATCGTGGTGGCTGGGACAAGAATGGCTCCCACAGGCTCAGATATTTGAGTGCTTAGCCATCAGAGGGCAGCAGTACTTGGAAGGAGGAGGTGTGGCCTTATTGAAGGAAGTGTGTCGCTGGGGGTAGTCATTGAGGTTTCAAACTGAAATCCGGCTGAGGGCCTCTTCTCTAGGTGTCTACTAGCTCCTGAGTTTACTGCAGATCTCTGATGGTTCTTTATGTAATTTAATTTATTCCACCGAGGAATGGTGCCGTTGCGTCTGAATTAAAATGAGAGAGGGAATCAGTCCCGTTGGCTCAAGCTTGAAATTTCAGCACTCTGGAGTTACCGAAGGGAAGACTGTAAGTCTGAGGCTTTAGATGAAGGCCCTGTCACTAAATAAGTAAGTAAGTAAGAAAGAAAAGGGGCTTAAAAACTAGATGTCATACATTCTAAGAAAAAGATAAGAACGGAATTGCTCCGACTCCAGAGGCTGGAACTTGGTCCTGATACTGTTATCTGGCTAAATACTCTCTGGTCTTGATTTTCTGACCTGTAAAATGGGGCTGGTTTTAGCATCTACCTCCCAAGGTTGCCATGAAGATTACACAAAGGATATAACATACATACCAAGTATGTAACCAGCGCGGAACATACCACATCCTTAAAAGCTACTCTACTTGAGAAAGAAAACAGTCACATTTCCACACAGTAACATTTAAGAGCTTCACACCCCCTTCCTCCTCCCTCCAAGCCCCCAGGGACTGAATTGAAGTAACCAAACAGATCTTTGTCTGTTGAAAGTTACAGGGCACTTTCCCCGAGCAGTGTTGTTTACTGCAACATGAGTAAACCACACATTTTTATCTTGAAATCATTTCTGGATCCCACAGCCATTATTTCAAACCCAGACTTGCCTTTGCACTTATAATTACGAGTCCCCAGGAGTTGGGAGTGCAGCACTTTCATTCATTTGCTGGGAGTTTAGGAGCTGACAAGGTTGTGGCATCCAGAAAGGCTCCTCAAACACTTGGGCTGACCTGGTATGAACTCCCAGCTGCAGAACCAGACACTGGCTTAGTGGGATTTCTACTGAAGCCTAAGCGAGCAGAGTATGGGACTCCAGAGATACAGCCCCGGCTCTAGAGTCAGTTTCCTCTTTCTGAACCTGCCTCGTTGTTTCTAAGACCAAGGTTTTGAGTCAAACCGTCTATTTTGCTCTTGACTTTCCAAAAGGTTCTAAGTGGATGCAAACTGTGTCTCAGGAAACTCGGCTCTTTTCATCAAAGACGGTTCTCTTGGCCGCAGCTCCCTACCACCTACTTAAAAACTAGGCGCGGGGAATGTTGTGTAAGAGTTCCCTTCAAGATTGAAACTTTCCATTCTTCAGGGAAGCTCCTTAAGCAGGAAGTTAAACTACTCAAAATAGCATCAGGAAGTCCCTGAAATTGATCAGATTCACTAGGCTCCTTCCTACCAGGGTAAGCAATAAAAGCTCAGAGGGAGGGAAGCCAAGCTTCAAAGAAGACTCTGAGACCAGACCAGCTGCCTGAAAGAAGCAGGAACCAGCTGGGCTTCCTGGAAGAGGTTTAGACCAGAGTCACTTGGAAAGGACACTTTCTAACCCATGGAGCTTCCTAGAAGAGGTCCAGACCAACTGAATCACTTGGAAAGGACCGCTTCAACCTGTTGAGCTGCCTGAAGGTTGTGTAGCATGCTCAGGTTTCCCAGCTCTTGTGAACTGTCACTTGTAGGTGGACTTTTCTGTCCTGCCACGAGTTCCCAAATAACTACACAGAGACTTACTATTAATTATAAATGCTCAGCCAATAGCTTAGGCTTGTCTCCAGCCAGCTCTTATGACTTAAATTAACCCATGTCTATTCATTTATGTGCTACCCCAACATTTGTTTATCTCATCTATGAATTTCCCATATTGCTTCTTCTGCATCTGACTCCTCAGACTCCTCCTTTTTCTTCTTCCCAGCATTCTCTTAGTTTGGTTCTCCTGCCTGACCGTATCCTGACCAGGCATCAGTTTTTTATTAACAACGAAAGCAACCTATCTTCACAGTGTAGAAAGATTATTCCACAGCAGTCACTGGTGCTGGGTGGCTTTGGTGATGCAACTGTCTTTTGAGTCATTTCTACTCCTGTAAGTAACCTATCACCCATATTCCTTAACCTCAATAAAACTTATTAGTTCTCCAAGTTGAGCTTTGATGGTATCTCTACTTTGGTCTGTCATGGGATCCCTATCTGGAGTGAGTAGATGTGTGTGTTGTGTCTCCCCAGGAAAGGTTCGTCACACAACACTCAAATAGTTACAGCTCTCATTTATTAAATGCTAAGAGCTGGTGCTTTCATTTAAAAACACCATGATGGGCTTGAGAGATGGCTCAGCAGTTAAAGGATATAGGCCCACAGCCAAAAATATAAATACATCTCAAAACTTAATCTTCACAGTTAGCTTGGGGAGGGTGGCTATTGACATTTCAGAGGTCCAGAGAGGTTAGGCTAAAGGCTGAAGTGGGGCCTAGCTTCTTATTTAGGAAGAGGAAATGGGACTGATTTGCCAAACCATTTCTAGCTTTGTGCCATTGTGTAACTAGAGACCCACAGCCTTTCAGGCCTTCCAACTCAGTCACATTGTGGTGGGGGTCTTGGGGCTTTGGGATTCCTGTGGGATTTCTCCATAATGCAAGGTGTGGGACCATCAGCTTTGGGTTCTACCTTACGAGTTTGTTTTGTTTGGGCCATGCTGGCCCTTCAAAATGGCACCCGACAACTTCTGAGAGCCTTGAGAACCTTCAGGTCAAACACTGATTCCAAATTAAACCCTTCCTCCCCAACAGTAAGACTCCTTCTTGTTTCTCTTGGGAGGGGGACTAACAGAGTCCTCCTGTGGGTATCCAGCTTGCACTGGCTGCAGCTGGACAAGACTGCACCAGGGCAGAGCTCACTTTGCATCCGGTTTCAAAGCATGTGTTTAAGTCTCTGAGCTACTGAAGCTGCCGTTTCAGTCTACCCAGCACCCCACCTCACACACACACACACACACACACACACACACACACGCACACGACACACACAGACACACAAATGCACACACAGAGAGACACATACACACACATGCACACACAGACACACACACATGCACATATACACAGACACACACACACACACACACACACACACACATATTCATTTGCTCACGATTAGAAGGTATTTCCCTGTTCAGAAGAAACACATTGAAATTAAGGTCATTTTCTCTCCTAAGCAAGCATAAATATAGGATGTGGACATCTGAGGTCTCAATCTCTCACCATTCAGGGATGTCTCCACAGGCCTGTGGGCTGCAATAGTTAGGATGCATCTCAGAGTGAGATATACATGCTTTATTATGGGCAGCAGCTCATCTGTCTCCAGGTGGGCTGTGAGGAAGGACTGGCATCCACTCAACTCTGGAAAAGGTTGTGCCAACCACTCTGAAAGAGCAAGTTCATGGAGCAGAGAACGGTGCCTACTAGGCAGCTCCACAGCCTGCCCCAGGGCTGAAGCCTCTCATTGGTAGGACAGGGCTGGCTCAGGATTTCAGGAGCATGGGAGGTGGGGGTGATGTCTTCTAGGAGGAATGGGTGGGACCTGACCAGAGCAGCCTGTAGCCCCAGTCTCAGGCCCTCAGGCAGGACATCAAGGCCCCCACACAGAAAGGAAGAATGCAGACCTCCGTACCCTTAAGGACCAGAACTCTGTCCTCCAGGATAAGAAGTTACCACTTTTTAGAAAAAATGTCCAGCTGGGCCTCTCTCCATTGCTCTCAAAGTCAGAGCATCTTAATATTTTTCACTTGCATCCTCTTGTCTAAGAAATCATGTGACCCAGGTATATAGGTATATGAATGATGATAGACATGAAACATTTATTGATAGTAGCTCATGAAGAATTTCTAAAGTAATTCTTTGGTGTGTGTGTGTGTAGCTAGAGTTTTCCTGCCTGGCCCACAGTTAGGACAAATCTCTGTCACCCGCCAGTCCCACAGCCGCTCAAACCCAACCAAGTAAACACAGAGACTTATATTGCTTACAAACTGTATGGCCATGGCAGGCTTCTTGCTAACTGTTCTTACAGCTTAAATTAATCCATTTCTATAAATCTATACCTTGCCACATGGCTTGTGGCTTACCGGCATCTTCACATGCTGTTTCTCATCATGGCGGCTGGCAGTGTCTCTCTGACTCAGCCTTCCACTTCCCAGCTTTATTCTCCTCCTTGTCCCGCCTACACTTCCTGCCTAGCCAATGGCCAATCAGTGTTTTATTTATTGACTAATTAGCAACACATTTGCCATACAGAACATCCCACAGCATGTGTGTGTGTGTGTGTGTGTGTGTGTGTGTGTGTGTGTGTGTGTATCTTACCATTATTAAAGATGGAAATAAATTTGTACACTGTGCTGGCTAGTTTTCTGTCAACTTAACACAAACTGGAGTCATCAGAGGAAGGAGCCTCAGCTGTGAAAATGTCTCCATAAGATCAGGCTGTAGGCAAGTCTGTAGGCTATTTTCTTAATAAGTGATTGATGCGGGAAGGCTCAGTCCATTGTGGGTGGGGCCACCCTGGGCTGGTGGCCCTGGGTTCTATAAGAAAGCAGGCCGAGTAAGCCATGGTGAGCAAGTCAGAAAGCCTCCTCCGTGGCCTCTGCATCAGCTCCTGCCTCCAGGTCCCTGCCCTCTTGGGTTCCTGCCCTGGCTTCCCTCGATGGACTGTGACACTGGATATGTAAGCCAAATAAATAAACCCTTTCCTCCCCAGGTTGCTTTTGGTTATGGTGTTTCATCACAGCAATTGCAACCCTGACTAGGGCATATCTGAATGCTTGCTTATCTGTAATAAAGCAACCTTGGGGTGGAGGAGGTGGCTCAGTTGGTAAAGCGTCTGCCTTGCCAGCATGAGGACTTGTGTTCGGATCCCCAGC
Organism: Peromyscus eremicus; assembly: GCF_949786415.1. NCBI lineage: Eukaryota > Metazoa > Chordata > Mammalia > Rodentia > Cricetidae > Peromyscus > Peromyscus eremicus. Next base: position 67,631,007 of record NC_081430.1, read on the forward strand.
ACCCATGTACAAAGCTGGGTCAGTGGTGTATGAATGCAGCCATGAAGCTGGGCATACACAGATGGCTGGCCAATGAGCTCCGAGTTCAGTGAGAGACCCCATCTCAGAACACGAAGTGAAGAGTGACATGGACCTCTGGCCACCACATGCATTTGAATGACACACGAATGACATCAATACAGGGCACACTCACATTATTTTTTTAAAAAGAAAAAAGATAATTAAATATTGGCTAAACATCTGATTATTGCAGGATATGGAACATCTTCAGTGCTTTTCAGTGGTCAGGATCTCAATTTTAGAATTGTCAATGGCAGGAGTGCTGCTTCACGTAAAAACATAGTATAAAATATATTTATGATATGGATAAATGTATATCATGCATTTATGATATAGAGTATAAGTGTAAAATGTAGAGTAGTGTACAGAGCCATTCCAGAAATTGTTGGAAATTCTGCCCTAATCCTGAGTCAAATTTTGTTTAAAGATTTTAAAGAATCAAACTTAAGTCAGTAATTCAAACAGCAATTTTAAAACATTGCACCTTCCAACACAACACAGGCCAACTAATCTGATAGCTTAGAATGATAGTGGAAAGTGTTTAGGATTTTTGTCTTCCCATAATTAAAAATATGCTTCTCCGAGAGAGAAACGTGTGTGTGTGTGTGTGTGTGTGTGTGTGTGTGTGTATACACACACATATACATACACACACATACATACATATACACACACACACAGTGAAAACACTGGAGCTCCTAATGTGTTCCAGTCTGGAATCTGAGCCGAGGTGTTAGGGCAATGCCCATTGGCACCAAGCGCCCAAGCTGTGTGTTCAGAACCAAGGTGCAGTGACATTCCACACTGCTGAAGGCTGGAGTCACTCACGGACTTGATGTAGAATCAGTTCTTGATTATTGTATGTTCAGAAACCCTCTGCTGTTGCCAAATGGCTCACGACTTCCACATTCAGTTATGAGGACCCCCCCAAAGGGCTCCTGACCCACAGTTTAAGAAGTTGGACTAGAGATGGTACTCAGCAAATAAAGAAAGAATATCTAATTGTTTTGAACTTCAGAAAACTAATTGATATTGTTTCAATATAAAATTGTCCCAAATACTTCATGAAACATTCTTTTTTTAAGCTTTTCATTATATCTTATTTATGAGAGAGAGAGAGAGAGAGAGAGAGAGAGAGAGAGAGAGAGAGAGAGAGAATGTATGTGTATGCCAAAGTATTATATGGAAGTTAGATGACACTCAATACAAATCACCATCTATTTATTCAAAATTTAAGAGAACTAAGCATCTTGGAGTTTGTCTAGCAGTCTCCCTGCTTCCAGGCTTCCCTCTGGGGTCCACTCTCACTTGATATCAGGTTGTCATCTAAATGATTTCGACATTATGCCTCTGAATAAATTGCCGTAAAAGCACTGGCTGAAGACCTCACACATTTACCATAGAGTTTTTATGAGTGAGAAATTTGGGACTGATGTAGTTTTATAACTCTGGCTCATAGTCTCCTACGATGCTGCAATCAAGGTGAAGTTTAGGCTGCAATCCTCTCGGGTGCCGGAGACTGGCTTCCAAGTTCACCCAGCAGCCCCGGCAGGGCTTCACCCGCGTGAGACCCCAGCTCCTCACCCACCTGAGGTGAGGGTCTGTCTGCAGGGAGGCTCACAGCTTGGCATTTGGCTTCTCTCAGAGCTAGAGATGAAAAAGAAGAGAGGGAGAAGAAGTCTGTTCCATGGGGCATGGAAGTAAGCCCTCAAGGCGAATCCATTCTGGGAAAGAGGGAAGAGACGGGAACATGGATACCAAGGCCAGCATCTCCAAGGGTCATTTTAGAAACCACCTACCACAACATTCCATTTTGAAGGTTCCTACCACAAGGCAGCCCTCAAGCTACAACCAAGACCACTGTTTTAAATCATCTCAGTGCTTTTCTTCACTCATTCCTCTTCCCATCCCTATATCCATCTACCCCTCTGCGGTCCCAGCTAACCCGGAATAAACAGAAACGAAGACAAGTCAAAACACGATCTTAGTAGAACTGTAAAGCGTTAGGTTGTAGAAACTGTGTGGAGGGAAATTACATGCAAACTCTCATGCCCTGCGCTGTCCTGAGAAACTGTAGCATGTAGGGTGGGGAGATGCTTCTTCCAGGAAAGTACAGGCCTCACAAGCATGAGGACCAGAGGGACGCTGTCTCAAAAAATAAAAGGAGTGTGACTGAGAATGCCCAGCATCAACCTCTGGCTTTTCTCACACTCACATGGACACATATGCTCATGTATACTCCACACACGTGCGTGCAAACATGCATACATACACACCACACACAAACATGCACGCACACAAAATTTGTCCGCATCCAAAACGGCTCTTGGAGAATTTCCTATGAAAATTAATGGAATAAATAAGTAGGGTGACAAACATTCTCCGTTTGCATGGTGCTCGCCACTGTTCAGGGCAAAACAGGATTGTCGGCTGAACTTCCTAACAAGCGACCAACCAGAAATCACCGGAGGATTGGGCGTGAAGCTCAGTGGTTGAGCGTGTGCCTGGCACTGTGGATGGGGCTGGCTTCATTCTCCATGGCTGCCTTCATTCTCCGTGGCTGCCTTCATTTTCTCTCCGTGGCTGCCTTCATTTTCTCTCCGTGGCTGCCTTCATTCTCTGTGGCTGCCTTCATTCTCCATGGCTGCCTTCATTCTCCGTGGCTGCCTTCATTTTCTCTCCGTGGCTGCCTTCATTCTCCGTGGCTGCCTTCATTTTCTCTCTGTGGCTGCCTTCATTTTCTCTCCGTGGCTGGCTTCACTCTCCGTGGCTGCCTTCATTTTCTCTCTGTGGCTGCCTTCATTTTCTCTCCGTGGCTGCCTTCATTCTCCGTGGCTGCCTTCATTTTCTCTCCGTGGCTGCCTTCATTCTCCGTGGCTGCCTTCATTCTCCGTGGCTGCCTTCATTCTACGGGGCTGTGAACAAGACACAGTCTTTAAATTGTATTTTGCAATTTAATCTCAAATGGATCCACTCTGTTTCCCAGGAAATGCTATATTCCCTTAAAGTACAGCCTTCTGTGTTGTACCCACCGCTGACAGGTGTCCGGGCAAATCTGTGCAAAGTCCTGAAAGAGGGATGGAAGGAGAGGAGGAGGGAAGGGAGAGAGGGAGAGAGGAACAGAGAGACAGAGAGACTCCATTAGCCACCTTGTCTCTACCTGAAGGCAGAGTAGCCCCACCTTGTGACAGGTGGGGAGGGTGTGTGGATTTTGAGTTGGGATCCACGCAACCACAGTGTTCCTGAGCTGTGGTCTCATTTAGAAAGTAGAGACCACAGGTCTGCTTTAGTGAAACTTAACCACGGTGACTCGCAGGACGCAGCCCAGAAGCTGAGGCCTGCCACTCCTAGCCCGAAAGGTGGGAATGGAAGGATGCCCTCTACGCCCAAACCTGGCATTTTCTCTCGATCCTTCTGACATCCCAGAAAGCCACGTGACTCACATTTAAGTTTCATTTTTATTTGTAATTTAGCCCCCAGACAGATCCCCACTGTTCCCTAGAAAATAGCAAATTCCTGAAAAGGACAGCGGGGGTCTGTCGTGGCCTCTCCTAGCAAGGTTCTCAAGGTGACCATACAAAGTGCTGATGTACGTGATTCATCTTTCACAGCTCTGAGGGTGTGAGTCCCGTCACGGGGGAGAGTGTCTCTGCGGCCTCCGTGCCCAGCCCTTCTCCTCTCTCATCCTTCATGGCTTGGGAGACATTTTTTTTGTTGTTGTTGTTGGTGAGGAAGGCAGTCATTTGTAAATCATGAAAGAGTTCATCTCTGTCCCTTTTTAATTCTGGCTTTAAGTGTTCTGGGTAAGTCTGTACAGTTATATGGCCCAACCTTGTATTCAAAATACACAAGCTCTGTATATATGTATGTGTGTGTGTGTGTGTTCACGAATGTGCACACACATGTGCAAGTCCACAAGTGTGCATGAAGAGGTCAATGTCAGGAATCCACCTGGTATTTTTGAGACAGAGTCTCTCATTGAACCTAGAGCTGGGGGTTCAGCTAAACTTGCTGGCCAGTCAATCCAATGGACCTTCTTGTCTCTGTCTCCCAGCTGGGATTCCAGGCATGTGCCCAGCGCTCAGCTTTTGTTTTTTAAACACGGGTTCTGAGACTTGACTGGGGTTCTCATGTTTGTTCAGGAAGCACATCACCAACAGAGCCACCTCCCAGTTCCAAGATGCCACTGTGAACTGGCTGTTTTTCTATGAGGTGGCCAGTTAACAAGAATAGCTGTAACGTGCTGTGGGTCCTTAGATCTCCTTCACTCACCTGGAGCCTTGGCTGTGGGTCTCGGGGGCCCATCAGAGGGGCTGGGCTGACATTTCTGTGGGGAAGGACAATCCCTCCCTCTCCCTGCCCTTCTCATCCCTGAGACATTGAAGATAGGCAACCTTGGACCCCAGTCTCAACGGCACAAATGTTCTCTGTGTGTCCTCTGACTTTGAGGATCAAAGCCTTAAAACCTTAAAGAGGGTCATCCAGAAGGCTTAGCAGGTAAAGGTACTTGGTGCCAAGCCCGACAACCTGAGTTTAATCCCTGGTGCCCATATAGTGGAAGGAGAGAACCAACTCCCAAAAGTTGTCTTTTGACTTCCACAAATACACTATGGCACATGCATGCCCACAGATGCACATGCACACACACACACACACACACACACACACACACACACAAAGTAAATAAAGAAATGTGATAAAAATGTCACAGAGAGACATAGAAATGTAAGGTGGTTAGTGTGATGGGAATCCTCATTTGGCAAGCTTCAGGTCTCTGGCCAGCTGAGGATCTCTACGGTAGTGGTGTCTGTGTTGGCTACTAGGCAAAAACTTCTATACATCAACAGTAGCCTCTTACCCAATAATCATAACAATCTTAATGATGTCACAATGATATGGCCTCATGCTTTCTGTGTCATAGTTTTAATACCTAGGAGGATAAATATTGCCTGGGCACCTCAGGCATATTGCCACCAAATAGTGGTGTACCAGCTTCCAACGTCCTGTCTCTCACATTAAAGATATCCCTGTTTCCCTGTGCATAGAACTTGGGTTTTAGTTTTATATCATATACAGATATGGAGTGGTTTTTCCTCTCCTGTCCTCTCCTGTCATTCCTCCCTTCCTCCCCCTCTGTCTGTCTGTCTGTCTGTCTCTGTCTTTCTCTCTCTGTCTCTCTGTCTCTCTGTCTCTCTCTCTGTCTCTCTGTCTCTCTCTCTGTCTCTCTCTCTGTCTCTCTCTCTGTCTCTGTGTGTGTGTGTGTGTGTGTGTGTGTGTGTGTGTGTGTGTATTCACAGGTGCTCAAATACCCAGCACTCACGTGGAGGTCAGAGGACAATGTTCAATGTCAGTCCTCGCCTTCCATCTTGTTGGAGACAGAATTTCTTTTGCTATTTGCTATATCGTGTATACCAAGACACCTGTCCCTGGAACTTCTGGGGATTCTCCTGTCTCAGCTTCTCATCTTGTTGTAGGAGCACTGGGGTACAGAGGTGCTGCTGTCCCCACTTTTATGTGGGTTCTGGGGGTTCAAATTCAGGTCCTTCACATTTGTACAGCAAGAACTCTTACCCACTGGGCCATCTTCCCAGGGAACCTTAGCCTGGTTTTGAAGCAAGCAGCTCCACCTCACTAATGTCAATGGAGGGCAATGCTCCAGCTAGCCTCAATCAACTATTATAATTAAAGAGAAGGTTATAAACCCTTTTTCCTATTTCATTAAGCTGCATGCAAGCTTGTAATTAATACGTAATTAAGACATTACAACCATATCAAAAGCAGTGACAAAAGAGAGACAACTATGTTCGCCTGTTACAGCCTTGCCAGCCCGACACCACAGTGAACAGATTAAAACGAAACAAAGTAAATTGTTCCCCTACCAGCATTTTTTTCTTCTGAAGAAGAAAGGATGAAAGCATTGGGTTCAAAGACTCAACTTATCCCACAGCTGATTTCTCATCTTACCAGGCAGGTTGGAGCTCAGGGTTAGGGCCAGGGCAGTCAGAGCCTTGCGTAAGATTTTGCTGCAAATTCTTGAAAAAGAAAGAAATCTAGATAAAAACATGTGGTTGGTCCCAAGTGTGTAGATACTGGGTTAAACATTATTCTTGGTATTTCTGTGAGGGTGTTTTGTTCGTCATTGTTTTAAGACAGGGTCTTCTATAGCCCAGGCTAACCCTCAAATTCACAATGTAGCTGAGGATAACCTTGAACTCTGGTTCTTCTTCCTGCCTCCACCTCTCAAATGCTGGGAACAGCCCTCCACCGGATAGGCCCAGCTTTGGTGTACTGTAGCAGCAGACAACCGCACACATTGAGAACACCAGCCCTCTGCACGCTTGTTCCGTTTTCCTACTCCATGGTAAACTTGCAACACATGGACAAAACAGAAAATTGCCATAGGAGCTTTGCATAGTCAAGGACACTGATTAAATGGTTGAGTCCCCTTCTCTGCTTCTAGGCCCGAGTCACGCAGCTTCTCTTGCCACGAGCTTCCTCATCTGAAAAGCTGGAAACACTTTACAAACACTGTTGTATGATACTCGGTATTATTTTTACTTCTTATATTTCCTAAATGAATACTAATGGCCAACAGTTAGGATTTTGTGCCAAGCTCTGTGCCAGACACATACGTTTCATTTAATCTGTCCAACAGCCCCACAAGGTGAAATGTAGTGTGTTCCCAGTTTACAAATGAAGACACTTGGGCATGGAGAAATGCAGCCATTTGCCTGGGTGTGTAGCTGGATATGGCAGCTTTACTGGGTCTGCCAGAACATGGGCACACCCTAATGATGAGGCTGGAGCCCAAGGGAGTCAGCTACTTTCAATCTCATGGCCTCATATGCACCATGGGATACCCATCTTCTCCTCGCTGATAGTGAGAATTCAGGGCATGACATTTGGGGCAGTGTCTAGCACACAATCTGCTGTGTACTCAGTGGATGAGAAAAGCGTTTTAATTCAGACCCTGCTGTGAACTGTGCGCCTTGAATCTGATCCCAGGAGACAGGGTGTGACGGGGCCTTAGGGAGGTGAGGAGGTCACAAGCGGGGGAGGGGGACTGTCTTATAAATGGCATCAATGACTTCACAAAACACGCAAGAGTTTCTTTCTCTACTTTCTACCACGTCAGGACATAGGGAGAAGGCCCCTCGTGAAAATCAAGGCCCCTCCCAGACCCCAGATCTGTCGGGGTCTTGATCTGGGATGTCCCAGATTCCCATGGTCTTTCCTCTGGCAGTCTGTGTCCTAATCTTTCATAAGGACACTAGTCATACTGGATTAAGGTCCACTCTAATGACCTTGTTCGACTTAATTATGCTTGAAAGGCCCTATCTTATCTCATTAGTCACACTCAGAGGTGCTAATGATTAGGGTTCAACATATGATGATCGGTGGGGGCACAGGGAAGCCCACAATGAGGGAAAAGTTCTGCTTAATCTAGAGAATGTACTTGACAACCAACTCTATTATATTAGTGTGCCTGAACATCTTCAGATAGTCAAAGTCACCGCTCTTTAAGAACATGTTTCACTGAACAAGTCGGGTGTGGTGATCCTGGGGGCCTCAGTATCCTAGTCCTGGGGTGTGGGTGAGTGAGTGAAGGCAGGCAGCCCTAGAGACACCTGTCTTCCCAATTACACATCTCTTTTCCTGGTATCTCCCAGTCAGGCCACTTGGCCACTTCTGGGTTAATGTTGCTAATTCCAGGTCCTTCCCTTCATTCATTCAACAGAGAAAATCTGAGGACACAAGGGGGGGTGTTGTGGAATATTACTTTAACTGTGTAAAGGTGTGTTACTTTTGTTTATGTTGCGTTTGTTTAAAGATGTAAAGATGTGTCACATTTGTGCTGCATTTGTTTAATTATGTAAAGATGTATTGCATTTGTTTCACCTTGCCTGCCTAAGACGCCTGATTGGGCTAATAAAAAAAGCTGAATGGTCAATAGCTCGGCAGGAGAGGGAAAGGTGGGACTGGATAGGCAGAGAGAATAAGAATGAGAAGAGAGAGAAGAGATTGAGGAGAAAGAGAGGGATACATCTGGGGCCAGAAGCCAGGCTGACACCAGACAGACAGACACGAGAAGCAGAGAAAGTAAGATATACAGAAGGACAGAAAGGTAAAAAGTCCTGAAGCAAAACGTAGATGAAGAGAAACAGGTTAAGTTATGACCAAGCATTCATAACTGTTGTTTGTTGTTTTTTCTCTTTTGGGGGCCCACCACCCAGCTCCCAAATAAATCACACATGGAGGCTTATTATTACTTATAAATGCCTGGCCTTAGCTTGGCTTGTTTCTTGTCAGAGTTCCTCAACTTATCCCATCTGCCTTTTGCCTCTGGGCTTTTTCCATTCTCTTACTTCTGTAAATCTTACTCTTACTCCGTGGCTCGCTGTGTAGCTGGGTGGCTGGCCCCTGGAGTCCTCCTCCTTCTCTGGCTACTTTTTCCTCCTCCCCCCTAGATTTCTCCTTCTATATCCTCTCTCTGCCTGCCAGCCCTGCCTATTCTTTCTCCTGCCTTGCTATTGGCCATTCAGATCTTTATGAGACTATCAGTTGTTTTAGACAGGCACAATATAATACCACAGCTTCACAAGGTTATACAAATGAAACATAAACAAAAAGCAATATACCTTAAAACAATATTCTACAGAACATAACTAATAATAAGTCTCCGTGTGATGATTTGGGAGCTGACTGGTGATACAGGTAGGGAACCCCTTTCCCTCCACACCATGACACAGTCACCCACAGCTCCTCCTTCTCCTCCTCCTGGCCCCCTCTCCTCTACAGAAGAGGCTGCTCTCTTATTTCAGAACCAGCTCACGTGCCTTCGTGCTGAAACTCATTCTTTCCTTCCAGGCCCTTCCACACCTCACGCATGAGATACCTTCCTCCTGCAGTTTTGCTCCAGCTCACACAGTCCGCCCTCCACCTCACTCTCAGCAGCCTGTGACACGCATTCCTACTCTTGATTTCTCCATGTTCCCGCCTCGCCTCCCACTCACATCGACTTCCTTTTGTATTCTCTACAGGACCTGGTATGCACATCGTAAGTACTCAAGAACAAACAAACAAACAAAAGATATGGGTTGATTATTTGGCTAGATAACCAAATATTCTTTCAGATGAGTTCAAGAATCAGGCAGGATTGGAAGATGTTGCAGAGCTGTAGAATTATCCAGATGGACGGAAGCAAAATGATGTCAGTCACACCGGTCAGCATGGAACCTGTAAAGTGATTGGCTGTGCAGAGACCCCCCAGGACTAGAGTAACAGCTTCTTCCGTCTCCCCACTGCTTAGGAGTGTGAATAAAATCAGAGCAAAACCAAAGCAGTTACAGGCGCCAGCCGCTGCGGCATCAGGGGCGTGGCGCGGGATGGATGCCTGAGAGAAGCTTCTCTTTCCCTGAAGGTGGTCAGTGCTCAGGAAGGGTGGAAGACACCAGTGGGCACATGGGTCAGCCAGGTGACCCGGAGCAGCCAGGAGCAGCTGGAGTCTCTGGGTGACACAGCTGGGCTGTAGTCCTGGCTTTCCCTGTGTGCGTCCTGAGTTCGTCTAGCCCTCAGCTGGCGCTCTGAAGATGAGGAGTGTTGGGACAATCATGGCGATTTCCTAGTCTCTGCCCCTTCTCGTCTGTGACCTCCAGGGGGGCACAGGACTTCTATTCTCTGGGAAATGCTGGCAGCTGAGACCCAACCCCAGGACACTCATATATTTCTGTGGCTGCTTCTCAGCAGGAATCCTTCCCACAGGCCAGGCTCTGTGGGGAACTTGGCACTTGGGAATCCCAGTACCCAAGGCTTTCCTCTTGTAGGATAATCTTTTTGTACACTGTGAAGATGTGTCTCTGCCAAGGCACCTTCTGATTGGTTTAATAAAGAGCTGAACAGCCAATAGCGTGGCAGGAGAGGATAGGTGGGACTTCCAGGCAGAGATAGGAACTCTTGGAAGAACAGAGGTGCGTCCCCCAGCCAGACATGGGGGAAATGGGATGCACAGTACTGAACAGAGGTAATGAGCCACGTGACAGAATGTAGATGAATATAAATGGGTTAATTTAAGTTATAAGAGCTAATTGGGAACAAGCCTAAGCTAAGGCCAAGCTTTCATAATTAATAAGTCTCCATGTCATTATTTGGGAGCTGGCAGTATAGAGAAAGTTCGACTACACCTTCCTGAGTCCCTTCAGCAAGGCTCCCCACGCTCACAAATCAGAACATCTTTAGCCTGCCTGAGTAGACCCATGGTCCCTCATTTATTCAAGGACAATGAAATTAGAGTAGTGAGCTGAGGGCAGGTGTGGTGGCATTCATTTCTATTCCCAGCATCCAGGAGGCAGAGTCAGGCGGATCTCTGTGAGTCCCAGGCCAGCCAGGGTTACATGGTAAGGCCCTGTCTCAAAACAAAACCAAAATATTGCTCTGAGGAGTGAAACTAAATACTTTTGGAAACCCAAGTCATAATAAGAATACCAGACCTTCAACCAACAGCCCACGTTTGACAGTCTCTGTTCAGGAACCGGCCCCTTTGCATGACAGTGTTATCTGCTGGCATCCCAGCAGCTACCAAGGCCAGCAGCAGGCTTACAAATGAAGAGAGATGTCGACCACTTACTCTGGTCACTCTGGGTAGAGAGAGAGAAAGCACTCCTAGATTGCTGAGACCTGATCCAAGGTCAACCGAGGTCTGAAAAAAAGGCTGTGAGGCCTGGGGAAGCAGGGCCCTATCTGCTCCCATCCCCCTCTCCAAAGCATCCTCAGGGAATCCTGCTGCTCATCCTGAGATTCCCCCCTCCCCACAGACAGCTGCTGTGAACAGAGGATGCCAGCGGCACCTCTGGAGAACTAACTCAGTTTACTTTCCTCAAATGGTATATGCCGGCTGAGAAGGGGACCGAGGGAATTAGGCCTTTAGTCCACTGTATCAGCAATGGGAAGTTACACCTTTCTGGTTCTTCTATTCTTTTTCCTGTTTGAGCATCCCAACAACTCTGTGGACAGACTGAACAAACGCTCTTCCTGTGCCCCATCAACACTGTGCTCTGGATGAAAAACACAGGCGAAAGACTTTCCTCGGGAACCAAAGCCAGGCATCAGCAGACGGGGCAGGGGCTCAGCGCTTGACTTCTGGCTTCTGTCTTGTCCGGAGCTTACACTAAACAGTGTTGAAGCAAATCTGTAATGGGAAGAGGCAAGGCTGACCTGAGGGCATCTGCTCTGCCCCTCTTCTAGCCACAGTCACGTGCAATACTGACTGTTTAGAAAGAGGCGTGGAAACTCAAGGGCAGAGGCTAGGGACATCTCTTGAGGTAGGAGAGTTTAACAAAGCAGTGGGTGGGTGGAGGAGAAGGGTGTGTGTGATGGGTCAGCTCCTAACTAGGCCAGGTTGAGCAGGGGGAGCCTCTTTTTCAGACTCCTACTCTCCTGTTCTGGAGACACTGGAAAGAGGAGCAAAGCCACAGACCCCCTCTAGTCTTTTAGGGATCCTTTGTGAATGGTCTCATGGCCTTCACTCTTCCGCACACATTTCACACTTCACAAGCCAGAGATGGAATGGGGGGAGAGAGAGAGAGAGAGAGAGAGAGAGAGAGAGAGAGAGAGAAGGAGAGGGGAGGGGAGGGGAGGGGAGGGGAGGGGAGGGGAGGGGAGGGGAGGGGAGGGGAGGGGACCAGAGGACAGGAGAGAGATCTTTATCTGCAGGCACAGCATTGGCCCTGACTACATGAGGCAAAGTCGTAAAAGGCAACACCGAAATTCCTTTTGAGAGTCTCAAGCCCACCCTTCTCCAGTCCCAGCACTTAGTCTGCTTGCACATTGGTTGATAATTTAATACCCCTACAAATACAGCCAATCATATGTCTGTCACTGATGTTGCTCTTAAGATTGCCTTAGGACTCTGTGGTAGGAACAATAATGAATGTCTGTCTTCTGTTGTTGAAATGATAGCTCCTTCAAGAGTCAAGGATCTTTTTGGAAAGTTTTGAAACTCAGTCTTTATTTTATTTATTTATTTATTATTTATTTTGGTGGTGCTGGGGTGCAGTTTCATCATGTAGTCTACACTGGTCTCTAACTCACCATGTAGCCCAGGCTAGCCTTAAACTCTTGTTCCTCCTACCCTAGCCTGTTTCATGCTAGCATTATAGGTATAGCTACCGCTTTCTTTTAGAATTTCCTCCTCCTTAATCTGGTCTCAGACTTTAAGCCCTTGGTACAACGAGTTCACAATTGAGGGGCAGTGGGTCACGTGCTCGCTGTCAAGCCTCCTCAGGAGCCAACAGTCTCAGAGGGACCTGATTCCCCACGGTTGTTTTCCGCCCTCCGTGCTATACACGCATGAAGACAGGCAGGCGAGCATCTGCATGTCCTAGAGATCTCCTACCCCGTCTACACCACATAGAGACCCGTACCAAACAAGCCCCACCCCCAAGGTTCAGAGAAGAGGGCAGAAGAGGAAATGGAAAGAATGCACGGGCCAGGGGATGGGGCGAGGGCTGCAAAGTGCTTTCTGGACACGACATGGTTATTGCAGTTGGTCATGAGTTGGTTTGTCGCAGGGTGGAACATTTGTTGGAAATCCCGTCGGGTGCTGTAGACAAATACATGCGACTACATCAAACGCGGTCTCACTGTCGCTGGAACGTAAGTGTAGGTTGGAAATGTCTGACTGGTGGACAGGAAGGAGGGCGAAGAGCATGGACCATCTGCAAGCCATATTTAGGAGTATAAACCGAATTATATAGGCAACAAAAAGTTATTTTAAAGATTTTAGCAGAGACTAGGGGAGGTGGGGGTCTGAGCTTAGCCTGTGGCTGTCAGAGCCGAGGAGAAGCGCAGAGGTGAGAGCCATTGTGGCACCTGACTGAAAGCCACACAGCCGGTCATACAGGTCCAAGAAGCACGCTGAAGAAATCAAGGCCCCTGCAGCCCCCAAAGCACCCTGTACACAGCAGGGCCCTTTTCTCTGCCAGAGAAGAGTTACAGAACATACTACAGCTACAGGCTTTACCAACAGGAAATTGTCATGTATACACATTGTGCGACTTTAGAATCAACAGTTACAATGTACATTTTTTTTAATTGCAAAAACAGCAATGATATCTGCTATGTGACTTGCACCCTCTGCCATGGTGCCCAGCCTAAACACTCCGCAATGCTGGCTGGTATGTGTAGCGGGCACATACCTATCTAGGCTCAGAAGCAGAAGATGAAGTCTAGAAATCACTCCCATGGTATAGATGGAGAAAAGGCCCAAGGGAAGACCCAGAGAAATACCAAAGCAAATTAGAGGAAAAGGAACCAATAGAGGTAGAAACGTCAAATGCTTTCTGCCATGGCTTTAGTAACAAGGAGAGGAGTGGGCCCCGGGATGGGTTAACCCATGCTGCGTGGGGTGCCTGAGGAGTGGGGCAGGGACTTGGGTGTGTTTTGGGGAAGGGTTGGAGTTGTGGTTTGAGGAGTGGAGTGAGGGACGGAGCTGACGGTACTTCCTCACTGGAGGCTCCATTTACTTGGTTGTAATTCGCTGTAGTCATCTGTCTTTGGGGGAGAGTCTGGCAGTTTGAGCACAGCCAACTCATGATACAGGAAGCGAGAGGCCAGAGTAGGACTCATACCTGACACCCAGCTCTACCTTCTGCAAGGACCTGGAAGGACGCAGGTGTGTGCTGTGACAGGGACAGTCTTAAGTGCTGGCAAGAGGAGAAGGCCAGCTTGCGAGACACCTCCCTGCCTCCCCTGCAAGCCAGGAGAGGCACTGGACTGGAGACAGGGCTGCGCTGGGAGTGCAGATGTTATAGAAACCTCCAGATGTGATGTTCCAGTGCCGTCAGGATATCTGAAAACGTTTAAGGTGAACCTAACTTCATATTTATTCAAGCAGTTGTTTCATACCTTCAGATTGGAGAGTGTCAAGACAACTGGTTGATACTCAGGTTATTCCAAATAAATTGGTAAGGTAACTCTTAAAGTTAATTGTAGTTTTTCCCCCCATTTTATATTTATTAAGTTAATTTTTCAAGACATGGTTTCTCTGTGTAACAGCTCAGTCTGTCCTAGAACCCATTCTGTAGATCAGGTTGGCCTCCAGAGTGCTGGGATTAAAGGCATGCGCCACCACTGCCCACATGCTTTTCCTGTGTTGTAAAAAGCACCCTGTCTCATGCCCATGTCTGCTTGCCTGCCTCAGTCTCTCTCCAGCTGTAGATGGGGCAGAGGATCTCTAAGCCCCATCCCTTTCTGAAGAGCTTTTGGCAACTGATAGTTTCTGAAGAGAATCATTCTTTCTTGAGGGTGTGTCCATGGGTAAGACTCAGGGTCCAAGGGACAGCCCCATACCCACCCACATATGGGCAGCACTGACTTAGTGATGTCTTAGTTAGGTTTCCATAACACACCATGACCATGAACACCTTGGGGGCAGAATGGGTTATTTGGCTTACACTTCCACGTCACAGTCCATCATGAAGGAAGTCAGGCAGGAACTCAAGCAGGGCAGGACCTGGAGGCAGGAGCTGATGCAGAGGCCATGGAGGAGAATTGCTTACTGGTTTGCTCTCCACAGCTTGCTCAGTCTGCTTTTTTATAGCATCCGGGACCACCCAGCCAAGGGTGGCACCACCCGCTGTGAGATGGGCCCTCTCACATTAGTCAAGAATGCATCATAGTGCATAGTGTGGACATTGTCTCAATTGAGACTCCCTCTTCCAAAATGACGTTAGCTTGTGTCAAGTTGACATAAACTGCCTAGCACAGGGGTGTTATTAAAAAATCATGAAGTTAGTTGGCTAAAGGATGTGTTGGGGTGATTTGAAGGGGCTGAGTGGGGGGTATATATGATCATGTTTCATTTATGAAATTCTCAAGAATAAAAAAAAAAAAAACCAAAACCCAAACTCTTAGCAGGGTGGTGGTGGCTCACGCCTTTAATCCCAGCACTTGGGAGGTAGAGGCAGGCGGATCTCTGTGAGTTCAAGGCCAGCCTGGTCTACAAAGTGAGTTCCAGGAGAGCTAGGACTGTTCACAGAGAAACCCTGTCTACAGAAACGAAAACAAAAACAAAAACAACCAACCCTTTATTCCATAATACAAATCCACGGAGTAGATGTTTGCCCCCCCCCTTTTTTCTCTTTTAAAGTCCACTCAATGATCTCCTCACACACCCTTTCCTGACCAGCTCAAGTTGAACTGCCCAGTTCCTCTGCTGTGGGAACTAGTTTTCACTTGTATCTTGAATTTCTCCCAGAACTGCAATTAGTCTTTGCCTGCTCCTCTCTTATGGATGAGAGGGCAGCTTCCAGGTACGGCATGCATCTCACCAATTCATTTTTTCAAAGATTTACTTATTTTTTTTAATTTTTAAATTCTCTCTGTGTGTACATTAATGGAGGGGGCAGAGGCCAGAGGCGTTGGCTACCCCTGGGGCTGGAGTTCCAAGAGGTTGTTGGCTGCCTAAAGCAGATGCTGGGAATCCAACTCAAGTCCTGTGTGAGAGCAGGCCTTGTTCTTACCTGCTGAGCATCTCTACAGCCCCTTCACTGAGTTATTTTCCCCTGAAACCTAACAAGAGCAAGGGTGTATCTTCTTGAGACCTAGCCCAGTACATGAATAATCTCAGTGAAAAGTTGTGTCCTGTGTTTCCGAGAAGCCAAAGACTCACTGGCTAACAGGTGAAGGGAACGGAAACGTTCTGAGGATGCTGTCCCCTTTTACATCCATGTTTTAAAAAGAATTTCAATTTTAAAAAATTAAAATATAATTACTTTATTTTCCCCCTTCCCTTTCCTCCCTCTAACCCTCCATGTCCCCGCAACTCCTTGCTCCCTCTTGAAATTATGGCCTCTTTTTAACTATTGTGTTACACACACACACACACACACACACACACACACATACAGATACACTGTCAATGCTTAAATGCATGAATACAATCGGCTCAGTCCATCTAGTGTTACTTGTGAGTATAGGATCTCAGGGCTGAAGACTTGGTATTGGATAACCAATTAGGGAAGAGCATTTCTTCCCCTTCCCCCTCTGGGCATTCCTTAGCTGTCTACAGTTCTTTACGTAGGTGCGGGACCCATGAGATCCCCACCCCACGTTAGCACGTCTATTGGTGTACTCGGTCAGGTCTCCTTTGGGCAGCCATATTGTTGAGCTACGGTGGGGTTAACTTCCCTGTCGTTTCCTGGAGACACGTTCTCACAGCAGCTCTCCTGGTCCCTGGATGTTACAGTCTTCCCACACCCTCTCCTGAGATTCCCTGAGTCCATGTGCAGGTGTGTCCATTGGAACTGGAGCCGCGGATCGCTTGTCCTCTGCATTTCTGACCAGCTGTGGTTTTCTGCGATGATCTCTGTCTGATGTAAAGATTAGTTTCTTTGATGAGGATTAGAAGGATAACTATTTAGAACGCAGTTAGGAATTCTGCGGGTTTAATAACGTGGTGGCAGTAGGTTTTCTTGTAAGATCCGTGACAGGCGCGTCCACAGCTCCCATTTTGCACTTGTGTTATGGAAGGCATTCTTTAGAAGAGCACGGTGGAAGGCAGAAGGTTGCTAACCCAGGCAGTTGTTTAGGTTTCCAGCACCAGGCATGGTTTCCCTCCTGTGGGTAGGCCTTAAGTCCAATTAGAAGCTGTTGGCAGCCACCAAGGTATCAGTGCCACATTGTCCCCTTAGGACTGTCATTCTGGCCATTGTGGGTCATGGTTGTTACAGTTGGTAGTACTGTGACAGATCTCCAGGAACTTCTCTGCTAAGTTCCATCTTCCACAGCCCCCTCTAGCCTGCTGTACTGGACCTCTGGGTCTTCTCTGGTTTGCAAAAGTACCACACCCTACTAACCCCACGCCTTGCCATACAGGATTCTTCTTCTTTTTTTAAACAGGAGCGACCTCTCCATTCTTCTTCTCACGACTCCGGACTCCCCTGTGGTGAAGGTGGGGTACAAGAGCAGGTGATGAAGGCTGGGGTGGACATAAAGGGGAATGGCAGGCACACCGCTAAACTCAGACGCTGACCACTGTGGCTTTTTGTCTCTTTTTGGGTCAGTTACCTCAGTCTGACTTAGAATGGCCATCTGGGAAGGCTAGGGAGCCTGCCTCTTCCCTTCCCTTGCTCACAGACCTTACCCTACTAACTGTCATAAGGTAGTCAATGCCATTGTATGAGTTACTTATCTCCTGGCTGTGACAAAACACTCCAAAAAACAAAACTCTTAAGGAAGGGCTTATTTAGGCTCAGTTTGGGGGTACAGTCCATTACAGTAGGGGAGCCACAGGAGAGAGCCATGGATGGTGCAGCTCAGTCCTGACTCCGTGGAATGGCACCACCCACACTTGGGGGTGGGTCTTCCCCACGCAATCCAATCTAGACAATCCTTCAAGACTGCCCAGAGGCTTGTGCTGTTTCTCCCACAAGAGAAAAATAGACTGTTCACGTGTGAGTTCTATGGGGCGGTGATTTAGAACTGACCTAGGAGCCAGGGTGGTGGTTCATACCTGTCAGCTCAGTGTTTGCCAGGATGAGCCGGGGGGGGTGGGGGGTGGGGGGGGTGGGGGGGGGTGGGTTAAAACCAGTTCAAAGCCAGCCTGGGCTACACAGCGAGTTCTAGGCTAACCTGACCCAAAGGGTGAGACTCTGCCTCAAAAAACAAGGAAGTAAATAAGCAAAAATGAACAGGGCTGTCATTCAAAGCTCACAGGGAATTCCAGGTCTACTGTCCCAGGCCTCCTCTGTTTTCAGCCAGACTCTTCACAGAGAGCAGACTGGGTGTGAGTGTCTAATACATGCTTCCAGAGTGAAAAGAACTTTTGAACAACATTCTTGTTTTGGTTTTTTTGAGACAGGGTCTCTCTACATAGCCCTGGCTGTCCTAAAACTCGCCATGTAGACCAGGCTGGCTTTGAACTGACAGAGATCTTTCTGCCTCTGACTCCCACGTGCTGGGATTTAAGTTGTGCACCACCATGCCTGATGAACAACACAATTTTAAAGACTCTTTGTAGCAATGCTTAGAAAGATAGCTACTGTGTGTGTGTGTGTGTGTGTGTGTGTGTCTGTGTGTGTGTGTGTGTGTGTGTATCTGAGACAAGATTGGCCAGGATGGCCTCAAACCTAAGGTGGTGATATATTGTTTCCCCCAGTATATTGTGCACCCTAATAAAGCTTATCTGAGGATCAGAGGAAAAAGCCAGCCACTATATTAAACATAGAAGTCAGGCAGTGGTAGCACACACCTTTAATCCTAGCATTTGGAAGGCAGGAATCTGTCTGGATCTCTGTGAGTTCAAGGCCACACCGGGAACAGAACCAGGCATGGTGGCACATGCCTTAAATTTCAACACTAGTTAACCACAGAGGTCTGGAGGTCTGAATAGACAGACAGGAAGTGATGTAGTTGGGCAGAGAGAGGAAGTGAGATGCAGAACAGAAAGGCATATAGGCATGGGTATATAGGAAGTAGGTCTCTTTGGCTGAAGATTTCCAAGTGGTAAGAATGTGGCTGGCTTCTTTCCGCTTTTCTGATCTCTCAGTTTTTACCCCAATATCTGGCTCCGGGTTTTTATTAATAAAACCGTTTAGCAATTCGTCTTACATATAGCTGAAGATGACCCTGACCTTCTGATTCTCCTGCCTCCATCTCCTAAGTGCTGGGATTATAGGTATAAAATAGCTATTTTTTTTTAAAAAAAAAAACCACTGCATTTATATCTGTAAGTGCCATTGACATCCAAAGGCATTCTCTGCATCAATTTTTTTTTTTTTTTTACTGAGCGCTGTCAAACTTGCTTTTCTCGTTTCTCAGTTTTATAAACCAGCCCTGCATTCTGGGTAAACTGAGCTCTGAGATGACTCTTTCGAACACTGGACTGCCGGCTCTTCTATCTCAACTTAAAGAGAGCTGGAGTCATCTGAGAGGAGGGAGCCTCGACTGAGGAACTGTCTTCTTAAGCTCTGGCTCCAGGCAACCCTGTGGACATTTCCTTAATTAGTGATTGATGGGGGAGGGTCCAAGCTCACTGTGGGTGGGGCCGCCCTGGGCTGCTGGTTCTGGGTGCCATAAGAAAGCAGGTGGAGCAAGCCATGAGGAGCAAGGCGGTAAGCAGCACTCCTCTGCATCAGCTCCTGCCTCCAGGTTCATGTTCCACTTGAGTTCCAGCCCTGACTGCTTTTGATGATGGACTGTGATAAGGAAGCAAGGTTGCGCATGGTCATAGTGTTTCATCACGGCAATGGAAGCCCTGACTGGGACAGTGTGGGTACATCTTATTTAGTCAGAGTGCTCAACAGCTCCCATTTGGCACTTGTGTTATGGAAGGCATTCTTTAGAAGAACATAGTGGAAGGTTGCTATGTAGGTTTGCTGGTACAATGCACACAAGTCTGGCGATGACTGCCAAAGCAGTGGTGAGCCATCGCACAATCTGAAACCCATCCTGCCTGGTCGTCGGGTGATTAGAACGCTGACCTACAGGTAACTCTCTAAAACTTACTACGGAGCGGTCCACGAGTCGCTTGTAGTTTGACAGACTCCAACTGGTGGTTCATCACAGCCTGAGTGAAGTCTTCAAGATCTCCACGTAGACCAGCTGGATCTCAAAATGATTAATCTTGTTTTGTCTGGAAGAAATGTCAATGTTTTCAACCTTATGAATATTAAAGATGTGAACTGATCATACCTCAAAATAACACCACGAATAGTAAAGATCTCAAAAATCAAGAGCTATTTAGTGTTGACAACAATCTTCTCATCAGGCCATTAAAAAGTCCTTCAAAAACACTGGCGTGGTGGCTCATGCCTTTAATTCCAGCGCTGGGAAGGCAGAGGCAGGATGGTTTCCAGTGAGTTTGAGACCAGCGTGGGCTACACAGGGAAACCTTATTTCAAACAAGCAGAGAAAAGGATGTAGCTTGGTACAGTGATTGCCTAACATGCACAAGGCCCTAGTTTACTTTTGGCATGCGCGCACGCGTGCACACACACACACACACACACACACACACACACACACGAACCTATCTTTAAGGTCTGTGTGTCACTTTACACTGGCTGATGGACCAACAGAAATGGCTGGGAAATACAAACTAGCACTTGCTATCCCGACACGAGGACCTGTCTCTGGGTGACGGACACCCACAGAAGGGGTAGGAGGGAACCAGGCCCAGCAGCGCAGGAGAGGAAGGGAAGAGCCCTTGCTGGCCGGCCACTCTGGCCAGCATTGAGATCCAGGTTCACAGAGCCACACTGGGGCCAGAGAGATGGCTTTGCACCGAAGAGCACTTGCTGTTACACAGGGTCAGAGTTCAGTTTCCAGCACTCAGAACTGCCTGTAACTCCAGCTTCAGGGGGCCGGCCGGAGACCCTCTTCTGGCCTCCTCAGGCACTTGCATGTGTGTGTGCATACTCACACCAGAACATACACATAACTAAAAATTAAATCTTAAAAACAAGAGTAAGATGGAGGGCGACAGAGCTTCTGATGTCAGCTTCTGTTCTGCAAATGCACAGCACCCTTCCCCTCAAATGAAAAGTCACGGTTTTCTTAACGTCCTGACAGATACAGTCAGGCAATCCACCGCATATATTATTACACAGTAAAAAGAGCATTTATTGACCGTGGTGGTGGTGGCGGCGGCGGCGGCGGCGGCGGCGGCGGCAGGGGCACATGCCTTTAATCCCAGCACTTGGGAGGCAGAAACAGGTGAATTTCTGAGTTTAAGGCCAGCCTGGTCTACAGAGTGAGTTCCAGGACAGGCACCAAAACTACACAGAGAAACCCTGTCTCGAAAAACAAAACAAAAAAAACCAAAACAAAATAAGAGCGTTTGTCTGTGAACAGGCACGGGCTTTAAAGAGAATGACTACACTTCTGAAAATACGTATGAAGGAGGACTAAGTTCCAGAGCTAGAGAAATGATAGATTACAGATAGGATCTCACTGTAGCCCACACTGGCTTCAAATTCTCACCAGTCCTCCTGCCTCAGCCCAAGTGCTGGGATTACGAGTGTGAGTTACCATGTCGGCAACTGTTACAATTACCTGGACTTGGTCCGTGGGAACAGCTACCTGACTGCTGCTAGGTTGAACACAGAGAAAAACCACAGAAGGAAGACTTGGGTAAGGGTCCAGAGCAATGGAATGCGGATCCTGCAGCACATTTAGGTTTCTATATTTAGAAACAAGGATTCCCTCCATCCCCATCGGCCTTTTAACATTCATGGCACTTACTTTAAAATTATAAAAATGAGCTAGGCCTGGAGGCCTAGACCTGTGATTCCAGCTACTTGGGAGGTTGAGGCAGGAGGATGACAAATTTAAGGCCTGCCCAGAATACATAGTGAGTATTCCCAGCCTGGGAGACCTAATGAGACCTGGGCTCAAGATTTCAAAGAGAGCTGGGGACACAGCTCAGGGGTAAGGCTCTTGCCCAGTATAGATGAGGCTGGAAGTTCAAAGCCCAGTGCTGAAAAAACTCTAGGTATGTACATACATTACACATACCCACCTTCCTAAGTGAACAGCAATGACTTCCCTCCACCCTATCCATCTTTCTAAAATGGCTGACTCATTCAACTAACAGCACTGTGGACCAGTGTTCTCAGCCTTCTCCTGCCTCAGCTGCTGTTACTCCATGATAGGAGAGGGACATTGACGTGCACTCTACACTGTCAAGAAGATGTCTGGATTTCACAATGCAACAGATAAAATCAACTGGCATTATGCAAGTTTTCCAAGTCCCTACCTGTAACGCCATTTCTGCTGTAAGGATGTTTACTGAGCACTTACTATCTGCCAAGTACCCAGGTGCACTGCATACAGCAAATGACTTTAATTCCCATGGGAACCTCTGAGGTCAGTAATAAAATGATCCTTGAGAGGACAACAAGCCACAGAGTTTAAGGAACTCCCCTCAAGATCACCAAGACCGAGTGACAGATCTTGGGATCAAATCTGGGTCACGTGACCCTTGACATGCCACTTTATTTTATTCGGAATGCACATGAAGAAAATCATACAAAGGATTTGTTCTAGCATATTGCTATCTACTATATACAAACGGCATCTTGTTATTAAAAGTGAAAGTATCTCACCACCACAGGTGTGTCTGGGTGTTCTGCACTCTGGCCCACATCAATCCACCTCCAAATGGCCCTGAGACCTCACTGCTCTCCCATTCAGAATTATGGAAAGTCTAAGTGTGGCCTTCCTATTACTTTTCAGTGAAACTTTGTTCACCCTAAGATTATAGGATTGTGGGAGAGCCACTGACAGTCAGCTCCAGTCTTTTGATATGAAATCCGCTCCTCTAATGAAGAAGGAATGCCTATTTGGAGAGCCAATTAAAACTAATTAGAAGTTTTAAGTACTTCTAGGCACTTCAGCTAGAAAATGAAGTTCAAGGTGAAGGAACTTCATTTTCAGAACTGCACTAATGAGAACCAATTTAGATTCTTAAAGGTCTCTCTTCCTTGTACAGACGGGATCGACAGCAGAAACCAACGATTTATGAATCACGATGTGTGCGGCTTCATGAGTGACAGAGTTGAACAGAATGGACAGAAAGCTACACCAAATACAACTTCCGAGGAAAGCCATCCCATTTGGCTTCTGTCATGCTCTCTTCAGCAAGGAACTCCTGACGGGCAGCCTTGTTCTGAAAGTCAAACTTAGTTCAATTTTAAAATCCGAGGGTGACTTCAATTAAAAATCGCAGTTTTACAGCCGCCTTGGTAGATGCTGTTTAAAGACGAAGACTCGTAATGCCACCTACAGGGGGCCTTTAGAACCACAGCTCTAGTTCTCTGTCCTATCCTCAGAATTAATATCCCCAAATCTCACTCATCCGGACATTTAACCAGAAAGCTCGAGGAGAGGGTGACAAAGAAATAAAAATGATCCACCGGTTTGGATTATTACTTCTTAAAGTAACTGAAACCAACCTAATTTCACCATCTACAATCCACAGACACACAGCAATAAAGCAGAAGACACAGTTATGCAGCCACAAAGGCCCCTAAAGTTCTCCGCAGAACATGGAGGAGACTCAGGTCATTGGTGATGAAGTCTGAAATTTGCCTCTTTGAACTGTAGAATCCCTCCTTCTCATGCCCTCTCTCCTCAGATTTCTCTATATTTTCAGACACTTGGACAGTGATTGCAGTTTCTAATGTTGTTCATAAGGTTTTTAGATTCAGGTCTGTGTGTAGGACAGGCCATTTCATTTCTAAATGTTCTCCCTTCTCTATGCCCTCCCTCTGGGGAAGTCGACACACACTTCTTTATGGTCATGGTTCTCCACGCAGGATCAACATTAAAGCTATCTGGAGTCTTTCAATAATAACATCACGCCTCTTGTTTAATTGGGCTTGGATGAAGCTTGGGCATAGCGTAGCTTCGGCTTTTGTTTGCTTCCACTTTCCCAGGTGACCTCACCGTGTAGGATGGTTTACGAAACACTGCCCCAAAGCAGGGCTGCAACCCTTGCCAGCTGACTTCCACCTGCATTCTGGAAGTGGTTTATGGGCCCCCCTGTGCGCAGCAGCCGAGCCTGCTGCTTGTTCAAGAGGATCCCGACTCATCTCTAGCAGTTTCCTTAGACACTAGCAGTGGTGTGGACAGTTGGGATGTTCTGGCTCATGCCCAGCCATCGGCATCCTCATCCATCTGTTGCACCTGCTATTTATCTTTGAGATGTGGTCTTGTTACTATGTGACCCGGAATGACCTTGAACCTATGATCCAACTGCCTCCAGCTTCCAAGTGCTAGGGTTCCAGATATGCACTGGGCAGCTCCCTCTGGACATACACATTGCTGCTAGGTCTTCCAGCCCCCAACTCACAGATCACTTCCCAGGCTGGTAGAGTCCATCTACCCCCTGCTTTTGTGCTCACAGCAGTCCAGTTCGGCCCCAAGCTCTGGTCTAAAACAGTCAAATCACTCTTCCAGGTCAACACGAGCCTGAGCAGAGATGCTGGTCTCCCTTCGCCTTCAGCAAATCCCAGTTACCTCCCACGCCCTTCTGGTGGTTCCCAAGTACAGGGCCCTGATCCACTAACAGGCCTCAATGTGCCAAATACTGAACTCTTCCAAAATTGAGGGTCCCCCAGGCTTCTCTGTGTGGAATGCAGTTGGTGCCCGTGTTCTCTGGAGGGGCACCCCTCGGTGAAGTCCTGCACTAGAGCTCGGTGTTGGCCTCATTCCAGAACAGGGAATTTTAAGATCCCCTTTCATTCTGCTACCAATTACTTAAGTCCAGTCACTCCCGTAAGTCAGGTCCCCAGAGGCAGTGACTGCGGAGGACAGGTTAGGGAGTGGGTCTAGCTAGCAGGGAGGGCGGGCGAACAGGGTGTGGTTTCCAGAAAACTGGCACTAAGTTGTTCTTTGGGCTAAGCCAGTTGGACTGCATACGTAGAGTTCCGAGGAGGGAGGAATAGAAAGTGGAGCGGGTGGGAAGGGTGTGGGAATCTGAGGGTTTCTAAGGTCAATGTTCGCTTAGGAGCTCCGTGCTGTGGAGCAAGCTGCCAAGTGTAAGCTGTTACCTCCCAAGCATCACACCTTCAGCCTCTACTAACCGCCTGGGCAGACTGCCTCAAGAGGTGGCACATACGAACCCAGTACTTTGAAAATGGAACAGCGAGCAAGCTTTAAAAACCTAAGAAATGCTGTGGGATGTATGGCAAATGTGTTGCTAATTAATCAATAAAACACTGATTGGCCGTTGGCTAGGCAGGAAGTATAGGCGGGG
Source organism: Peromyscus eremicus (assembly GCF_949786415.1). Lineage (NCBI taxonomy): Eukaryota > Metazoa > Chordata > Mammalia > Rodentia > Cricetidae > Peromyscus > Peromyscus eremicus. The sequence continues at coordinate 67,655,824 of NC_081430.1, forward strand.
CAAGGAGGAGAATAAAGCTGGGAAGTGGAAGGCTGAGTCAGAGAGACACTGCCAGCCGCCACCATGACAAGCTGCATGTGAAGATCCTGGTAAGCCACGAGCCATGTGGCAAGGGATAGATTCATGGAAATGGATTAATTTAAGCTATAAGAACAGTTAGCAAGAAGCCTGCCACGGCCATACAGTTTGTAAGCAATATAAGTCTCTGTGTTTACTTGGTCGGGTCTGAGTGGCTGTGGGACTGGCAGGTGAGAGAGATTTGCCTTGACTGTGGGCCAGGCAGGAAAACTCTAGCTACAAAGAAAGCTCCCACATAAAGCACGGTCTGAACTCTGACTCTGGTCTCAAAGTCTCTACATGGAGCTGCTACTGCTTCCTGGAAGGCTCCAAATGTTCATCTCTTCAAAGTCATTTTGGAAGCATTCAGAGTCACAAGGTTTCAAAAACATGTTTATTTCAACACATGAAATGTGCCATCTCGCACCATGACTGTAAATCCCAGAATTCTATCTGGTTACTACTTTTTTTGGAACCGGTCACTGACAGATTAGTTCATGTGAGCAGGTGATTATTAGAACAAAAACTGGAGACAACGTAGTAAAAACCATGTGATAAGTGTGCACTGAACTAATTTTTAGTTACTCAAAAAAACAAAACAAAAAAACCCAAACAAACCAGTTTCGTGTAAATGTGATGTCTTAATATGGGTATTTTAAAATCAGATTTTCTTGGCTGGCATTCATGAGAAAACTGCTGGACCATGTGAGCACAGACACCTGTAACTGGCTTTCTTTTCTCATGCTATCCTTTGGAGACAGCATCTGTCTTAGTGACCCACTGGAGGACCCCTAACTCTCGAAATCACTCCCTACCTGTGAAACGAAAACTCTGACCAGTAAAGATGCAAGGTAATATTTTCGATTTCTTTTAAAAGAACACGTAAGTATTAAAGGTAACAGGAAAAAGAAAAAACACTATTACCTGAAAGACAAATTAAAATTTACTGCTTCCAAGTTAAACATAATCGTACAGTAATAGATAACTATGATGACTAATTGGGCCGAGTTATCTCTATTTTCGTTTTTTCTCTCTCTTGAGACAGGGTCTCATTATGCCTGGAACTGGTTCTGTAGACCAGGCTGGTCTGGAACTCAGAAACACGCCTGCTTCTGCCTCCCCAGTGCTGGGATCAAAGGTGTGCGCCACCATGACCAGTCCTCAAAACATTACTACACAGTAACAGATAGATATCATTAGAAATTGAATCAACTTATCTCTAGTTTCTTGAAAATGTACTGAATCAACCATGCTACTTTAGAACTGAGGCTAACCTCAAATTTATTTTTATTTGAGTGATCCCAAGGTTTCTTTTAAGCAGACCTTGGTGCTGAGCTAAGTAACCCAAGTTGGATTGCAAGTCGACTGCAGGCAGGTGTTTCACACTGTGGGCAGTCCGTGGTGGTCGTCATCCATGTACCAGATCTCTAAGGACATGCTGGAGAAACTGTAAATGCGATCTTCCCATGCTGTATGCACATGCTCCATTCACATCTTCACCTTACCCAGGATGTTAGGAGCGTGGGTAAGATGGAAAAGGTTTTCATGATGGCAGTTTCTATAAGGAAAAGGGGGGGGGGGGGATTTAAACATTAATTTCACATCACCAACTTATTTATTAGGTATTTTATACTATGTGTACACCCAGTAGTGGCTAAATGCAATTCAAGTGACTAGATGTGTGCAATGTTTAGAGGTGGTTCTTAGCTAGCATCTAAAGCAATCAAGGAGAAAACAGATATATGAATATCACCAAAAACCTCTGTGCTGCAAAAACTACACTACCAAAAAATTCAGACACCCACAGAATAGGAGAAATTTGCAGTCACACATCTGGTATCAAGAAGCAAAGGAGTCTTAGAATATTAAAGGCAATTCCATTTGAAACTGGGAAAACATTTCTCTAGTGCTATATACGATACTGAATATCATTAATCACTAAGAAAAAGAAAGTAAAGACTGCAATGAGATCCTACTCCACATCTACTACAATAGCTCCAGTCAGGACAGATGGACGGAAGCAGTGTTGGTGAGGATATGGCCGTGAGGGAGCCCGGCACACCAACGGTGAGGATGTCAACAGTACAGCAGCTCTGCAAAGTTCGGTCACTCATCACCATACCTCTGCAGCCTCTAGACTCAGACAGACCCAGGACTTGGAAAAATGTGCACACACAAGAATGTTCAGAGCGGCATTACTCCTTATGGGTAAGAGGCAAATGGGATGAATGATGATATCAGCTGATGAATGAATGAGCGGATAAGATTACCAGAACCATACACGAGGATGTGATCAGACACAGAAAGGAGTATAAGGTGAAGCAGGATACACGGAGGAAGCCCGGTAAAACTTTGCTGAATGAAAGGAGAGACCGGAAAGGACACACAGTGAGATTATACTGTACGGCACACACAGGATGAAAGGAGAGACCGGAAAGGACACACAGTGAGATTATACTGTACAGCACACACAGGATGAAAGGAGAGACCAGAAAGGACACACAGTGAGATTATACTGTACAGCACACACAGGATGAAAGGAGAGACCGGAAAGGACACACAGTGAGATTATACTGTACAGCACACAGAATGAGCAGTAGGCAGTGAAGACTAGCATCCTTTCTTTTCTGGGTGAGGACACTTAAAATTAGAACGTGGTGCTTTATACAACTCTGAATATACTAAGTTACCAAGATGTATGCTTTGAAAAGAGTAAATTTTATGAAATGAGAATTATATCAATTTGAAAAGGAAATAGGTCTTTGCAAAATCAAAACAACCCTTTATATTCAGAAATTATATAATTATATATATATTATATATTATGCCTCAAAAAAAAATCTTTTAAAATAGTACAGCGGCTTTAGCAAACACTGCAATTCCTTAAGGCACAAAGTGTATTTTCTTTGCCCTTTTAGCACATTCCACATGAACACCAACCAACCTAAATTATAGTCCTCTTACCCTTCTTTCCTTAGACTGAATTTTAACACCACTTCTGGTCCCTAAAACTCTATGGCTAGAATCCTTATCGTCAGCAAACATGGTAAATAAATCCAATCATTGCAAAATCATCAGAAAGAAGTGAAGCTTACTAAATTTTAGCCTTATCAGCCCAACTGAGGTCTCTACCCTATGGCAGTCACAGCTCCAAACCAGTACACAGATGGAGACACCATCCTCCCCTCTACAGGCCTGTCCGGCAACGGAGGCAATCCACATAAATGTTGTGGCAGAGAAAGGCCGCAACAGGGAGACACATATGAAGTTCCACTTAACTGGGGGGACTTTTCTTTTACAGATCCATCCACCCATTGCCGCTGTAAAGGAACAGGAGAAAGGCTGAAGTTTACAATTACAACAGGCCTTTAAACAGTCAGAGAGAGAAAGGGAAGCCACAGAGAGCCAATCGCTTGACTGAGGCTGTGTCTAGTGCCGTCATTTGGGAAATGCCCCTCCAAGGCCTGTGTGTCAGAGGCTTGGTCCCTCGCATGAGGCCCTTGGAGAAACAGTAAGAAGTGAAGTATAATGCCAGGTCTTCTGGGCATGCCCCTGAGGACAAGCCTTGGACCCTGCTCCCCCTTCTCTCTTTTCGTCCTCGGCCAGAGGTGAACAGTCTCTTTGGTCACGCTCTCGCCACCACCTGCAGCTTGCTCACAGGCCCAACAGATAAGGCTAACTAAATCCAGGACAGAAATGGGTCAAGATAAACATTTCTGGATTTCATTATCTTAAAGTAACTGCGGATGGATGCTCAGTTCCACAGCCGTTTAATTTACAGCTGAGAAGGACTTTAAGAGGGCCCAGCGGACTGGGGGTTTAGCTCAGTGGCAGACGGCTTGCCTGTCGGGTGCAAGGGCCCCTTCCCCTGCAGGGCAGAAACACATTTTTTGAGATAGGGTCCCATCATGTAGCCCAGCCTGACCTCCAACTGCATACATAGCCTTGCACCTCTTGAGTTCTGGTTGTGACCAAGAACCCCAGGGACGACAGGTGACGGAAATCTTGAGTGCCACGGTCTGCGGCCACTCAGTCACCACTGCTATTTCACTATGTAGGGGTGAACTGGACAGCACCTTAGCCCACAGACAAGAATCAGCTGGTGAGATCTCTGAGTGTGAAGAACTGTGAACGCACGTACCGATTTCTTCCTTTTGATATATATAATATGAATGTCTTCACTTCGGTATTCCTCATCATGTTTGTCCAAGGGTATTTCCTCAAAGTCAAAGTCTAGTTGAAGGAGCTGTAAATTTCAAGGACATATATGTTACACTCAGTCACTTGGACAGACTTACGGTGATGAATTCAGGATGATGGTCACTTCTGGAGAATGGCTGACTGGGAAGGGCAACATGGGAACCTTCTCAAGTCTTGAAATGTCCTGTATCTTTATGTTGGAGCAGTTATTTGGATGAAAATGCATGAGCTGAGAACTTGATATTCATGCATTAGACATGTTTTTTTGTTTTTGTTTTTGTTTTTTGTTTTTTTTTTGAGACAGGGTTTCTCTGTGTAGCTTTGCGCCTTTCTAGAACTCACTTGGTAGCCCAGACTGGCCTTGAACTCACAGAGATCCGCCTGGCTCTGCCTCCCGAGTGCTGGGATTAAAGGCGTGCGCCACCACCGACCGGCATATTAGACATGTTTTAACTAAATACAAATTATTTTAACTATACATAATTTCAAAAGTTCAGTAACATGTTCTCATATTCATGAAAAACATGGAACTCATTTTAGCATATGTTATCTGAGGGCGTCATAAGCCAAAGGAGTCCTCTCAGCTGGCCAAATTTCAGGATAATACAGATAGCTTCAAAATGAGCCAGTTTTTAATGGGTTGAATTTGTGCCCATAAAAGGGTCTAGGTCACTGCTTGGGGGAGAGTGAAGGACAGATATGGGAAAGATAGGCATTCCTTTTACAATTTTAAAAATAAATGAACAACAACAAAACCCTAAAAATCACTAACTAGGTAAAACATGTAATAAAAACATATGGAGAAACACAGAAGTAAAATTCACACTTCTATCATAAGACATCACTGATAAGCTTCCAAAGCCAGTCTTGTGTTGAGCAGTGTTGAAAATGGTCTCAGAAAAGACACGCTTGTCATGACCCGTCCCTGACCCTGTTCTGTCGAGCAGTATGGACTAGTGAGAACAGAAAGAAAACTCAGGACTGCAAAGGTCAGAGAACAGTGAGTTCTGTGCAGAGGGTTGTGGAGGGTCCTCTCCTGAGTTCTTATGAAGAGAAAGCTTTTCCCGAATGAACCTGCCAGAGCAGCCACTGACAGCCACAAAGATGGACCTAACCCAACACTCACCTCAAAATACTTTTTCTCAATTTCTGGATTTTTCCCCATTGTGCGCTGTTCATAACAACATATAATACAAGTTTCAGATCCACTGAGATCTTTTAATGTTTTCAGCAAGGGTTCCAAGGACTATTTAAAAAAAAAAAAAGTACAATTTTCAGTTTATTGCTTCAAGAATTTCCTGTTATACAAAGGGGGTCAGGAGGTAAAGAGGTCAACTGCCCTATAATCAAACCATTCTGAATCAACACAACAAAGCTATGTTCTATAACTAGACTGGTAAACAACCACTGACTGATCAATAATTATACTGATTTCTATCCCAACCCCCCCATCCAAAAAAAAAAAAAAAAAAAGAATCTCAAGGATTACATCTTGTTGTTTTCACAGGAAAACAAGCGGAATTAACTTTGTCTTTGTTTGTTTGTTTTGAACAAGGGTATACTATACAGACTAGGCTAGCACTGAACTTGCAGTGACCCCTCCATATCAGCCTCCCAAGTGCTGAGATTACAGGAGTTGTACCACCATGCCCAGCTAGATTCAAATCTCAAGTCTAATTTCATTTAGCCTAAGTTAATGTGGTATTTAAACAATCAACAAATATATCCTACAAAAGTAAAATTTATTTTTATTATTTTAATTATGTGGCTGTGTGCTTCTGTGTATGGGCATGTGCACAAGTGTTAGTGCCTGCAGAAGCCAGAGGAACTGACCTCCTGGAGCTGGAGTTACAGGAGCACTGAGAGCTGCCTGATGTGGGTGCTGGGAATCGAACTCGGGTCCTCTGGAAGAACAGTATGTGCTCTTAACTGCTGAGCCATCTCTTTGGCCTCCTGACCTTAATTTGAACATCAGCTGGTTCAACAGTCATTAACTTACAAATAAATACTGCCCACCACTGTATAAAATGGTATGTAAAGAAAAAAATCATTCCAGAAGTGTAATAAATCTTGTCACTAATTTTTTTTTGGGGGGGGGTGTTCACTCTGTGGCCTATGCTGGCCTGGCACTCCTGGCCATCATCTTGCCTGGGCCTCCCATGTTCTGGGATGCCAGGTGTGAGCCAACCTGTCTGACTTGCATCTTAAGATTTCAATGTCGCCGGGCGGTGGTGGCACACGCCTTTAATCCCAGCACTCGGGAGGCAGAGCCAGGCGGATCTCTGTGAGTTCGAGGCCAGCCTGGTCTCCAAAGCGAGTTCCAGGAAAGGCGCAAAGCTACACAGAGAAACCCTGTCTCGAAAAACCAAAAAAAAAAAAAAAAAAAGATTTCAATGTCATGGTTAACAGTCGGTGGGAGAGAAGAGAAGGGAGGGAGGGACTGATTGATTTTAATTTTTCATAATACATCCAAATGGGGAAATCCTTTTAAAATTTTACAAAAAGCCTCCGGTAGAATGCATGTAAGTTTTCTCAGCCACTGTTCACAGGCCTCTATGCTTCTCCTGAATTGTATATACGTGGTAACTCTGTCCTCTCTTTCCTGCCTCATCATCTAAACGACAAATATCCCACACCCAGCGATGCCACAATGTGAAGGAATGTGGGCTTAGGGGCACACGAAGTAGCCAGCTCACCGGACGGACACTCACCTCCTCATAGTATATGCAGTCGGCCATTAATATGTAGTCTGGCGAAGTCACGTCTTCTAATTCTTCCCCCCTTAAAAATATCAAACGGATGTCTTTAACCGATGCTTTTAACAATTTATTCATTTCAGCAACGAGGAGCAGAAAAGTTTCCCTCCTATTAACTATGCGCTGAGCAAAATGCAACTTAAAGCAACTGAAAGCGGTTATCTTAAAACAAGCTGAAAGGCCATACAAACCATTTCAGTACCTTGGCTTGAACGGAACCAGTCACAAGATGCTTGTTCATACTGATGTTCATTTTCAGCAGGTCTTGCAGCTCCTCGAGATCAGTGACTACCACATCTGCCCTAGAAGACAACCTCGATTGAGGCACGGGCGCACGGCGGCACGCCGCCGACCCGATGCGGGGCGCCCAGCGCCTTCCCGCCGGCTCTTACCCGAGGGTGGCGGCCATCAGCCCCACGGCCCCGGTGCCCGAACCCAGCTCCAGCACCGAGCGGCGACTCAGAGCGTGGGCCCCGTCGCCGGAGAACGCCGGCGTCTCCAGGTATTTGGAGAGGACGATGGCGGCGTCCCACACCACGCAGCCCACGCCTCCGGAGCCGTACTGCTGCAGCCGAAGCACTGTCCCGTCCCGCTTCTCCAGAACCCGCACAAAGCTCCACAGCGGGTCCTCCACCGCCGGCTCCGGGGCGGCCGCCATGGCTGCCGCCGCCGCCGCCGCCGCCGGCCGCCGCGCGTGGTGACGTCACGCCCACGTACGGCCCGCGCCTCCCAGCGGCCGAGCGGCTGCCCACGGCGCGTGCGTGCGGAGTCCCAAAGCCCGGAAGGCAGCAGGAGCCAGCAGAAGCTACCTGGGGGAGGCCGGGCTGCCAGCTACTGGCTACTACTCTTTGAAAAACAAAGCAAGTGAAAGAGCTTTTTCTTGGCTGGAGAATGGCTCACACAGAGCTGTTGGCTATAGGTCTAGGCAGCTTCGCAGGTCCTATCAAAAATGGTTATGTTCAAGAAGTTTCCTACTGTGCATCTACTTTTTCCAATGAGTGCATAAAAAAAAGATTGGCTGGGAACTTGCTACTTGCTTTCAATGGTAAAGAAAAGTTAATCCTCTAATTTCACGTCCCCTGGGGCCAAAAGATGGCCAGCAAGACCAAGGGCCTGAGTTCCAGGACTCCCCTAGTAAAGGAGAAAACTGCCTCCTGCAGGTTTGGCCTGACTTTCACACTGGATCTGTGGTATGCATACTACACAAATACTCACACAAATGTGATAAAGAGACAGATGATAGATAGATGATAAACAGATGATAGATATAGATAGATAATAGATATAGACAGATAATATAGATGATAGAGATAGATAGATAGATAGATAGAGTCTTCTAGATTTTCTTCTTTCAGCTTTTTGTGTTTTGTTTTGTTTTTGCATGGTCTCCTGCATCCCAAGTAGGCTTCAAACTCATTATGTAGCTGAGTCTGGCCTTGAACTCCAGATCCTTCAGTCTTAATCTCTCAAATGCTGGGATCACAGGCGTGCAACACTGTACTCAGCTTCCTTTTGTTCTTTGTGATGAAAAAAAATATTGCAAATCTTTTAAAAATGAAGACTGAGGTGATTTATTAATCTTGTTAGAACTCTGATACAAAGCACAGTAAAAGGCCACAGACCAGCAGAGAACACCGTGGCTTTGGGCTACTTTACAACTGCTGCTCCTCCACGATCAGCACCACACTCTGATCACTTTGAACGAGGGTGTCCAAATGACAAAAGCTTTATCCTGTCGGATTAAAAATTTTAATAAAGCTTTAAGTATTTTGTTTAAATATTACCAATCTGGAAAAACTTTTAAAAAATTTCAATTAACATGAGGTTAAAGAAAGTTAATAGGTTTTGAAGAGAAGGCGGTTGGCAGTTGGTTCCTACGCCATAAGAAACATTGTTCTTGACTTACAAATTAGTAAAATAGCAGACTGTATTATAGGCCTCAAGTCACTTAAATTTATATAGGTTATTAGCATTATCTTTAAATATATACAATATAAATAAACTGTACATACATGGCATATTAACTTTGTTTTCCCAAACAAGAGGCAAATCATTAGCTAAAGACAGCATACACTGCAAAACGAAAGGCGCATCTTAATGAGATACATGCCCCTTTTCTTCTCTAATCGGGTCACATAGAATCGTTTATAATTTTAACAAAATAATAAACACAGTGCATCCTATTATTTCCATTCTATTTTCTGTTTTTGTCTTCAGCAGCAAATACTGGCAGTTAAGACATGGCATCAAAGGGTTTAAGAACAGGGGGTGTTATTCACTAGCTGTAAAAACCAAAGTTAAAACCCAGAAGAGGGTCAGAGAGGGTTGACAACCCAGTAACATCACAGTACATCCTGTATCTGTGTAAATTCACTGCCTTCAAAAGGCATCTATTACTCAACCTGGAGAGCCTCCTTGAGAACTAACCCTTTCAGTGCAGTCAGTATCATCCGAAGACAGGTTAGCAGAGTCTACAGTGCAAACAGGAGCTCATTATACTGGCCTTTGGGCAGCACTGAGGAGCTGAGACAAGGCAAGGCTACTCCTCACCTGAGGGTTATGGTGAAGGGCTTTTGCATTTTAATTTTTAGAATTCTTTTCTTGGTTTTGTTTTTTTGAGAGAGGGTTTCTATGTGTAGCCATGGCTGCCCTGGTACTCGATCTATAGACCAAGCTGGCCTCAAACTCAGAAATTCATCTGCCTCTGCTTCCAGAGTGCTGGGATTAAAGGTGTGTGCCCCATGCCCGACAATTTTTCTCATTCTTAAAAGCTTATTTGATCAGTAGCATTTTTGTAAGAGCATTATTTGTAAAAAGTACTAAAATACTATGCCTCTTTGAATAAATTAAAAATCTTTACAAATACTATTCCAGTGTCAATGACTACACATGGCTAAGGTCATTGAGGAGTTTCTGCATTTTCAAGCAAAGGCAGTCTGTATAAGGGCGGGTGTGAAAGCTCCCGTTTGTAAGTCTTTGGTGGCAGTTTTGGTAGGTGAGGGCTTGAATTCTGCCTTGGTGGAACAGGAGGAGCTGGAGGATGCACAAGGTTGTTGTGACTGGAACTGAGCAAATGGCTTCTTCGTGGCACTCGTGGAGAGGGTGTGCTGGGAGGAGTGCTTGGTGAATTTGGACACGTACTAACGTCTCTGAACCAGTCTGGGTCTCTGTGAGGATGGCCCAGTGGAGGTGGCTGCAGATTAAATGGACAGTTTATAAAGTGTTCAGGAGGCCGAAGAGGAACTGGTGGGGGGGTATCAGGAAGAGGCTCTCTTGGCGGTGGTGGAGGTGGACTGTGCACAGGCCCATCAAATGCACCGGTGGGGACAGGAACTCTTGGCTTTACCTTTGGAGGAGGAGGCTGTCTTGGTGGAATAGCAGGAGGGTCGTCATCAGATTTCATAGTTCCCTAAACAAAACAAAAGGGGCATGTCTAGTCTCTCGAAAAATGTGTAAGCTAATTTTAAAAGACTGCAAAATTCTTCTGTGTCAAATTAAATCTAGAGGCCCAAATCAAATGAATGTGGTTAATATCAGGTTCCTGACTCAGTTACTTCTAGCTTAATTTGGGGCTCAGTTTAACACTTGAATATATAAGATGGTTTCACTGAAATCTAAAAACATAGAGCCCCATATAATCTTGCTTTGTTTCCAACATTGCAGAAATTTATAAAGCTTATTTATGGCAATAGGCCAATAAAAAGAAGAGTTTTACAGGAATGAAAGAACATGGTATCAACAGTACTTAATACCCAGCTTCTACTCACTGAACATCTACTTCCATTTTTCTCCTTGGTGTTTAAATCAGTGGGTCTCTGAGGGAGATCCAGGACCAGCAGCATCAGTCTCATTAGGGGATGGCTTAGCATAGCCAAGTGCCAGGCCCAACTGCAGCCCTACAACCTGGGGCTCAACAACCTACTTGTATAAAGTTTTCCAGATGATTCTGACATGCCCTTACCTTTCAAATAGGAATTCCAAACTCTTCCCCACCCTGAATATGTACAAGAAAGACAATGTACTTCTGATTATCTGAATTTTCCCACTTTTTAAATAAGTTTTTAAAAATCTATCAAACAACTACTTAAAGTATTTTTCAAATATGACGATCTAAATGTTGAAAATCTGTAGGGTGTGGTTAAATTATGATTGACACACTCTAAAAATACTCTAAAAACAAGTATGATTTTGGAGATTCACAACTCAAACCCAGGTCTGGATGACTACCTTGGAATTTGAAGTATCATGATCAACTTTTTTTCGAGGAGGAAGCGGAGGGGGGATCAGTGGCTCTTCACTCAGTTTGTGTAAACTTCCACACGAGCTGAAGAAAGTCTCTGGGGGAAGAGGAGACTGGTTCACATTCACAGGACAGTTACAGGACAGAGCTGCACTACAACCCCTGGTCCTTCCGCTCCCATTTAGTCAACAGGCTGTTCTCACACAGCTGTTTGTTGGCTCGTCTATCTGCTCCACTGACATTCTAAGCGCAGAGGACACCATGTGCGTGTGTTTATGACCCTAGCATCTACCATGGCGACTGGCATGTGGTAGCTGTAATACTTAGATGAAGGTACATTATTAAAATTGATAATGAAATTCTGAACTGGCCTTGATGGTGCAGGCCTGTAATCACAGCTACTTGAGATGGTGAGGAAGCAGGGTCACGAAGTTCAAGGACAGCCTGGGCAACTCAGTGACTGTCTCAAAATAAAAAGTGTATAAAAGAAAAAAAAGTTGAGGATATAGCTCAGTGATGGAACGCTTGCCTAGCACGCATGAGACCTTAGGTTTGATGGTCAGCACTTTAAAAACAAAACAGAAACCCTCCTCTAAAAGCCTTTTAAAAATCCAAAACAAAATCCAGGTGGTGGTGGTACATGCCCTTAATCCCAGCACTCGGGAGGCAGACAGGTGGATCTCTATGAGTTCAAGACCAGATTGGTCTACAGATGGAGCTCCAGAACAGCCAGGGTTACACAGAGAAATCCTGTCTCGAAAAACTGACAAAAAACAAAACAAAACAAAACAAAACAAAACAAAACAAAAAAACACAACAACAACAAAAAACCAACAACCTGAAAATGTGTGTTGTATACATGTACAGAGGAAGACCATTCTAAACAGAAACTCTATTTCCAATATAAAACAAATCTAGTCATTATGCATAAGCAAGCAATCCCAAATTAAAATTTGTAATATAAATACTACTAATGGACTCCACTTTATTTCAACCAACCACAGTAAGCAGATGTGCACATCTGATGAATTATTTAGAAAAGCATAATGAATAAACACCAATGTAGCAATGTCAAAGCATTAGGACAGTTAAAAATGAATAAGATTCAATAGAAATGTATTTGCTATTTCTCTCCAATTTAGAAAGCTATGGGGCTTTTACTGGGTTTTGTCTGTTTGTTTTGTGGGGCCTTTACAGATGCTAGGCAAGCACTGTAATACTAAAGGGACATCTCTAGTCCTAAAGATAGGCTTTTACGATTCTTTAAAAAAGGAAACTTTCTTCTTCACTGCCACATGCAGCAAGTTCCCTGTGCATTTGACTTGGAGTCTTTTCTCTGGAAAGTCAGCTTGCTCTGGGAATGATATGGCAGAGCTAGGGCCAGCGGTGTAAGTCTGTAACTAATACACAGAGTAAGGACATTTCTCCCATAGAGCAAAAGAAACCTAAACAAAGTTCAACAAAGCCAAGAAATATGTGGAGCTAGCTGAAGCTTCAATTAGTGACGAAGCCTATAAAATACATACTGCCTCAGAGACACCAAGGACACCACGAAAACACACTTTGAGGTTAAAGAGAAAAAAACTGCAGAGATCCAGATAAGTTTCCTACGTGGCCTGACTTCATGGAAAACCGTGAGGAAAGGACACGGGAGGGTGTAAGCGATGGTGGTGTAAGAACGGCACACAGCAGGAGCGAGCCAATGCTTAGCTCCAGGAAACAGTGTAGGTACAAAGGAAGGCAGTGTAATCAGCATCCAACATTGACTCAGCGGAGATGCAAACAGCACACAGACATCGAGAGCGTGCTGCTCCCATCGTCCACAAGTGAGGACCCAGGAGAGAGGACAGCACAGAAGTGTCCTCTAGGAACACAAACGTGCCATCGGAGGACAAGGACAGAGGGGGGACACGAGGCAGGGAGCTGCTGCTAAGGTCATTTTAGGTGTCTAGTGGCACTGTCTGCCTCTGACACTCTTCTCATATATCATTTTGATAAATGTTCAAAAATATATGGAGCAAAACACTTAAGGGACTACACGTACTCTTCTTATCCCATAGGGGCGCTTGCAGATGTCTAAATCATATACACTTCACTATGCTACCTGCAGAGTTCTTCCAGATGGAGAGAATTCTTCCCAAAGTCGTGACCCTTTTCAGGGGATTTGTTTAAACAACAGATACAGAAAGGTGCCAGCACTTAGGGCTTGGGAGATGCACAGTTGATAAGGAGCTTGATCTCAACACATGCCGAAATGGACACAACCCCAATACACCTACACACAGAACTTCAACACTGCACTTCTCCCCAGCACACAAAGATAGAGAGGAAAGAAAGGAGGAGGGAACAGAGAGAGAAAAGTGGGGAGGGAGCTTGGCATAGGAGCATGCACGTGTAACCCCAGAACTGAGAAGACAGGTGAATGCCTGCAGTTCCCTGGCCAGCAAGTCCAGTCTAATCAGTGAGCTCCAAGCCAGTGAGAGGGCTGCCTCAAAAAGCAAGGTGAACAGCTCCCAGAGAATGACATCTGAGGTTGACCTCTGACCTCCACACGCATGTGTTCAAACTTGTGCACATACACAAGTACCCACAGACTACTACACAAATTTTTTAAAAAGGGAATTAACATTTAGGTAATAAATTATAAAATATGAATAGTAGACTAGTTTTTGACTTAAAATAATGCTTTAATTAAATAAGATGTGAAGAAATAAGTGATCAAAGAAAGGCTAGTTAGGGAATCTGGTAAAAATGTAGTACAGTTGTCTCTTGGTGTCCAGCATCTGGTTCCTTGGAGTACATGGATACAAGCATCTGCGACGCTTGAGTCTTAAATGAAATGGCAGAGTGTATGTGCACAGCCTACACCTTTAAATCATCATAGTCGTGACTTCTCCAGTCACCACAATGTAACCCTGATGTAAACCACCGCTTAGGGAAGGAGGCCAATGGTGGAGGACCTCTGCACGTTCAAGCTCGGGGACAGCTACCGCTGGGTAAGCACAGTGTCAGTCTGTGGTTGGCTGAACACAGCTGGGTAACCCACAGACACGAAGAACTGACTATGTATCTTTCCTCCGGGGAAATGAATTAGAAGTGGTAAGAAGTCAGGCAACTGAGATGGACTTACTCTCTATCTTAGGCCAAGAAATACACTAGGAGTTCTCTGTAGTTACTTAATTTGATCCCTACAAAGGCTGAAGATGGGGAGTAGATTTTTAAGTTACACAGGTAAAAATGATTAAAACAGAAATTAATGAAATTGAACAGCACAAAGTTGTAAGTAATTCAGACCGTTTATAAAATTTTCTTTGGTCTGTAGTTGCCTGGCATCCGTGGAGCCGAGGGGGTTGTGGGGTGGGGGCAGAGGGAAGGATGAAAGAAAAACCTTTCTTTCATTCGTTCTTTAAAGGTTGCTACCTCCCCCAGGTATGGAAACACACCTTCAATCCACCAGATTATGATCTTTATGGTCATTCACTGTAACCAACATGTCTCACTTACTTGACTGTGGCAGGAGAACTGGAGCAAAAATGGTATTGCTGCCTAGGAGAAAGAGCAAACTTCATTTCAACAGAAAGCTAACATGGATGATCTTCTTTTTAGATATTTTCATTTAAAAAATGCACTAGTTCATGCCTTTAATCGCAGCACTTGGGAGACAGAAGCAGGTGGATATCTGTGAGTATGATGTCAGCCTGGTCTACATAGTGAGAACAGCTAGGGTTATGTAGAGAGACCCTGTCTCAACACCCCCACTCCACCCAAAAGTGAAATGCACTATACAAACCCACAAAACTCTAGCACCATCTTCTGACGTGCTAGTTTGTAACATGAACTTAATGCTCATTGTGCCTAGAATCTCCTTTTTAGACTAAGTGGATTCTTCTCTATCATAATCCCTTTTCATTTCTTTTAGAGAATTTGTCATTGTTTTATTATCCATTACTCCAAAAGTAATAAAAACCTTTGTTATCTAATAAACTAGAACATACATTCACACACTGCATTAAGTGATGCTTTGCTCCTTACATTAAGCTCTATTTTCACACTGAGACGCCACTTTCCATACCAACACAGTATCTTAGTTTTGTTTCCTGTTGCTGTGATAAAACATCTTGACAAAAGCCACTTGGATGAGAAAGGGCTTATTTTAGCTCACAGTTCCAGGTTCCAGTCCATAATCAAGAACATAGAGCAGTGATTATATGCATGCTCGTGTTCAACTCACTTTCTTTTTTTTCTAAGAGAAAGTATAGCCCAATGTAGCCCTGGCAGGCTGGAAACTTGTTATGTAGTCCAGGCTGGCCTTAAACTTAGAGATCCACCTGCCTCTGCCTCCTGAGCACTAGACTAAAGGTATGTACATCAAGATGGCTCACAGCCACGCTTATGTAGTTCAGGATCCCTGCTTCAGGAATGGTGCCACCTCAATTTATGTCATAAAGAGAGATCCCCACAGACTTGCTCACAGGCCAACCTAGCCTACACACTCCCTCAGGAAGCCTCTTTCCAGGTGACTCTAGATCGCGTCAAGTTGACAATTAAAACTAACCAGCACACATCAATACTGAGAGGGTTCTACAGCTCTCCCAATTGGAAAGACGAAACGACTGACTTAAGACACCAAGTCGTCTTCTTACCAAGAGGTTTGTGTTAGATACTCACCACAGGAACTGTTGAGATCCACATCTAGAAACACGCTGTGGTCGGAAGAGGCAGACACAGGGGGAGTGGACGGCGTGTTTGGAGAGGTGGGCGCTGACACTGTTGTTTCAAGCTCAGTCTCAGCAATCCTACTAAAGCTTATCTTGTACGGCTCTCTCTCCAAAGGTGTGGGGTGACCTCGCAGTGTGCCTGAGGTGGAGCCGTGCCGGCCTGTGTTAGGCCTTATTCCAGGAGACTTTAAGGAAAAGGTTGATTTCCTAGGCTAGGAAAAGTAAATAGGTATGGTTAGAATAGCACTAACTTGTATGGAATTTGTTTATAACTTACAGCTACCTTATTTTTAAGCACACTCTTTAAAGGGTATGATAAAAACCACAATCCTCAAGGGCAGCCTGGGGCATTTTTACAGTAATTTCCAGACTTGATTAGATTGTTTATCATGGGCTCCATAAGTAAATCTTTTATTAACATAATTTTAGAGATAAAATTCTTGAAAATTGTTTAAACAACTGTGTAAACAACTTTTTTGCTTCTAAATATTTGCTCCTAAGTTTCTCTTTCGCACCAACACCATCTATATGTTCATTTACAAACATTCACTGGGGAACATAATTATGTGACATAATATGCTCTATGTGCCTCATTTTTAAATTGTATGTGAATGGGTGTTTTGCCTGCATGTATGTATGGGTAACATGCACACGCCTGGTGCCCGTGGAGGCCAGAAGAAGGCATCAGATCCTCTGGAACTGAAGTTATAGGCAGCTGTGAGCTGCCATGTGGGTGCTGGGAACTGAACCCAGGTCCTCTGCGTGAGCAAAGAGTGATGTTAACCACTGAGCCATCTCCCCAGGCCTGGTGTGCTTCATGTTCCTTCTGACCTAAGGAGCTAATGAACAACCCCTGTAGGGACGCTTTAACTTCAGAACAATGAACTATCATTGTTTCCGCTCTAAACCTTGACAGCGGTGACCTAATGAAAAGACAGAATTCTGAGTCAGAAAAACTGAGTCAAAACTCAGCTGTGTCAACTACCTAGCCATGTGGTCCTAAGAAGGCTATTTTACCTTGCTGAGCCTGTTTTTTAAAAATCCATCTTTATTACATTTAATTGTGTGCGTGCGTGCGTGCATGCGTGCGTGCGTGCGTGCCCAGGTGCCCGTGGAGACTACAGGTGTCGCAAACTGCAACAGGAGCAGGAAAGTCTGAAGAGCTCCAAGGCAGCCGAGCCCTAGCTGAGGCCTGCATCCACAGAGGACAGAGGCCTCACCTTCCCAGTGCTTGGTCACTGAGTTTGACTGAGAACCTTCTGGGGACTCAATAAACCAAAGAGGCTCTGGGCACATGGCTGAGGAGAGATAACTTGGTCTTCTTACACTAAGGGAATCCAACAAGGCTTTATAGCAGTTTTTCTCAACCTGTAGGTCATGACCCCTTTGGGGGGTCGAACGACCCTTTCACAGAGGTCACCTAAGACCATCAGAAAATATAGATGTTTACACTATGATTCATAACAGTAGCAAAATTACAGTTATGAAGTAGCAATGAGAACAATTTGATGCTGGGGGTCCCCAGCATCAGGAAGGTTGAGAACCACTGTTCTGACTGTTTTTATTTCCTTCCACACCTTGTTAAGGTTGGTTTTCCACTCTTGCTGTTGCCCCTGCAGATCTCCAGAGTAACTGTGAATGGCAGCAGCAGATTCTAGTAAGAAAAAGTGCTCCGCTGTGACCACAGGACTCTAACGGCAGGAGCCACAGTCATGCTAGAGGTACCATGATACATCCACTTATTCCTTCCCTGGCCGGCCTTCCTTCCTTCCTTCTTTCCTTTTTTTTCTGAACAGGGTTTCTCTGTGTAGCCCTGGCTGTACTAGAACTCACCCTATAGACCAGGCTGGCCTCAAACTCAGAGATCTGCCTGGCTCTGCCTCCCGAGTGCTGGGATTAAAGGTGTGGACCACCACTGCTAGTCACTTTCCCTGGCCTTTTCATTTGTTCCATCCAGCTACCTACTTTTTTGTTTGTTTGTTTTCCCTTTTTTTCCAGACAGGGTTTCTCTGTGTTGTTTTAGTGCCTGTCCTGGATCTCACTCTGTAGACCAGGCTGGCCTCGAACTCATAGAGATCCGCCTGGCTCTGTCTCCCAAGTGCTGGGATTAAAGGCTTGCACCACCACTGCCTGGCTCAGCTACCTACTTTTGGGCCTCACTTTCTTGTAACTTTGCTCTTAAATCAGGA
This sequence comes from Peromyscus eremicus, assembly GCF_949786415.1. Classification (NCBI taxonomy): domain Eukaryota; kingdom Metazoa; phylum Chordata; class Mammalia; order Rodentia; family Cricetidae; genus Peromyscus; species Peromyscus eremicus. Next base: position 67,673,984 of record NC_081430.1, read on the forward strand.
GGTAAAAAAATGGACAAATAAAGGATACTAAAATGAAGGATACTTTGCACGCATGTGGACCTAGTTTCTACATCCAATACTATTTTTAAAAAATCCAGTTTCTATGAAAAGGATCTCCTGTGTGGGAGGCAAGTGCTCATGTCTGAGTCCCACCCCACCTTGTATACATAATTTTAGAAACAGAGTAGTGCTGTAGAGTAAAACAACAAACCAGCTATTGATTACATAACAATTTTGAGAACAGGTTGTTAAACATTAAAAATATTTTTAAAAATAGAAAAGTTTCCCATAATTATAAGGAACTTACAAATCGAGGTGGTTGTTTGCAGTTTCGGGGTTCAATTTCTAGCGATTTGTTGAACAAATAATCTGTAAACTCTTTTTCAGATAGAATCCCCATGGGGTTAAGGTTTTCAAAGAATCTCTAGAATTAAACACATAAATATGTGTTTATACTTTGGTTTTCCTACAGTAAGATCCTGCTAGCATTAACACTAAAACAAATGAAGACATCACAGTACTTGATAGTCACAGAGATTGCTCATTCTGCTCTCTACTTACGACCAAGACTACAATTCTGAGGAAGTTCCATCCTAGCCACAGAGTCTCAGCTCAGTCTTTAGCATCACTTGTTTCTTACATTCCTCCTCACTATGATAGCAAAGCTACCACTATTCATCTACCAACAGAATTCACAATGGAGATTATGACTGAAAACCACAGCAGGATGTTGATAAGCAGGAAAAAATGTGGAGAGAACTGGACTAAGGTATATTCAAAAGTAAATTAAAAGATAATTACAGCTTTAAACTTTTCTGTGTTACCCTGTAAGGCCAAAACACTGTGTTTATCCAAAAATATTAACTACAACTACATATTCTAAGCTTAAATTTAAGTTTTTAAGTAGAAAATTGAGATGATTTAGTAAAATGCCAAAAAAAAAAAACTATGTATATGTGCGTGTGTGCACATGAGTGTGGGTGCCTGTGGATCCCCTGGAGCTGGAGTTGCAGGAAGATGTCAGCTGCTTGATGTGGGAGCTGGGGACTGAACTCTAGTCCTCTGAAAGTACAGTACATGCTCTTAAATGCTGAGTCACCTCTTTAGTTCTGCATCTTAGTTTTTTCAACTATGAAATGATGAAATGATCTGAGTTACAGTTGGGCTTGGGATGTAGCTCACATGGGAAAGCCAGCAAAAAGGAAAGAGTTATTTCCCTAACCAGAGACTTCCCTGCTTCTGGTTTAGCACTGGAGGACCTAGTGGCCTTCCTTTATCATCTGTGGGACTACAGTAATCGTTTAACTGATGTTCCAGGACTGATTTCACTAATCTCCATACAGTCTTTCAAACAGGTATTTTCTAATTCATTGTTATGCTAATAACTATAAACTCTTTGTGCACAAAATTTTCACTACATTTTTCCTCTCTCAAAAAAATAAACACTGGAATTTAATTACTGGATTTAGCTTAACTTAATTTTTTTTTTTGAGACAGAGTCTCAAAATAAAATCCCAAGCTGCTTTGAACTTGTGATCCTCCTGCCTCAGCATCCCAAGTGTTGGAATCACAGGCATGTGCCACTATGCCCAGCTGGCTAGCTTTATTGAATTTTACATGGTTAGGAGCACATATAACAGCAAACACTGGGTTTTAACTTTAGCAGTAGGTAAAATGCCTTAAATTTTCTATATAAAATCCTTCCTGTTCTTCAGGCATTCTACACATGTCAGAAACATTATTGCTTTAACATATATTCCTTCTTGAATTCAAGTTGGCTAAATTAAGATGCCGCCAGGCAACAGTAATTGTATCCTCTATAAAGCTGTAACAGATGTACTCTTGATTTTCCCAACCTTTGCTTTATTTTTCAGTATTATTTAAATTGGTTAACTGTGGCTTGAAAAGTGAATGCCTAAGTTACTTATTTATTTAGAGACAGGGACTTATGTTGCCTAGGCTGCCTCTATCTATGAGGAGATGGTCCTGAACTCCTAATCCTCCAGCTGCTACCTCTCAAGTAAATTTAAATTTAAATTTTAAATTTACTTTGACTCAATTCTAAGGAAGGCAGATTTGCTCTGAATTATGCTAAGAAGTCTAGAGAGGATCACAGAAACATCCTAGCCGATGTTTCTGAGCCATGAATCAGAAACGTGTATTTCAAGTGTACTCAACTACAGTACACCATTATTTCTATGGGAAATGCATTGCAGACTGGAATCTAGGCTCCAAAGAAGCTCTGCGTTTTCTTAGTTGTCTGCTTCAGTCTAAAGCTTGGTGCAGTCGTCAATGTGAGGAGTGACTAATAGTTACAATGTGACTAGCGACTGAATGTTACAATGTGGCTAGTGAGTGATAGTTACAATGTGGCTAGTGATCGATAGTTACAATGTGGCTATCGACTGATAGGTACAATGTGACTAGTGATTGATAGGTACAACCCGCTCTCAACCTCAAGCAAGTACAATACTATAAAACTCATCTACATAAACATGGTATTATAATTTACTCTTATTTAGAATTCATCCCATATTTTATGGTATTATATAATCCATATTAAATATTACTCAAAATCTAACACTGACAGAATGTAAAAAACAAACAAAAAACCCAACCACCTGTGATGCGTATATACCTACTAGTCTCCAACTCCTTCCCAGTGAGCTTAGGAAGGGATGGATCATTCTATGTTGTATTGGCACATGTATGTGGGATATCTAAAATGGCGGTCACTCAGCAGCAGCAGCAGCAGCAGAAGCAGCAGCAGCAGCAGCGGGGTTTTTATTCTATTCCTTTGTCACTTTTTGGAAGAGCTGCTTGAACTGATGCACAAAGCAGCAACACTCCCAGGAGAAAGCACTTGACATTAGTGAGTGCTGACATGCAGACACCTATATTTACATTGCTAGCTGAAGGTTCACTTTCTTCCGAAAGCAAATAGGAGCATGGCGCATCACGGTGACATTTCTTAGCAATTACACAGGACTTAATGCCATCTCTGTCAAAGACAATAAAGAAATATTTACCCTCATTTCTGGTTCAGTCCGTAAGCAGTAAGGCTGGTTCTGATACTGCTGAATTTCTCCAGTAATTTCAGCCACTTTCCTCCTCTTACTGAAATTGATTAAATCTTTCCCTTTTCTCTTTAGAAAATCATTATTCCCTTCTTCAGTCTTCAGAATATTTGTTAAATATATTCCTGGTTAAAAAATATGGAAAGTTATTTTAACACTGGTCTCATTGAATCAGTCAGTTGGGAAGATAACTGGACTGGCTCAGCTGAAAGACACACTGCAGAACTCAGCAGTCCCCCTTCTGAGGAGACAAGAAGACAAAACTCCCGGAGCCCGAAGTGCGTAACCCAGAGTTTAAAGCAAAAGAAAACGAAGACTATGCATCACTAAAATCAAAGGCTGCTATTCTAAGAAATGGCATACTAAGCATGCCCAAACCCTGTGGGCTAAAACTTGGTCTAATACAATGTTGTGGTATTTGATTTTAAAATTTTTAATACCAATGATCTTTAAGTGACTATCAACAAATTAAGCAATTTTGTTTAAGAGCAGCAGGACAAACTGCTTCTTGGAGTACATCACTTAGACAGTAAAACAAGGTTCTAATCCCTTTTTTTTTTTTTTTTTTTGGTTTTTTCGAGACAGGGTTTCTCTGTGTAGCTTTGCGCCTTTCCTGGAACTCACTTGGTAGCCCAGGCTGGCCTCGAACTCACAGAGATCCACCTGGCTCTGCCTCCCGAGTGCTGAGATTAAAGGCATGCGCCACCACCGCCCGGCTCTAATCCCTTTTTATGCATAATTATGACACTTAAGATAGTGGTTCTTAGCTAAAGGCAATTTTGTCCTGCAGAGAATAGTTGGAAATCTGTTTAAACATTTCTGGTCATTAGAAGTTTGGGGTACTACTGTTCTCTAGTAAACAAGAGGCTGCTAAATGCACTACAATGTGATTGACGACCCTTTTTTTCCTCTTAACTTCAATCAATAGTGCTATGGTTAAAAAAACTTCGATTTATATAAATCATCCAATTCCAATAGTGAAGTCAGTCATGTGCCACATAATTATGTTTAAACCATGGACAATATATACAACAATGGTGCTGTGAGATTACAATAAAGGGCTGTGGTGAAGCTCAGTAGTACAGTGTATGTTTAAAGACCAGACTCTACCCCAAATAAAAGGGAGCTGAAGAAATTGTTGCAGTTGTTGTAGTATTACAGCACAATGCATGACTCGGTGTTCCTGGTGACTGTCAAAAACAGAACAGAGTGCTGCTGACCCATCACATAAACATGCGGCAATATAACTAGGTCAGGTGAATAATATTTGGTAATCACAACAAAAGGCTATGTTACTGGCTTATGCATTACTATGCTAGACTTTTATCATTATTTCAGAGTGTAATTTTACTTATAAGGATAAAAGTTCACTGTAAAACGATGTGCTGTGTCACGTGTTTACTGTGTCTCAAGCACACATTAAAAGCATGGCACAGGCCGGGCGGTGGTGGTGCACGCCTTTAATCCCAGCACTCGGGAAGCAGGGTCAGGCGGATCTCTGTGAGTTCGAGGCCAGCCTGGTCTACAGAGTGAGTTCCAGGACAGGCACCAAAACTACATGGAGAAACCCTGTCTCGAAAAACAAAAAACAAAACAAACAAACAAAAAGACTTTGTAAAAGCCCTTTTATAATAATTAAAAATAAACATTGCAGATGTGACACAGATAAATAAAAATAATAGCTGCACTTCATTAAAGTCTTCACAAGACTGTGTTAACTACAGAAAAACTATTTTAAATTCTTATAACAACTTTAAGACGCAATTATCTTGATCTTCAATATATAGACAAGGAAACAGACATTTTTCCTTTTATTTATCAATACATACAAATAATAAATTCATATGGATAAAAACAACCTATCTAGAAAGACCCTGTCTCTTTTGGTTACAACACATTCATCTTTAAAATATAGTATTTATATTTAGTAACTTACCAAAAAAAGGCACACAAGGTGGATTGATTGATTTAAGTTTTACTAGGTATTTTTTAAAGTGATCCTGACTTAATTCCACAGCATCATCCAGAATTCTCCTCTTCCTCTCCTGCAATGCCTTTAAAACATGTAAGTTGAATATTTGCATATAGTTCAATCACATATAAAGATCCATAAGAATATATAACTTTAGAATTCATAAAATTTTGCAAATACTTAAAATTGTTTTAAAAATTATGAGTCTTATTCTTTTGGAAATTGCTAAAATGAATAATCCTGTTTTTTAATCTATAAATATAAAAACTAAGATTTTGTGTTCTTTCTACTATAAATTAGAAGATTAAGGAATAAAAAAGTCTCCCCCTGACCTTATTTGTTACCATTTTAATCTTCCAGGCATAAATTGCAGGGTCAGAAAGAAGAACTATGATCCTTCAGGACTAAATGTTCTTTGACTGAAAGGTTTTTTGAGGTTGAGGGCAAATCTTAGCAGTAAGAAAATTTCTAGAAAATCTAGTGAATGAAGTAAACATAGGCATGTGTTTTTATTTTATTACTACATTTTTCTTATTGGAAACAAAATAATTTATAATCCAATGAGGAGTTTAAGCACATATACATAAACACCGACCACAGTAACATATACTTAGGAGATACATATACTTAAACTTTATGTGTATTTCTTTTACATTAAGGAGAACACAAATGTAGCTGTTTAATAAATAGCTCTTTTTCAATATTCTACACAAGTCCCAGCCAACACCAACAAGGAACAACAAGACACCAGGGAATACTATCATCTCCCAGAAGTCAAAATCCACTGCCCCCAGGGAAAACTGCCCAAATGTATATGTTAATAGGAATGTTAATAGGAGAATTTAGCAATCTTGCTGTATATAAAAATCAAACAAGACTCAACTATATTTCCAGATATAAAAACTTTCACCAACAAGGAAATCATAATTTTTAGAAAGATTCCAACATAGATAACAAAAGTGGCAGTGTCTGTCAGGAAACCATCAACAGTATTAAATGGGGTCAGATGGAGAGACACAGCACACTCACAGTTAGGAGGGCTCAGCACTATAAAACCACCAGTCTTTCACAGTGACTTACATCTAAACACACTCTTACTAAATTCAAAATGTTTTAAAATGTAAAACTTAGGTTGATTCTAGGGTAATGGTACTTTAGACAAGTAGCATAAGAAAAATCAAATAGGTAAAAAAAAAAACAGATGGAGCAGAAATAAACCCATATATATGTCAATTTATGATACAGCAGGCACAAGAGGTCGACGTGGGGAAAAATGAACTTGAATGAAGGTGTGAGAACAACTGAGCAGCCATACAGAACAAAAATAAAATCAGAGCTCACGTCACTCTATACTCAAAACGAATTTCCAACTAAATTAAAGATCTTTTTGTTTGTTGGAGATGGGGTTTCATTATACAGCAAAGGCTTGCCTTGAACTCTCAATGCTTCTGCTTTAGGCCTTGAGGGTCAGTAAGGATTTAGTAGAGACACAACACTAGACGAGGGCCTCAGCATCTGCTGAAGTGAACATCACAAAGCACAGCCACATGGTTCTGGCTTCGAGGTAAGCACAGAAGAAAGGAGTAAGGGGATAAAAGCTGCCGAGGTCAGACGTGTGTCAGGGGGTCTTGAACCGAGGCCTAGCAGAGAGGCCATTGTGTGACGCTGTGAAGGTGAAATCATCTTTCTCTCCTGCTCTCTTAGGGCTTGAACCCAGGACTTTACACATGCTGAGCAAATGCTCCACTACTCATTCACATCCCTGACAACCACATTCTTCTCAGTATTTGTACGAATCTACTTAGATTTAGATTTGCTATATTAAAGTGGAAGTATAGTCATTCTGAAGTTTTCTTATGTTTCTTTCTCAAAAACAACACAAACATTCTCCAGGGGAATACGCAAAGACCCTATTCAACGTCCATCTTCAGCTGAGAAACAGTCCTCAGTACAGGGGCAGGACAATGCATTCGATCACTGTGTGCTGACGGGCACCCAGGGAGCTTCCAGTTTTCTGCTACTGAAATAACACTAGAGTCACCGTGTCTGTATCCAGGGGTAAGTTTATGGTCTGGAGTACTGGGAAAAGAGATTTGTTCTCCTTGTTTCTAATCTAAGAGTGTGTGTGTCTGTTTTTAGTTTTAACATACAATGCTAGACTGGTTTCCAGAGCGATGCTAACAACCCATGTTTCTAAAGGCAACATTGTGGCATTGTGACACCTGAGCCCTACCTGCAGCTCACTTGGGAGAGACTGTTGTAGGTGAAAAACAAGGGAAGAACCCACAGTGAGGAGATTTTGCTTGATACAGAAACTGGGGGCCTATAGACAGTCTGTTTTAACGTCTTCAACATATTAAAAAGTTCATATAAGTAAGTAAAATGCCATACCCACAAGGAAAAATGAGAGGCCATGACCAAAGAAATCATAAAGAAAAAAATGAAAGCAGCTAAGTACATTAACAACACTAACATCACTAGTTAATTTTTAAAATATAATAAAAAATTAGAACCTTAATATTTGGGCCCATGAAACCTTAAAAATTTAATAGTAATGTCCAGGGCATGTATCATTTCTTGACAGCAATCTCCTTAGCAAAAGTACCAAATATCTGAAAATGACCCAGGACTTCCGCCTCTAGAAACTGATTCTAGGAAAAGAATCAGGGCTTCACAGAGACACATGAATAAATGATAAATTATATATCCAAATGAAAATCAGAAATAACTTAGTTGTTCCCAAATAGAATGACAGACTAAATTATAATTCATCTACAATACAGAAAACTATGTAGCCACTAAAAAAAAAAAAAACAAACCAAAAAACCTTATTTTGAGAGATAATAAACAGAACAATGTATAAAAATAGGATGCATGTCATAAATATTTACATACATATGATGCTCATTTTTAAATTAAAAGGTACAAAATATCTGTATGCGTCGGTATCTCTCAAACATTCTGACAGAAATTAAACATTACTTCATAATTTAAAATAAAACAATCTGTAATTTAAAAATTTAAAGTAAGATAATTTTTTAGGTTTCAGAAAGGGTTCTCTCTTTTTTGACTACACATTAAAGGTAACTAAGAAGTGTTTGTATCTTGAGTATATACTTAAAATCCTTTGTCATTTATGAGACTACCATCGCACCACTGAAAAAAGTCCACACTTGCCAGCATATGTTGGTATATACTTTAATAATTCTACCTCTGTATTTAAGGGGACTGGACAGATTTTTAAAAATATTTCCTTAAAAATAGGTACAAGTGATCTCGTATGTTAACTTTATCTGCCCTTCCAAAAGATGAACTATTCAAGCTCACACTTACCTCAAATGTGTGGTCTAGTCTGTACACTGATACAGAATTGACTGCACTGACTATTTCCAACACACCATTGAAATTATTCAAATCCTGGAACACTTGCAGAACTTCTATTATCCTGCTGAGCACTGCCACCCGCTCTTCAAAATTTTCTGCTTCCACAATGCATCTAACAACAACAAAATATTCGTGCCTTAGAAAAGCTTCTTCAACTCACTTGGAGAACAAGAAACCTCTTTATAAAGCCAGAGTTTTAGCTTAAATATGACTTAACATTATGACTACTAAGGAACAATAAGACAGAATAAATAAAAACTTACTTTTCAAACCAGAGAGTGAGGTTTGTTGTATGGCGAATCATTTTTAATAAATTTGGAGAATTAATTTCTTTATCTTCTTTGGTCCAGACACTCCCTACAAGTTCAGAAGGTTGGACTTTCCTGTAAAACATTACCAATCAATACTAATCTTTCTTAAAACAACACAAACATTCTCCAGGGGAATATGCAAAGACCCTATTCAACGTCCATCTTCAGCTGAGCAACAGTCCTCAGTACAGGGGCAGGACAATGCATTCGATCACTGTGTGCTGATGGGCACCCAGGGAGCTTCCAGTTTTCTGCTACTGAAATAACACTAGAGTCACCGTGTCTGTATCCAGGTAACTTTATGGTCTGAAGTACTGGGGAAAAAGATTTGTTCTCTATGGTTCTACAAAAGATTAGTATCAGATTATCTAAACACTTCCACAACAGAAACTGAGAAATATATGTGCTAGTTAAGTCACATAGAAACAGACCCAAACAGCCACACACATGAAACAAATGCTTTATCACTCGGGGAATAAAACCCCTAACCCTACAGTAAAATCCCATTTTATACCTGTCAAACTGACCTAAGTCTGATGGTAATGCAAAAAGATAAAGTAGAAAGCAGGAAGTCTCCAACGCTGGTGCTGAGGTAAAGACAAACAACTTGGCAATGTCCCACAGCACTGAAGACACACTAACATACTACCTGACAAGGCAGTTCAGCCTCTATGAACACGCCAAGGATAAACTTACACAGTAACAGGAATGCTTTTACAAGAATGCTCAGTCACATTTTGTTTACAAAAGTCAAAAACCCCAAATAGCCTAGAAGATCACTATCAAGAAACTAGAGAAACCATAGAATAGTCATAATGGAATATTGTAAATATGGCTAAAGTAGGTAAATTAACTAGACATCAACCTGAACAAATATCAAAAACAATCCCAGTAAAAAAACTTGGTACAGAGTGGTATCATAATTACATGTGGCTTTAAGATATGCACGCTGATGCTATGTATTACTTAGGGCTATGCACACAGACACCAAAATTATAAAGACAAACAGGAAGAATAAACATCAAGTCCTGGGTAATGCTAATTTCTTGGGAGGAATGGAAAACAGTGTAATCAGAGAGAATTGTAAGAATTTCAGTCTCATCTGTAATGTTTTTTATTGTCCATAAACACTCATTATTATCTATATTTCTGGAATGCTTGAAATAACTAATAAAAACCAGACGAGAAAATTAAACCATTATTGAGTCAGGATTGCATCATTTAAAAACTGGCCAATGTCACTGCTGTGAATGTCCTCTAGTTTTCAATATTTAAAAACGTCTTTTTGGTCAGTCGACTTGAAGACAAACAGGTCCTTACTAACAGTTTTTGGAGGTATGTATTGCTTTCTTGAGACAGGGACTTATGTAGTCCAGGATGGCCTTGGATTCTCTGCACATCAGAACATAGCCTTGAACTTTTGCTTTTCCTCCCTCGAGCCTGCCAAGTGCTAGAACTACAGGCATGTGTCACTATTATCTGGCTTTTCTAGAATAACTTTTCTTACTCAGAACTATATTTCACCAGAAATTTACCCACAGCATCAATGTCAGGATGTTACTTTTCTTCTACCAAACAAATCACAGAACAAAGAAATGCATTTCTATTCCACAAAAGCATGTCTACATGGAACTTCCTATTTTTAAAAAATTACAGCCATGTCATTTTTTAAACTGATTTCACATTCAATCATGAGGGAAAACTTTATTCAGTACTATTTACTTTGTTGCCTCAAGTAACAAGTTCCTTTAGGTCTGCCTGTCACAAATCACAATGCGTATCATTTTGAAGACTAACCAAATTCCACATTACTTAAAATATAGCATGGCATTCTTAATTGGATGTTTACAAACACTTGGTGCCGTGTTAAAGGTCAGATTCTGAATGGAATAGCCAGTGCAAACCTAGGACCCGGGTTCAATTTCCAGCACCCACACAGTGGCTCACAAGTGTCTGTAACTCCAGTCCCAGAGGATCCAATACGTGCAGGCATCAGGCATGCAACGTGATGTAGACATCCACACAGACAAGCCACATATCACAAAAAATTAATTAATAAAAAAATCTTCTGATGAGGATAACTTCTCCAGGATTTTGTATTGCTTTGTTTACTCTGTTTTTTTTTTTTTTTCCAGTCAAGGCCTCATGTAGCTCAGGTTGGCCCTAAACTTGCTATATGCTGAAGCTGGCCTTGAACTCTTGATCTTCCTGCTGTCTATCTCATGACTGCTTGATGGCATACTTACACCACCACACCCAGCTGGATACAAAAGAGGGGCTTCTGGATTCACAAAGGTTGTGACAGAATCATGGTAGGACTTATCTTTCAACAGGGAGCAGTTACCTACAGTCTATCTACAGCAGTCACTGAGCCTGGGTTGAGAAAGAGAGAAAGACTTACATCACTTAACACTACTCATTAGTCTGTCAAGAGCCTCACATCCACACTGACTGACTGCACTATCTCAGACTAAAGCAACCTGGATGCATCAGGAGTGGACAGGAGGGACTGCCTGGGAAGCAGCTGCTATTCTGTGGAATTAGTTATCTTCTTCTTGTCTCTAGGGACTGCTAGCCTCTAGTCTAGGTTTAGCCACTGCTACGTTGGAAGAGTCTGCCTCCAAACAAAAACACTCCACCCAGAAGTACAAACAAGTTTTTTTCCACAATTATTGAGAGAGAGAGAGAGAGACAGACAGACAGGCACATGTGTGGAGTTCAGAGGACAATTTAGAGGGACCAGTTCTCTCCTTTCACTGTGCTGGCTCAGAGCTACTCTTAAACACTCATCAATAAATAGCAAAATATTCTGAAAACAGGTAAGAAGTATATCCAAAGTTCTTGAAATAAAGCAAGAAGTTAACATTATCTACCTGTAGAGATCAGACTCCAAAAGTGTTAACTGGCGTGCAATTTCTATTGGATGAAGTGTCATAAGGTCAAACGTTTCAAACTGGCCTGGTCTACTGATATGCCATTCAATGGGTGGAGGTGGACTTTCAAAGGTGATATTATGGCTTACTCCATTTGCCTGCGCCTGCTTCTTCCTCTTGATGATCTTAGCAATGGACACTACCCATTTCTTCATAGCTTTCCCTAGGGAAAAAACAAACAGAATGCCCTTCACTTGACAAGCATGACTGCAAACGGCAAGATTAATATGGCCTGGCTTCAGTATCTACAAGATATTTCATTCATATTTAAGTGTATGATTTCAAAAACTCAAAAATCATCACAATACCATTGTTACACATAAAAACTGATCCCCCAAAACATTGTTTTCAGACAGATCCCCACTATGTAGTCCAAACACAGGCCTCAAACTCTCAGTCCTTGGGCTTCTATCTCCTAAATGCTGATGTAACAGACATGTGCCACCACACGCAGCAAAGTGCTATCTTAATATCTTCAAATGTTTTTCTAGTATTCAAATTTAAGTTTCAAATGTCTTCACATAGTTGACTTGTTTTTAAAACAACATGAGGGGCTGGCAATATGCCACATTGGTTAAGATCTTCCAGAGGGCCCAGGTTCAGTACCAAGCACCTACAACTGTCTGTAATTCCAATTCCAGGGGGTCCAATGGTACACAAACATACATGTGGGCAAAACATCCATGCACATAAATAAATAAAATTTTAAAAAAGATACAAACATGACATTGAGTCAATATATCATTTTCTTAATATACCGGTTTCCCTTTTATCACTCAAAATGCTTGTAATTTATTTGCTGAAGAAACTAAATTACTTATCCTGTGCTATTGGTTCTGTAGATTTTTCTAAGTTTGTATTTTTGCAATTTCATACCTATGGCATTATTTACCATGTTCATCTGCTAGATTTATCTATCCCCAGAGATACAGATACAGTCTAATTCTAACAAGATGTCTGTTTTTTTTTCTTTTTTTTGGTGATATTTACTAATTCTAAGTCCCTAATTCATTTTTAAAAAGTTGTGTGTGGTTGTGTGTGTGTGTGTGTGTGTGTGTGTGTGTGTGTGTGTGTGTGTTGGTGTGCAGGTGCCCTTAGAGACCAGAAGAGGGTGTTGACTTCCCCTGGAACCAATCAGAGGCAGTTATGAGCCATATGACAGGTCCTTTGCAAGAGCAATAAACACTCTTAGCCACTGAGCCAGCTCTCTGTCCCCTAGAGCTATTATTTTCTTAGCACTGTGGAATGGTGACATATCATTACTTCTTCAATTACTAGGTGAACTACTTCTATTAAAAAAATCAATTTTCCCTCATGAAATATTTGGTTATTCTGAAGTATAACTTGTACAGGGAAGAATGTAGAACATTCACATTCACACACACACACACACACACACACACACACCTCTAAATAAATAAATAAATAAATAAATAAATAAATAAATAAATTAAAAAAATATATACATTGTTAAAGCTTAGATTATGTACAATTGACTGTTTTCATCAATAGCTTTGATACACTTTATTCCCATAAGGTGGAAGAGGAACAAGAGTCCAAAATCACCCTTGCCTATATGAATGAGTTCAAATGCAGCCTGGGATACACAAGACCCTTTCTCAAACTCTAAAATGAGGGTCTAGAGAGATGTCTGAGCAGTTAGGAGCACTGGCTGCTCCTGCAGAGGACCCAGGTCTGGTTCTCAGCCCCAACGTGGTGGCTCATGACTGCAGTTGGCTCCAGAGGTCCCATGCACTCTTCTGGCCACCACAGGCACCAGAAGTGAGTGAGGTGCAGACACACATACAGGCAAAATCACTCATATACATAACAGTTTTAAAAATGAATAAAAATAAAATTTAAACTTAGTATTATGAACAATTTTAAGATAAAAGTACATAATAAATTATCTTTGACATTTCAAAGGTAGGACATTCTCTATTTTAAATAAACTTTCCCTTAAAGAACAAGGAAGCTCTTAGCTTCCTGGCTGCTGTGAGGTGAACAGCTTCATCTATCACACTCTCTGCTCTGCTATTTTTTCAAATCACAACCCCAGAAGGATGGAGCCAGCCAAGCACAGACTGAAACCTTTGAAGGAGCGAAAATATTTGTTTCCTGTTTTGTTTTGAAAAGAAGAGCAGGCAGGACATGGAGAAAGCTAGGCTTGCTATATTATTTTTAGGCAACGTCGTATACTGTTAGTTAAAACAAATTTGTGCTTTATTTAATAATATACATTTTGGTAACATCTATATGTTTAATTATAAAGTCCCGGAGTTTCATTTCATATGCTGTGATTCTGAAATTTTATGTAGGAAACTCTTATTTTTCCAGTGCTGAAGGAATTTCCTGCAATACTTTCCCAGAAGTAAATACTATTTTTTTCAGTGTCAATGATCCAAAATAAAATAACAAGATTAAGAAGAACAGGAGGGGAAAATCGTAATTTTTTAGTTGAAGGAATGGAACCTTGAGGTGACATAAAATGTTAAAATTTTTAAGATTTTTTTTTCATGAGTATGAGAGAGTGAGAGAGGGAGGGAGAGAGGGAGGAAGGAAGAGAGGGAGAGAGAAAGAGAGAGAGAGAGAGAGAGAGAGAGAGAGAGAGAGAGAGAGAGAGAGAGAGAGAGAGAGAGGAGAGAGAGGAGAGAGAGGAGAGAGAACACCATGAGTGTTCAGGTGTTCACAGGGGCCAGAAGAAGGCATCAGACACCTGGGGCTGGACTTCAGGCAACCCTTAGCAGCATGAAGGGGTTGATGGGAACAGGGCTTAAGTCCTCTGAAACAGCAGCAAACTAGACCCTAAATATCTTAAGTTTATTTTCAAAGTCTTTGACTTCTTTAAAAGAAGTATTCTCAAAAACTTCCAAAGGTAGCCGAGGACTGCTCAGCGGCAGAGCTTGCCTAGTGTTCAGAGGGCCTTGTGCTCAGTCTCCAACACTGACAGAAAGCAAAAACAGCAGACAAAGGCTTGCGAAGGCGAGCTTCTGGACCTCAGAAGATGCTAAAAGCACACCAGAAATTTCAGAGCAGATAGCAATTACCCTAATATTATTTCAGTTTTCTAAATGTGATAACTGGTTTATTTCTAAAGTAAACTCATGTATGACACAAGATTCAATCAAGCCTTTCAATAATATACCTCTTACACTTGACATGAAGGATTCTAGTCTTTCAAGCAATTCCAGGTCTCTTTCAAAGTCATAAAAATGATGTTCAACCCAGTGGCGAAAGACATTTAAGATCCTGATAAAATAGAGAGAAACATTTAGTGAAACCAAGTGTTCAATTAAACTTCTTCCACTTCTCTATTGATGTAGTGAATTTCAAGCGCAAAGACAAGATAACACTAAACCTCTAATCTATACTAAAAACTACACATGCTTCAAAAACATAAAAGAGGGCTGTTTTCAGACTGTGCACTAAACTGATACTTTAAAGATGTTTTAAGGTATAAAACCTCATTTCTGTGCTTTATTACCCATTGATGTTAAGAAAAAGAACATTTTTCTTTACTCATAAGTGTCGTCATCCTCATCAGAAACAGGGTCTCTCACTGGACCTGGAACTCACCAACTAAGCTAGGCAGGCTGGCCAGCATGCTCCCAAAATCCTCTGTTTCTACCTCTCCAGGGCTTGGATCACAGGCTCACACTGTCACACTCAGATTTCACCTGGGTGCTGGGGTTGAACCACCACGTACTCACACTTGCACAGCAAACACACTATGGACTTAACCCTCCTCAGCCCCCTGAAAATCATTTCTGAAGTATAAATTTTGATGTATTTTCATATAAAATGGAAAACTATCATTTAGTGTAATTGATTTTGAATTCAACTGCTATCATTTCTTTGTAAGCTACAAATAAATCTATAATCTCGTATTTTATTTCCAAAGACAAAAACACTACTTTGGACGAGCATTTGTTTTGTGATATCACAAGATGATTACTTATGATATTATAAGTACACAGATTTAATCATCTATTCAGATGCAATTTTCCACTTACTACCATAGATATACTGTAATATAAATTAGTTGCATTAGCATTTTTTTGTTTCATTACTTCAAAAAATGACTATTTCCAGTCAGGTCCTATTCTCCCCCCACAACAGGATGAGAGAATACAGTTAACTTTCAGTGTGTGCCACACTGTTTATGTTAAACAACCTCATATTACTGAGGGGTTGGTTAGCACAGCATCTTAGGAATGCATCAAGAGATCACAGAACTGCTTCTAGCTTATGCTTAGATCAATTCAAGTATCTCCATTTCTTCCAACAGCAATACAATTCTAAAGTTGTTATATGAAAAAAGGAAGTCTCATCATCAGATTTTTATCAAAACTAAAAGTTTCATCTTATCAAAACATCAGTAAGAAAACTAATGGGCTAGCCACCAAGTGGAAGAAAATATTTGCAAAACACCTTTTTCCCTGAAAAAATGCAACCTTCTCAGTTCACCTCTACACCTCAGTAAAAAATAGAACTCAACAACTCAGTAAAACAAGCAAAAAATTCTAAACAGATTCTGCACTATACAAGTATGAATAATCAGTAAGAAACCAAAGTTCTTATTATGAATCACTAAGGGAAACAAATCACAGTGGGAAACTATATACTTAGAAATACAATTAAGATGTAAAACAGATACTTCCACCAACACTGATGAGGATATGGACACTGGAACTCACATACAATCTTCCTGACAATGTTAAGAAAAATTTTGATAATTTCTTTTATAACTGAACATATACCTAAACTTTCCATCTAGTCATTCTGAGCCATTAGTTTACGCTAAGTCAGAATTAAAATTCAAAATAAGATTTATGATCAAGTTCATAGGAGCTTTAGTCATAATAAAGATTAGAAAATACTCATTTGGCCAGGCAGTGGTGGCGCACGCCTTTAATCCCAGCACTCGGGAGGCAGAGGCAGGCAGATCTCTATGAGTTCGAGGCCAGCCTGGTCTCCAAAGTGAGTTCCAGGAAAGGCACAAAGCTACACCGAGAAACCTTGTCTTGAAAAAACAAACAAACAAACAAAAACAAAAAAAAGAAAGAAAATACTCATTTGTTTTCCCATAGGAAAAATAAACAAATTGGTACATTTACACAATGAAACACTACTATATCATAAGCTTTAAAACTACTGATATAAGCAACATAGATCAATCTCAAAAGCATTTTAAATGAAAGAGGGCTGAAATGAAAATAATAAAGACCCACTTAAATATAATTCTAAAAAAGATAGAACTAGTCTATGGAGAGAGAAATCATAATAGTGCCTTTGGACATGGAACATAAGTCTATTAGAAGGGCACAAAGGGTCTTTCTGAGGTGCAGTAAAAAGATGTATGTGTCTTGCCAGGCTTGGTGGCACACACCTTTAATTCCAGCACTTGGGAGGCAGAGACAAGCAGATCTACTGTGAAATAATCCTTCTGTACACTGTATGAGTATACGTCACTATGATTGGTTTAATCAGCAAGCTGACTGGCCAAAAACTGAACAGGATAAAGTTGGGTGGGAAAGACAAACAGAGAATGCTGGGAGGAAGAAGGGTGGCGTCTGGAGTCACCAGCCAGACAGCAAATGAGTTGGGCACACAAAATGGGGTAGAGGTAAAAGCCACGAGCCTCGGGGCAACACATAGATTAATAGAAATGGGTTAAGTTGTAGGAACTAGTTAGTAACAAGCCTGAGCTATGGGCTGAGCATTTATAATTTATATTAAGTCAGTTATTTGGGAAGTGGCTGCCTGTTATTTGGGAGTAGGCAGTCAGGACAGGAAAACTTCACCTACACAGATCTAATAGTTTGAGGGCAACCTGGTCTACAGAGCAAGTTCCAGGACAGTCAGGGCTACATAGAGAAACTCTATATGAAAAAAAGATGTATGTGTCTGTTTAAATTTAAAGTACACTTAAGATGCATGTGTTTAGAACAAACAAATAGTAAGTATTAAACTATTAATGATATGCAAGTCAAAGTATTTAAGAAATATGTGCCTAAAATATATCTAAAAAATGAGGTAATGGAATGACAGAGTAATAAATGTATGTGATATAAATAAGTACAGTAAAATATGGATAGCAGATCTATATGGTTTTATGGATGGTCACTATAAGATTCTCTAAATTTGCTGTCTATTTAAAAAGTCAGATATTGAAAAAACCACCTTGCATTTCACCCAAATCCTTCATTGCTCACAGAACAGATCTGAAAGTTGGTTGGTATTTCAAGCCTCTTGACTCATACACTTCATCTCACTTCCATTCTTTGCCCTCTACTGTCAATTCCCACGGCTTTCTTCTGCACATCATTCTCAGTCTGCCTTTATCTGTACCATTTCCCATTTTCCTCAATATGTACAATCACCTTTCTGTGACTCTAAATCCTACACATTCTCCCAGCATAATCTTAAATTTTACCTATTTGAAGATGTCTTCCTTAACTACTCTAACCTAATCTCTACTATTCCTGAATATTTATTTATTTATTTTACTGAGATTGGACCTAAGGCCTTAAGCATGTTAGGCAAGTATTCTACCACTACATATTGTTCGCAGCCATGTCTTTATGTTTTATTTGAGATGAGTCTCACTTCATTGCCTAGGATGGTCTTAAACTTGCTGCGTAGCCCAGACCAATCTTGAACTTGGAATCCCCCTGACTCAGCTTTCTGTGATACCAGGCCCTGTTATTCCAGGAATTATAATATATAAAGGTGTGTATTTTGTAAACCACTAAAACATTCTAAATAGAATAACATAACTTTCATATATCCCTTTACACCAGTAGAATCAGTATCATGGTACCATAAGATTATGGCAGTCAGTTATTTTTGTACTTATAATATGATATATGTATAAAAGCAAAAACAAAAAAATCAACATGACTGAGTCTAAGATCATTTTCTTCCACCAAATAGCAATTTCATAAATATATGCCTCATATAAGGAGACTTCATTTGACTGTAGAACAAATGTATTACAGCTCTTAGAGAGATTTCAATTACTTCTCTGTTTTCTATTGGTAAATAAGTTCAACCTATCTAAGGGAAGCCCTGCTAGGAGCAGCCAGCCAGCACCACCATCGTTACCTGAGATTGCATTTACTTGTGGCAATTACTGTGGAAAATCAATAATTAACAAACTCAGTTCCAAAGCTGCAATTTATTGATCAACAGCAACCAGGGACATGGTGTTCTCGAAGAAAAGGATTATATACATGTAATTAATCTGCTAACTCAGTTTGCAGCGGAAAGAAGTAGATACTTTGGTTCTCATTTGGGCTACAGGGACTAGTCAAAGGAATTTCAGACTCAATGCTTAGTAGAAAAAAAGAAAACTTGTTGCTAAAGAAGTCAGATACGGGTTTTAATCCTATCTGGCCACTCCCTTTATATAACTATTTCAATTCCTCCTCAGTTCTAATTTCCTTATATATGAAGTACGTATAAAACTGTGTTCCATCCCTAGCCCTACAAAGAATGGTGTTGTGAGGGTAATAGAGAAGAGACAAAGCTCTAATGGGCAACAGCTGACGTACAGAGAGTGCCTCGCAACCTACAGCTGCTGTAACTAAACACACTTCCACAACTACGAGCATCCTCAAAGTACAAATGTCTGTCTGTCCTGAGGAGGAAAAGAGCTACAGCCGTGGGAGCCTTCACAATGACTACGTTAGCACAGCGGGATATGGAGGGGAAAGGCTAGAGCAGGCAAGATTACATGTGGCTATCGAGAAGCCCAGCAGGTTTCCTGTTGGGAGACACTGAAGAATCCTGGGAAAGTTGGCTTATCTCTATAAATAAAGCACAGAGCCATCAGGAAAGACACACTGGATGTAACCTGGGGACTCACACGTACATGAACCTGCATGTGTGTGTGCCACACACATGTGAACATGCATACATACATGCATGCACACCAAAGTACAGGCAAAAAGTAAAAAGAACAAATAGGTATCTCCATGAATAAACATGATCTATCACATGAGATACACAGATGATACAAATAATGTGATATATTCAAATAGTTAAACTACATTAGGGTTACTTATTTAAAAATTATCTTTACAAAGGAGTAAGGGAATTTAGCTGAAATAAAGTTAATGAGAGAACGATCTGAATTAAGAGCTAAGAACTTGTATACGAACTATATAATAGACTATTTTAGAACTGCGACATTCAGGTCAAACCTGAGTTGCACAGGTTGGACGTATTCCTTGCGAAATCTTTTCAGATCTGCACTGATTGGCTGCTCGCCTTTCTCTAGCGCCAACTTGTCTGCCTCAGTAGGCTCTGGTTCTGGAATCTCAAACCTAAGAATAAAGTCAAAAGAAGAGACATTTGCTCACATATAAATGAAAGAGACTTTGGATACATCAGGGAAAAGGTTTTGGCTAAGCAATCCTTTATCATTACGTAGAAAGCACAATCACTGTTGCACTCTCCTTAGGAAAGCATGCACATAAGAAAACAGCCTGGCTATTTGATACCAAGGTTTTGTATTCTTGATCTAAGAATTTATTTTTATTATTTGTACATGCCTGTGTGTGTGTGTGCATGAATGAGGGAACGTGTGTTTGTAGGTGTCCATGGAGGCCAGAGACGTTGGGAGTTGGAGTTATAGGCCACACGGGTGCTGGGAACCAAACTTGGGTTCTCAGGAAGAGCAATTACCTCTTTTAACCCCCAACCACCTTTCTAGTCCCTGTATTCTTATTCTTACTTTTTAAAAAGTTTTATAGGTGGCACTGATCAGCACAAAAAAAGGTCAACACTTTATATTTTAAACTATAAAGCATTTAAAATGCTACTTAAAAATACAGTAAAAATTTTAGCTCAAATCTTAACATTCAGAAATTAGCAATATAGAAATTGTTAATTTTTAGGCTCAATAATACATGATTTTTAAAAATAAGAAAAACTATCTTTTAGAGATAAAAATATTTAGATAAAATCTTTGGTCTAAAATCTACTTAAAATAATCCTGGGGAAGGATGATTAAATCTGTAGGAAATATGAGCTGGGTCAATGATTACTGAAGTTGGATGATGGATAAAGGGCTTAGTATATTCTTCCATCTATCCTTGTATATATTCTGAAATTTTTCATAACAAGTTTATTGCAAAAGTAAAATGTAAAGAAACATTTTTAAGAAACAAAATAAACTTTACTAAAATACAGTTTTTATCACTTAAGCTTGTTTTTTTTTGTGTTTCCCACATAAAAACCTACTGCATGCTGAAGAGAGCCCTCCCTGGCAGAACTACTGAGTATTATTAGGACCTTTGCAAAGTACAAAAATGTTAACATAAGTGAAACACGTCTTTCTTACCGTTCTATCAGCAAGCTTAGCAATTCCTGTGGTTTACAAAATGAACGATACGTAGTAAGAAAAGTACGAACAAAATTGGGATCTGAAAAAGTCGAGCAAAGCAGAGATTTCATGCTTAATTCATCCATTTTAATGACTCAAAGTCCCACACTTTCCTTTCGTTCCTTTTTACCTTTGGGTCCTCCCAGTGTAACTCCTTTCCTGACAGATGTAGAATGTCCTTCTCTCTCCTCCTTTCTCTCCTTCCTTCCTTCCTTCCTTCTTCCCTCCCTCCCTCCCTCTCTTCTTCCCTTCCTTCCTTCCTTCCTTCCTTCCTTCCTTCCTTCCTTCCTTCCTTCCTTCCTTCCTTCCTTCCTTCCTTCCTGTAGAGACAAGGTCTCAGGTAGCCTAGGCTGACTCTGAATTCCTTATCTTACTGCCTCCACTCTACTTCCCAAGTGATTGGCCTAAACCATTTCTTGATAAATGAGAATAAAGACTATTTTCAATTTTAATTTTACAAATCAGCACTTATGAGCACTTATTAGTCACTGAAATTAATGACACATCTTAGAAACATTTAATGGATTATTTACTCCTTGTGATTTTTCATAATTTTTTTTATTTGGGGTGCACTCCATTTGCACCCATCAACTCCGATGTGTTCCTTCTGCATGGGTCCCAGGCCTTAGGGAAACACTTGCTAGTTTCACATACCTGCATACATATGATAGGTTAGCCTTTCAATTAATTTCACCACAGTCCCTCCTTTAATAATGGGGATTATACTTCTACTTTGCAGGTTGTCTTCAAACACAATGTTTTCCTCAGAGTCTTTCACCACAAAGCGGTACACGTCTGGACTTGGTAGCCTCAGGGGCTGCTCATTTTCTTCTTTCAACAGTACGGAGTCCAGCATTCTATCTAGAGTGCTTCGATAGTGAAGGGAAATAAGGGCTGCCATCCAGTTATTTTTCTCTTCAGCTGACTTAGCAGCAAAGATTACACTGTTTTCGTCTTTGGACACTAACTCAAAAGCATGTTTGCATTCACACGTGTCCTCCTTGTCGCAGATTTGAATTTTCCTCATGACAAACTTCTCTTTTAGTCTGAATTCTGCACTACTATAAGCTGGAAGTCGGCTCTGGCAATGATTAGGTTTACAGCTGATCATCAAGCCATCAAAGAGGAAAATATGCCTTTCATGTTTAGCACCGATTCTGGTCAATGGCCCTTCCATTATGAATTCGTTACAACACTGTCCAATATCTTTGCCTTCCCACCCATCTATGTTTTTCTGAATTTCATTCATTTTCTTGATAGCCAGGTGCTTGCTTCTTAATTGACGATTGTAAAAAAGGCAAACGGGATCCCTAGGGGGGAAAAAAGGCAAGGTAAATTTGACTCACTCAATTATGATGGTTATATAATACAAAATCAAATAACAAAAGTATTAAGCTGAGTTGAAAGATCTAGTTCAATGACTGAGAACATGCTTAGCATGTAAAATGCCCCGAGTTTGAATACCCAGCATTCGAAAGCTTAAATAACCAAATATTAAACTATATTCCTAACAATTATTTTCTTCTAGTCCTGTCCCTGAATACCAAATGACTCAAGTTCACTACTGTCGAAGTACTACATTCCTAGAGCCATAAGAACTAAAATTATAGAAAAAAAAATCCCACATCGCTTGCAGAAAATATAAAATTTCATTAAATACATTTAAATTAATAAATATATCCTACAATATAACAATGGTAATTTGGTAATTTTCTGACTAAGACAGACCAAAAAAGGACAAGCATAACTTTTAAGAATGCAGCACCATTCGAAACCACACTTGGGAAAAGTGGGGATCACACACAGTGAAGGAAGCATCAATATTCATATTTGGAAGTCTAGAATTACCCTGGTCGGCGTCTAGGTGAATGCTGCTTGTAAATTCGGTCCATGCTGCCTTGGAGATTCATGAGGGCAGTGATAGCCTGATTCAAACACTCCCTGTCTTCTTGTTCTTCACTACATGCTTTCAACTGCTAAGGGGGAAAAAGACAAAATTACATTGCTCGGTTCCATTCTCAACTTCTTTGTAGTTAAAGCAGCAACAAATATTTAAAACTTAAAGTATTTAATGCAGCGATTTGAATATGCAATGTCTCCCATAGGCTCATTTGTTGGACATTTAATTCCGGCAGGTAGCAGAGTTTGGGGAAGGCTGTGGAGCCACAAGGGGTGGAGCTCCCCACTAGGCATGCCCTCATGTCCTGTCCTCGTGTCCTGTC
The DNA here is from genome assembly GCF_949786415.1 of Peromyscus eremicus. Lineage (NCBI taxonomy): Eukaryota > Metazoa > Chordata > Mammalia > Rodentia > Cricetidae > Peromyscus > Peromyscus eremicus. The sequence goes on from NC_081430.1 coordinate 67,697,274, forward strand.
CTCTGCTTCCTGAGTGAGGATGCTGCCATGCTTTCCCCAGTAATACAGTAATTACAAGTTTGTTGAGCAGAAAAAAAAGTCAGAAGAGTTAGAAGTTCTCAGTAGTGGACGTATACAAAAATGGCTGCATGGTATAATCTCAGTTCAATAATTTGCTAAATATTTCTTTGATTTTCAGCATTATGGTAAATGGAGAGAATGTTTGTGGCACTGGGGATGGAACCCAGAGCTTTGAGTATCTAGGTAAATCTTGACTACTGAGGTACATGCATAATTAGCAGGGAGACTTAAATGTCAGCTTGCCGACTATGCAAGCTGCTTCTCTAGAGGGATTTGAAAGGATGCATTCTACACTTCCTAAGCTGACACAGAAATCACTGTGGTGAATCAGCTGCAAATGGGTCAAACTCTTTCACGTCTCCATAAGCTTTCTGCATAGTGGCCTTTGGCCTCCTCACTCCAATACACCACAAAATGCTTCTTATTGCTGAAGTTGCTTTTCAAATAATACCTTCCCTCTTTTATTGTTTATTTTGAAGCAATGTTACCTATCCATTCCACTCCTCACAGAAGAGGGGAAACCATCGCTGAATGGCTTGGAAGTTATTTTTGGATCATCCTTATATCACAAATCACTCTCCAAGTGGAATCAGTTTTCTCCTTTCACCATGGTGTAATTCCTCAATCCTAGATGACATGATTTCTTTGTGGCTCTAGAACTCACTGACTTACCTTGTCAAACCTATAGCGGGGTCTCCACATAAATGAAATGAAAAGTTACTGCAAACTGTCACAGGTTTTGTTTTTTTTTTTGTTTGTTTGTTTTTTTGCCAGTAATATCGACATATCCCTTTATGCTTATAGCTAATCTTATGGCTTTCAGTAACTGGTGAGATTGATGGTAGACTACCTCCTAACTCCCTATGTGCGTATGTACACACACACACACACACACACACACACACACACACACACACAGCTCATAGATTACTAGTTTATGCCACAAAAGTAGGAAATATAAGCTAAGGAAACATCCTGTCTTTCTGGAAGGTCCCCTTTGGGAAGACTTACTGTTATGACCTTAGAGTGTCAATTTGAAGATGTGGGGTAGGACAAAGACACTTCTCTAGTCTCAAATGCACAGAACTATAGGATGGGGTAAAGTGTTTATTTCTGCACAACATGTATATTTTTAAAATAATCATTTAATCTTGGGAAAATAGAAAAAATTACTTTCTAGTGGTGTTCTTTAATCTGTTAATGTTTCAATAGTACATCTTAGAGTAAGAATATTCTTTTGTGGAATCAGAGCATAGTTCAGATCAACTTCAGAAAATTTTACAACAATGAAGCTCTAAAATCCTAGGCTGGAGATGTGGCTCAGTTGGTAGAGTGCTTGCCTAGGTAGCATGCACAATGGCCCGAGTTCAATCCCCAGCACTGCACAAACTCGGCCTGGTAGCACACACCTGTAATCCGAGCACTCGGGAAGCGGGGGTAGAAGGATTGGGAGTTCAAGGTCATTTTCATCTGCACAGTGAGTTCAGGACCAGCCTGGACTACATGGGACTCAGTCTCAATGAACAAACAACAAAAGGCTCTCCTCATCTAGAATGTAGCCATTTTATGAACTGTCTCGATAACGTCTTTTTAGGTAACGTTTCCCCTGTTGAAGGATCTAGTAAGTGCTGTGGTAAATTGTATTTATTGTTTCTTTTCATCTGCAGAGCTCCTTGGCATTTGTTTACATGATTCTTCCAGATAAATAATGGAGACACAGATAGATAGAAAGTTCCTCTCTAGTCAACACTCTAAGAATTCTTTTCTGACTTGCCTGGGCAAAGCTGGTGCCTTCTCCATCACTTATCCTACACCATTGCTACACGTTTGGAAGGTAGAACACGAAGTGACGGGTTTCGGTACGTATTTCCACGTCCCCGGGCCATCTTCTCACTGCCTCCCTCCCCTGTGCCTGTCCAGCACCCGCCTTCTGCTGTCCCGCCACCTGCATTCTTCACCATCTGCCTCCCTTCTGTTCTGCATGAAGACCTTCTTCTCCTTCAGGAGCCACTTTTATGACTTACACCCATGCCTCATCCCTACATATAGAAATATTAAAGTCTAACACTGACATGTGAGAGGAAATGTATTTGTCTGAGTCTGGGCTATTTCACTCAAGAATAATTTCCAGGTCTATTTTCCTGCAAATGTCATGATTTCATTCTAAATCATGGCTGAGTAAAAATTCATTGTGTGAATATGTATGTACCACATTTTCTTTATGCTTATCAACATATGCATGGATTTTTTAAGCATTTATTCTAATTACTTGTTCAATATCCACATTCTTTATTAAATTATAATAAAGTCCTTAAACAATAGAGATACACCTTTTTTGTCCATTTTTAGTATAACATGGTAAATACTCAACAGGCAGTTGTCAAAAGTAATCAAGATTGTGTGTAATACTCAAATCTTTTTGTGTTTATACACAAATAACTGACTACTTTTTAGTTCTCTGTGCATAAGCTTTTATTTGCTTATTTAATCTTTATTACAATTCAGTGAGACACACAGTATCACAACACATGTGTATGGGTCAGGCGAGGCACATACAGAAGTCAGGTCATTTGGCTAACGAATGCTCTGCCATGCCACCATGCTGTCTCTCTACAGTGACAGCAGACTGAACTGTACAAAACGTGGGTCTGTGCCGAAATCGGGTGCTAAGTTAAAGAACAAACAGCAAACAAAACTCCTTCCACGTGAGAACACAGTGGGAGCCTGGGAGACAGTTCAGGACAGGGCGCTTGCCTAGCAAGGCCACTCTGATCTCCAGCCCGGCCCACTCCTCTGCTCACAGGCGAACACAGCCACCTGCACAGCTGCAGTTCAGCAAATGCAGCACACATGGTGAGTGATGAATCCAGGTGAGTTAAAGCAAAAATGATTCCTAAAGAAACTTAATATCGGCTAACCTTTCTTAATGAATCTCATTAAATAATGAATACTATGTCTTAATATTGAACTTCATAGACCTCATGAAGAGTATTTTTATTTCACTGATAAATTTCAAGGAAATGTCCAAGGACTAAAAAAAATGTTATTTGACTTTTAATAAATCATATCTAAAAGGAGCTACACAGTAGTGGCGCTCACCTTTAATCCCAGCACTCAGGAGGCAGAAGCAGGAGGATCTCTGTGAGTTCAAGGCCAGCCTGGTCTACAGAGATAGTTCTAGGACAGCCAAGGCTACATAAAGAAACCCTGTCTTGAAAAACAAACAAGCAAAAAATTGTATCTGAAATGAGTTATCTAGGAAGAGGGAACTTAAACTGAGAAAAGGCTCCTTTAGATTGGGCTTGTGGGACATTTTCTTGATTAATGATTGATGCGGGAGGGCCCAGCTCATTGTGGGGTTGCCATCTCTGAGCAGGTGGTCCTGGATGGTATAAGAAAGCAGGCTGAGCAAGCCATGGGGAGCAAGTCAGTAAGCAGTGCTCCTCCATGGCCTCTGCTTGCATTCCTGCCTTAAGTGCCTGCCCCAATTCCCTCAGTGATGGACTGCTACTTGGAAACGGAGACTAAAGTAACCCCCTTCCTCCTCAAGTTGCTTTTGGTCAGTGTCTTATCACCACACAGAAACATAACTAAGACAATATCCTTTATAATAAAGGACATATATGTTGTTGGTGGTGAACACCTTTAATCCCAACTCTTGGGAGGCAGACAGAAGCAGGTAGATGTCTGAGTTTAAGGACAGATTGGTCTACAGAGTGAATTCTAGGACAGCCAAGACTACACAGTGTGGTGATATTGTGTTCCTCAAAATATTGTGTACCCTAATAAACTTATCTAGGGTCAGAGAACAGAACAGCCACTAGATATAGAGGCTAGAAAATGATGGCGCACATGCCTTTAATCCTAGCATTCCAGAGGCAGAGATCCGCCTAGATCTCTGAGTTCAAGGCCACACTGGAAACAGCTAGGCATGGTGACTCATGCCTTTAATCCCAGGGAGTGATGGCAGGAAGCAGAAAGGTATATAAGGCGTGAGGACCAGAAACTAGAAGCTTTTGGCTGGTTAAGCTCCAGGCTTTCGAGAAGCAGTTCAGCTGAGATCCATTTTGGATAAGGACTCTGAAGCTTCCAGTCTGAGGAAACAGGATCAGCTGAGAAATTGGCCAGGTGAGGTAGCTGTGGCTTGTTCTGCTTCTTTGATCTTCCAGCTTTCAACCCAATACCTGGCTCCAGGTTTGTTTTTATGAATAAGAACTGTTAAGATTACTGCTACAACACAGAGAAACCCTGTCTTGAAAACCCAAAATTTTAAAAAGGACATACATCAATTTTTTATTTGACTATAGTAATTATAAAGTTATTTATAAATTGAGAAGTGAACTTTTCCATAAAGACTGAGTATATATTATGAAAAAATATAAAATGTAGTCTTTTGTTTGTTTGTTTTGTTTTTGAGACAGGATTTCTCTGTGTAGTTTTGGTTCCTGTCCTGGATCTTGCTCTGTAGACCAGGCCGGTCTTGAACTCATAGAGATCCTCCTGGCTCTGCCTCCTGAGTGCTGGGATTAAAGACATGCACCACCACTGCCCAGCTAAAATGTAGTCTTTTAAAAAATTATTAAAAGTATCTAAAATTGGGGCTGGAGAGACGGCTCAGCTATTGAGAGCACAGGGTACTCTTCCATAGGACTCAGATTCAATTCCCAGCACCCACATGGCAGCTCACAATTGTCTTTAATTCTAGTTCCAGGAGATCCAACAGCCTCTTCTGGTGCCTGTGGGCATGAGGCAAACACATGGTACACAGACACAGATGTAGGCAAAAGAGCTCATATAAAAAAACCAAAATTTAAATTTAAAAAACCCTAAAACTTTTCTCTGCAAAACAAGCTTGTGATCAGTTTCAATGTGTTTTAAGATAGGGAACCATAGATGGCATGCTATACCTCATCATTATGTAGTTGTTTTTCCATCTTTGCTTTATCATAAACCTAAATTTGAAAAATAAAATTCAGATAATATTTCCATTATGTTCACAAGTCTTGGTATATCACTGAAACAGATGCATTTTAAAGCAAGAAGATCAGGACTTCAAGGATATCCTCAGCTACACAATGAGTTCAAGGCCAGCCTGGGCTACATGAGATCCTGTCTAAAAAAAAGAAAACCATTCACTCATGCTTTCATTTATCTCCCTCCCTCCCCCTCTCTCTCAGATGCACACAGATACACAACTGTGTGTACTTGATGTACACTAAGATTTGAAGAATATTGTACTTTGGAAAAATGATTCTCTCCAGGCTAGAGAGATGGCTCAGACGTTAAGAGCACTTCTGTTATATAGAAGACCTAGGTTCGGTTCCTAGCCAGTTCCCACATGCTGCTTATGACCATCACTAACTCCAGTTCCAGGGATCTGAAGCTCTTCTGGCCTCCCTGGCACTAGGCACACATGTGGTGCACAAACAGACATGCAAGAAAAGCACTTATACATATAAAATAAAAATAAAAAGTGATTGTCTTAATAAGATAAAACTAGATGAAAACTTTAAACAATGTTATAGATAAAATCATTAATTGCTTATATAAAGTAAGTCAGCATTCCAACAGGCAAAAATAACTGTATTCTGTGGGTTCAAAACAGAAGAGAGGACCTCAAAGTGGGAGAGGGAGTGCTGGGAATGCCTGAGGGGAGCGGGAGGGGAGGAGGTGTGAATTTCATCAAGACATGTTGTTCACACATATGAAATGGTCACATACATAATAAAAGATATTCTGTAATAATTCTAAAATTAAAACTCACTTTTTCAAAGATTGCTACTGTGGATCCCCAAAACTTAATTTTAAAAAACAAACACTCTTCCATTAAGGTTGATAATTTAAGAGTCTATATTACAAACTGACACAAAAATAAACTTCTTTATATCTGTCTACACATAAAAATGCTGTGACAAGGGGTAAAATCCGTAGGATTTTCTCCAAGATCCTTGGACAGAAGTTGGAAATGTTAGTATGTATCCTTCTGGGTCCTTGTGCTTGTTGACAGCTAGGGATCAGCACAGGGCTTTACATGATGGGTAAGCATTCTACCACTGAGTTCTATCCCTAGCCCTAGGACACCGCACTTCTATGAGTAAAAGATATTAAGAATAATATAATCAGATCAAAAATTAGGTCTTAGGCTTTATAAATCTAAGGACTTTGTTACAGGAAGCTCCTGCCTTACCTTTAATAATTCAAAGTAATGCCAACAATGATACACTGGCACCAGCATAAGCCGTGGAAGGACGTAACGAACAGCCTCCTTAAAGCCATCGGCAATGGACTGCAAAGTAAAAAGAAACAGCATACCTCAGACCAGAGATACAGCAGCTGCGCCCACGGGAGACAGCTTTAGAAACAAGACACAGACGTGTCACGGGGATCCTAGGGAAACTGGAGCGCTAGCAATCAAGTTTTCCCCACCCTATCCCCCTGCACATTACTGAGAAATATACAATTTCTGCATCTGTTAGATAGCGAGGTAACTTTGACAATGCTGTCTACAGATTTTCTTCAAATATCTGGGTTTCCACATACCGTAAATAAATTTTTAAAAGCTATTTAAACTATTTTTTTTCTTTTCTTTCAAGACAGAGTTTCACAGTGTAGCCCTGCCTGTCCTGGAATTCACTCTGTAGACCAGGCTGGCCTCGAACTCACAGAGATCCACTGCCTCTGCCGCCTAAGTGCTGAGATGAAAGGTGTGCGCCAGCACCTCCTGGCTACTTAAACTCTTTGTGTACTCTAAGATGGGCTGATCAAGTTGGCATACACTTATAACCCCACCTGTTGGGAGGCCAAGGAAGGATGGTTGAACATAACAGGCCATTCTGGGCTACAGATCTAGAACCTATCTTTAAAAAGAAACAACAGCAATTCATAAGTAAAAGGAATAAAAGTTCAAGTCATTACAAAGGTTTTTTTGTTTGTTTGTTTGGTTTTTGGTTTTTCGAGACAGGGTTTCTCTGTGTAGCTTTGCGCCTTTCCTGGAACTTGCTTTGGAGACCTGGCTTGCCTCAATCTCACAGAGATCCGCCTGGCTCTGCCTCCCGAGTGCTGGGATTAAAAGCGTGTGCCACCACCGCCCGGCTCATTACAAAGATTTTTAAGGATGTTGTATACTATAAATGTTTCTAAACAAATTCCCAGTGAATAAACTTCAGACTTAGCTTATTTATGGAACACATTTGGTATATAACTCACCTGACCAAGCTAATTCTGCTTTCAAATGAACAGCTACGTCAGACCGACAAGATTAAATTCTTCTAGCATTTTCTGGGTGGTCTGGGAGCTCCTGCTCTCTAAAGCTTCATGTTGAAACCTAACCCTATGCATTAATTTTACAATTAGGATCTGACGACACATCCTGAAGAATGGGGCTGATAATCTGACAGGCCTAAGGGAGTGTGCTGGCTGGCCCATTACACCATCTGATGGCACAGTGAGATGGGCCCCCCCATGAACAAAGCAGAAACCCCCTCAGACCATGAATCTTCAGCATCATGAGTCTGGAATCCCCAGTCTCCAAACAGTGAGAAGCCAACTTCATCTCTTCCGCTACCCAGTTGATAACATTTTGTTACCGCCGCATGATGGACCAGCACAGTGTTAAGCTACTTACTATACGGAGCTGACTTTGTCAGCTAAGTAGTTCTAGCTAGAACCAACACAGCACTTTAAAGCTGGTCTACAAAGACCATCTAGTGTATTAATTTGCAGTGGGATGGCTACTCAAGTGCATCCCTGCTGTGGGATGGTCTGTATGTCAAATGTGTTCCTGATTGGTCAATAAATAAATCACTGATTGGCCAGTGGCCAGGCAGGAAGTATAGGCGGGACTAACAGAGAGGAGAATTGAGAGAACAGGAAGCTGGATGAGGGAGACACTGCCAGCTGCCACCATGACAAGCCGCATGTGAAGATCCCGGTAAGCCACGAGCCATGTGGCAAGGTATAGATTAATAGAAATGGATTAATTTAAGCTGTAAGAACAGTTAGCAAGAAGCCTGCCATGGCCATACAGTTTGTAACCAATATAAGTCTCTGTGTTTACTTGGTTGGGTCTGAGTGGCTGTGGGACTGGCGGGTGAGAGAGATTTGCCCTGACCATGGGCCAGGCAGGAAAACTCTAAGCTACACATCCCCAAATTTTTGGACTGCTAATTATCAGCAAAAATATGTCTGATAATAACACAAGCTAACATTTACTGAATGTGTAATATACAGCAAACATTATAGTGCTTTACATGTATTCTCACGTATGATATCTGTGTGTGTGTGTGTGTGTGTGTGTGTGTGTGTGTGTTGCACATTATCACAGCATGCATGTGGAGGTGAGAGGACAATTTCAGGAAGATGGCTCTCTCCTTCCACCCTGTGGGTCCTGGGGAGAGTACTCGGGTTGTCAGGATTGGTGGCAAGTGCCTTAGGGTGTACAAGGCACTGGGTTTGATCCTTAGCACCCCCTCGTCCCGCCCCCAGGTTCTACAGAGCCTCATCTCACAGAAAATAATTCCTTGTGTTTACTGGCTCTTTGTTTTGTTTGGCCTGGGGATTGAAACCAGGGCTTTTCCATGTTATGGCAGGTAAGTGCTCTACCACTGAATTACACACACAGCTCCATGTTATGGCAGGTAAGTGCTCTACCACCGAACTACAAACACAGCTCAGGCTTCCTAGTACAACAAAAACCAGAACTTAGTGTGTTTAATTATTATGCCAGGTTCTTAGATGCAGGCTTCCCAATTAATGGCATTCATCTTATGGTTTATATGGTGCATAACACTTCATTTTTTTAAAATCCCACTTTGAAGTAAACTTTTGAAATTGAATGAAATTTTTACTCCACGTTGACAGATTTCTGAGAGCTGTCCAGCAGAAGTTAATGCAGGGGATTCACATTAAAGATGGTAGGGAGAAGACAATGCATTCAGTTTTAAATGTCAGAGTTGAGCCAGGTGTGGTTGTGGATACCTGTGACCCCGGCTACCCAGCAGTTCAAGGCAGAAAGATCACAAATTTGAGACCAGCCTGTGCTGTACAATGTAGTAATATCCTACCTCAAACACAAACAAAAAAGACTACAGACGAAAATTACTAGCAGAGTATTTACCAAGTAGAGAGGCTCTGAGTTTGGTCTCTAGGTACACACACACACACACAACCTAGGAACACAACTAGGAAATAACCAGCACATACATGAGGGAGAAGTCACCCAGGAGAACACAGGAGCACTGAAGCAGGAGCTGATCTAGAACTTGGACAAGAACAACAATAAGGAAACTAAGAAGAAACCAGAGATAACAAGGACGAGGAGAAAGTATCACGGGAGCCAAGGGACAAGAAGGGACTGAAGAAATACTACTTAACCAAAATAGTCTCTGGATATGGCAACAGGTTTTGTCCAAGGCAGTTCTTAGTGTTGTAACTTGGTTAGGACACAGGAAGAACTGGAAAATAACAGGGAGACAGAAGATTGCACAGAGAAAAACCAAAGGTAGAATATCCACAGAGAAGTAAGGTCTATTTACGTGTCTGCTTGTCTTAGGAGCATCCAGATCTGATCACAGTTACATGCTAAGAGGACCGAGCCATTCTAGAAGTTTCCACAGCTAACGAGCAGTCAAACACCATCTATGCCGGCACACCCTTTGTTGTTACTGTTGACGGAGTAAAGCTGCAATTCTATCTCCCTCTACTTATTTCATGTGACCTAAGAAATATCCATGCCCTTCTTATAAGGTGTTTATCTACCTAAGAAATATCCATGCCCTTCTTATAAGGTGTTTATAGCCTTTAAACCAAGATCTTTAGCTAGGTCATTGTGGTGCACGCCTTTAATCCCAGCACTTGGGAGATAGGATAAAAGGGTAGATTATTGAATCTCTTTTAAAAAGCAACTACTAGTTTTAAATATTTTATATTGGATTGGAATATTTGTATATTGTATATAAATTTTATATATTGACACAAATTTGAGATTATTTTTGTTAGAACATATTGTATATATGTTTCTACTCTTGTTCAAGGTATTATACCTATACAACTCCTTTAACAATGTAATACAAATTTCTAGTCCTTGAAAGTTATTACAAACGAATTAGGATATAAAGAAATACAAGTTAGTAGTCATTACAATCAAACTTGTAGTCATGTTAAGTATGTTTTCAAGGTCAAACAGATATATTTTAGACAGACAGATCATCTTCAAACACTTCAGAGAGCTACAGAATATGGCATTTAAGATGTTTTAATAACATAGGTTCTTTTTTTCATGACAATGAGACATGTCTGCTCCTGGCAGTACAAATCTACTTTAGAGAAGATGATGGGCACTGAAGAAACTCCATATGGAGTTTCCTGGGCAAGAAAATGCCCTTGCCTTGACTGCTGACAGTATGCTGTCCAAAATGGAAAAGCAGGAAACAAAAGAAAGGACTGCCGACCTTTGCCAAGACAAGGTAGGACAGCCCCTCAGAAAATCACACACATGCACACACACAAAATGGATTGGAAGGACTAATGAGAGATTTTTCCACTTTCTTTAGAAAGATAATGAAATATTTCTTTATTATTTCATGATAAAATAATAACAACACTGAATTCAAGTTTACCTGAAAATGTAGAGCAACCGCAGGTCTGGCCATCAACTTACTGAAGTACTCATTAAACTCAGGCGAGAGAACGTCCTGTGACAATGTTTCATAGGGATCAAACGCTTGCTCCTATTTTTAAAAATAACGTAATGTGTTAGGTGTACGGAAAATATATATTTATACTAATATGATATATATTATTTAACAACAATATTTTGTTCATGTTTCCAACTAGGTCTTATTACCTTTGATTCTCTACTTTTCAGTGAAAACAAAAGCTATGGTTACAAGGGATACATTTTTAAAATATCATGGACCTTAAACAGTAGATTACAGTAACAGGCCTTAAAAGTAAATGGCTGGTTTTGTGGTATCCAACTACTAACATGTGTTTTATCCCTAGGAAATTTAAGGTACATTTCTTTGTAAAAGAAAGCTATAAATGTAAACTTACCTAGGTTCAAATGAATTTACTAAATGATACTCTTAAAGAAAGCAAAATCAATACCTTTGTTTTACCTACTCTAGAGTTTCCAAAATTAGAAGACTAAACACATAGTAAACACAGAAACTGCCTAAACTGTCTAATTTCATATTTATAAAAATTCCAGTTATCTGAGAATGATCAGTAATTGAGATTTATTTCCTTTTTGTACCTTCAGAATACAAAATAGGAAACTGGAGGGATGGTCCAGCAGTGAAGAGCACTGGCTACTCTTCCAGATGACCTGAGTTCAGTTCTTAGCACCCACAAGATAGCTCACAACCATCTGTAACTCCAGTTTCAGGGGTCTTGCACCCTCTTCTGGACTCCACAGGCACACATGTGACGCACTGCCATACATGCAGGTGCTCACACACAGACACAATAAATACTTTCTTTAAAGAAAGGAAACAACAAAACAAAATGGGGGTTTTTGTTTTGTTTTATGGATTGGAAAACAAACAAGTACCAACATGTTTAGCTAGGCAGATGCTCAGAAAGCAGAATTGTTCACTGCTAGGAATGTTAAAACAGCCCATGAAAAGTTCTTCAAAAAACAAAACCTATTTTCCACATGGTCCAGTATTCTCATCATACAGGCTGTGCATTCCTTCTCAGAAATGCTTACAATACACAAGTGTTTCAGATTTTACAGCTTTTTTGGTTTTGGAATATTTACACAGACTTTACTGGTTAAGCATCTCTAGTCTAAAAATCCAAAATGTCCTTAAAACCCAAATTAATTAGTACTGGCTCAAAGTGATGGCTTTCAGAACATACTGACTTTGGATCCACAGGTTAAGGATGTTCTAACTAGGTGGAACATGTGTCAGAATATCACTCATCCATGCAGTAGCATAGATGAACTTTATAGCATTATGCTAAATAAAATAAACAGCCAGAAAACAACAAATATTATACGAACCCACTTATTTAAAATATAGGCAAATTTACAGAGATGGAAGGAGATGAGTGGGTATCAAGAGTTAGGGGTGGGGAGTGGGAGGAAAGGAGGCTATTATTGCTCATTGGGTAGTTTCTATTAAGGATGATGAATTAGTTTTGGAACTACACAGTGGTCAGGACCATATAATAGTAAGAATTCAGTTACAAGCACTGTACTAGTTCCTAAATTACACATTTAAAATTACATTTGAAAATAATTAAAATGGGGCTGGTGGGATGGCTCAGTAGGCAGAGGCACTTGCCACCAAGTCTAACGATTTAACTGGTTCCTGAGACCCACAGGGTAGAAAGGAGAGAACCAGCTCTTGCAAATTGTCCTCTGATCTCCACATGCATACACACACAAGCATGCATACACACAGAAACACACACGCACACAAATACATGTAATAAAAAAGTAGTTAAAATGTCAAATGTTACTTTCTTATATATTCAATTTTAAAAATAAAAACAATACAGCATTTTAGAAGCAAAGTACCTTTAAGGGTATAGCAAGTTAATGAGACCATAAATTAGTTATTAAAATGTAACATGTTTTATGAAGAACAAAGGTTGAGCCAGGTACTGGGGCTCAGGCCTGCAACCCCACTCTCAAGGGGCTGAAAGTCTGAGGTCAGTATGGGGTATACACAGGGTTCTGCATCCCCAAAAACAGAAACAAAGACAAACTAGTGTTTGGTAATAAAATAGACATAATAAAAGTAATCCCTATTTTCAGAAGACATAGGCAGAGATTATGAAAGTGTGTGACTTTTGTACATGAAATCTAAAAGGATAACTTTTAAAGATAGCCAGTGAGTATGCAAAGCTACCCAACATGCTTTTATTTAAAAAGAGGAACTATAAGAACAATATATATGCTCATGTACAATGATCTACAAACAACAATACGTTTGTGCTGTGTGAGATGTCATCTGTCTGCATGTCTCTGTGAACATGTCCGAAGACAGCTTGCAGGGGCCAGTTCTTCATTCGCACCTTCTCGGTCGGAGGGATCCAACAGTTCGTCAGGTCTGGCAGCAAGCACTTACTGCTTAGCCATCTTGCCAGCCTTATATATTTATACTTTTATACTTAAAAAGTATGTCTAAGTATATTTACTAACAGAAAATATGACAGAATGAAAAACATTATAAAACGGAAGAACGTTGTCTTGTAAATATACACATAGCTTTATACAACACAGAGAATATTTATATAAGGATAAATGTAGAGGGCTGGAGAGATGGCTCATGGCTAAAAGCATTAGCTGCTTTTCCAGAAGACCTGGGTTCAAGTTTCAGCACCCACAGGGTGGCTCACAACTGTCTGTAACTCCAGTTCCAGGGGATCCAATGCCCTCCTCTGGCCTCCTTGCACACATGTGGTGCACAGACATACATGCAGGGAAAACACCCATACACATAAAATAAATCATTTTTAAAGGGATAAATGTTGTAAGTTATAGTGGCCATCTTTACATTTAATTTTGAATACTTTTACAAAAAGGTATATCATTTTATAATCATTTAAAAGAATAAAATAAGATTTGACTTTGAAAAAAAAAGAATAGAACCTTTTGATTTTTGAAAATGAAGTCTAAACCCCACAAAGCTAAAGAATGATATCAGCCGGGCGGTGGTGGCGCATGCCTTTAATCCCAGCACTCAGAAGGCAGAGGCAGGCGGATCTCTGTGAGTTCGAGGCCAGCCTGGTCTACAGAGTGAATTCCAGGAAAGGCTCCAAAGCTACACAGAGAAACCCTGTCTCGAAAAAACCAAAACAAAACAAAACAAAAAAATGATTATCAACAAATAATTTCCTTCACCTTAAATGTACTTAGGGATAAAGCAAGTAAATGTGTGTGTGTGTGTGTGTGTGTGTGTGTGTGTGTATTATACTAATTATTAGTATTAATATTATACTAACTATTAGTATATAAGCTTTCACCATAAATGCTAGCATTAGTACACTATAAAGAAAGTTTCAGCAGCTGGGCATAGGCACACTCTTGCATCCTAGCCACCTGAGAGGCTGGGGCATCAGGGTGGTAAGTTCAAAGCTGTCAACCCAAAGTGCTACTAAATCAACATAACTGAATCTTGAGTATTTTTTACAGTAGTCAGCAGGACCTTCTAAATTAAAAGACATATATTACTAAATTTGTTGATGTAATTTTTAAGACTTTAATGACAGTTTGAAGTGGTTTTGTACAGTTACCTCTGCTAAATCTTCGAAACAGCTCCCAGCTAATGGGTGAGGACTACTTTCATCTGTCATTTCCACTGTGTCTTCAATCAACCCTAAAAGTTTCACAGTCAATTCATGTATATCTGAAATGTTACTGAAAATCTTTTCAATTTCCTGAAAAATAAGAAAGGTTGAGGCACGTCAGGTTGAGAATCATGCTTACACATTAACAGCAAACAGAAGTGGACTGAGGAGTGGCTGAGTCCGTGAAGCGTATGTTGACCTGAGCTCAGGTCCCAGCACCCACAGGAAAGCCAGGTGCTGGTGGGCATTTGTGACCCTGGGGTGGAGGGGCGGTCAGGGGATCCCTGCTGCTCACTGGCCGGCCAGCCCAGCAGAAGAAATGAGCTCCAGTTCACTGGGAGAACTTGTCTCAAAAGGAAGGGGTAGTAAGATGGCTCAGCTGGTGATTGCCACTGGGCAAAATCACCTGAGATCCATTCCCAAGACACACACGGTGAAGGAAAGGACCTAGTTCCACAGGTTATCCTCTGACACACGTGCACACCACACACAATAAATGTTAAAGATGTATTTCCATCGGGTTTCATCAAAGTATATTCTAAGACAGTAAAAATCAACCATGAATACAAAGAAAATTTTAAGAATCTCTTGGATCAGAGGCAGTAAGTATACTAGAAACTATAAATTCTAGATAGCTTGAATTTATAATCCTCAAATCTCATAGATACCTCTATAAACATTAAAGCACTTCTTTATAAAAAAGAAACGCATCTGTGTGTTTTGAAATTGGCTAAGATGCTGAAAAAATGAAGGTCTTAAAGAGTAAGCTGATGATGACACCTAGGGTCGGAATGAACATGACTCCTACTCTAGATACAATTGAATTGTTCCACTTATTGCTCATGTTCTAAATTTTAAAAGGCACTAAAGATGTCTTCAAACGGCCATGCTTGAATTACTGTTATATTTAGATTAAGCCATGAACACAGTAGACACAAACAGATCCTATTACCTACTAGCCAGGCTACAGTTATCCTAGCATCTTGCAACGGGAATATAATAGGCTAAGGAACATGATCAACCCGCACGTTGAATCCCGGCTCCACTACTTGTGTAACATAATAGGAATGTTTGCTTTTGTCCTGGTTCTTCTGATGGAGCTTCTAAAACACTGGGAATTTCCAGAGTGTCTCTGATCACTCCTGAGGTTATGCTAACAAGGTTACTAAGGGTGAGGATTAAAGGGATGGAATGTTCCCTCGGCTCACTGACTTCTGGAGTAGGGTAGGAGAGTGGAGTCCAAGTTCTACAAAGACTCTCGAACAAAGTTGCTGAGCTTCTAAGCTATGAACACATGGAGGTGCCAGGAGCACAGCTTCCCAGGAAGAACATGGAAGCTAGAACCCTCAGACCTTGTCCCATCCTTCCCTCACTGCTGTTCACTTTGGGTCCCACAGAACCTATCCCTCATAACAAACTGGTCAACTTAAATATTTCCCTGAGTTCTATGCCACCCCAGCAGATGAACCAAACTCAAGGAGGGGTCATAGGAACTTCAATTACTATAGCCTGCTGGGCCTGAGTCCTTCAGCCATGACACAATGTCTAGCAGGATAACATCAGGACTGAACTAATGGGCAGGACAATTCATCTGAGGCTATCCTCTGAAGAGCTCCTTAGTGTGCAAGGGGCTCAGAGAAGACACACCTACCATAGAGTGATCTCTCCTGTGAGAGTACAGAACAGAAAGTTTGTTTTTCCTTTTAAAACATGCAAGAAGAATGGCCATGGATTAAGATACAAATGACAATTAACCTCTGACACTTAATATGTTTCACACATTATTATAGGCCTTTGACATGGGTTTTATCTTTTAAACTCTATTTATTTGCTCATTTGGTACTGATAAGGACTACAAGGAAGTGTTCTTAGCAGTGGCCTGTACTCCTTCCTAGCTTCATGCCCCCTTATCAGACTGGCACCACAACATCCCTGTATTACAAATGAGAACCCAGGCACCAAGGAGTCAGAGAATTTTCCCATGGCCACACATCCTGTAACTGAGATCAACCTTAACTCATCTATTTATTATTTATTTATTTATTTATTTATTTATTTATTTATTTATTTATTTATTTATTTTTGGTTTTTCGAGACAGGGTTTCTCTGTGTAGCTTTGCGCCTTTCCTGGAACTCACTTGGTAGCAGCCCAGGCTGGCCTTGAACTCACAGAGATCCGCCTGGCTCTGCCTCCCGAGTGCTGGGATTAAAGGCGTGCGCCACCACCGCTCGGCCCTTAACTCATTTATTACTTTTCCAACATTTGCCAAGAACTATTCTCTGATCTTAGATGGTCTTCAACTCAAAAGTTTATATAGTCATCTACATGGGAAAAACGTTTATAGCAGATATGGAGAGGGAGAAAAAAGGAATTCTTACTTCTAACCTTCAGTCTATCAAGCCTGCATTATCCAGTGAAAAGAGACAAACTAATTTAGGAGTGAACCCTGGTGGGACACAGGAAAGGCCCAGAAGGGAGCATTAACCAATAGCGTTTGCTACTCTATTCCTAGTACTGTCACAGAAAACCAGTTTATAATGTAGTAGAAAGAGCTCAAATCCAAGCCCTAGTGCTGTATTGAATTTAACTAACTCAACTATTTTACAGCAGGAAAGTAGAAAAGTGATGTCTGCCCTACAGATGTCACGTGTGTAAGGATCAAACAAAATTGAATCCTAAACTACACTTTAGCAGAAGTTAGCAACATTATTAAACTAAAAATGTATGCAAAAGAAACAAGTCAAGGCCAATTAAAACCCCTTGAAATATCATTTGAATCACTCTTCTGGAAAAGAATAAAATCTATCAGTTCTAAAGCACTCAAGACAGCTGGCCTGAGCACTGTGTCTATTTGTTTATTCTAAGTTATTGTAGTGAAGAACTTAGAAGGTATAAAATAGGTAAGCTTAAGACGAAATAGTTTTTAAATATAGGTCAAATATACTTAGAGAGAAACACCATTGTTAAAGTAAGGAAAGAAAAAAAGAAGGAAACCTGTATTTTTGTAGCTGGATTTCCTAGAATTGGTCTGGTTTTCCTTTGCTTACTTGAGACAGTGTTTCACTATGTAACCTAGGTAGGCCTGCACTCCTGATCGAGGTCCACATCCTGAGAGACTGACTTGCGAAGACGCTCCAGAGAGAAGAGCACTTTGAGCCAGGCCCTGCAGCCATCACTGCCCTGTCGGCAAACAGGAGACCACTGCCTTTGATTCTTTACCTGGGACATGGCTGTTAAACTTCCTGCTGCTGGGCCGACAGACGGCTCAGTGACTAACAGTACCAGCTGCTCTTCTAGAGGACCAGGTTCAATCCCAGCACTCACATGGCAGCTCATAAACATCCATAACTCCAGTTCCAGGGGATCCAATGTCCCCTTCTTTCCTCCATAGTCACCAGGCATACATGTGGCGCACAGATACACATGCAGGCAAAACACTCTCACATACAAAACAAATAAATTTTAAAATCAAAATACAACGAAATTCCCATAGTTAGTCGAGCTTGGTGGCACACCTTTAATCCCAGCACTTTTGAGGCAGAGGCAGGTGAATCTCAAAGGCAGCCTGGATTACATAGTAAGTTATAGGCCAGCCAGAACTACATGGTGAGAACCTGTCTCAAAACCAAAACGAAACAGAAAAACCACAACCACAAAACTGAAAACGGCCACTGTTGAAGCTTGCAGCTTTAAAGCCCCCACCAGAAGGGAGAGCGCCTCCATCCTCCCTCCGCTCCTCCACCACTGCAGTGAGTGACTACATCTCGTTACACCTGACTAACCTGCTACTATGCAGCAGACAATGTCGTCATCATTCTGTGACAACCCCCCCTTGAGTCTCCATGTCACTGCACTTACACCTGTGTACAATTCAGATGGTTCTAAACTCAGAAATATGTCAAAAGAACACTGACACGCGAGTGTGGTAAATAATATACTAATGATTCACTTTAACCTGCTATTTGCTTGAGGGACATGCACAGAGTTTCAATCCCCGGAAGCACTTACAGAAGGCCTGAACAACTTCCTGTCAGAAAGAAAGGCTTCCCGGAATACTTTGATGATCATATTCAGTTCCCGTAGATACTGTCTTTCTTCTGCAATTTCAGTTCTGACAAGGTCATAGTAGTTTAGCTCACCAGAAGAACTAGGTTCATCTTCACAGAGAGAAACCAAACCTATATCATCATCCTGATCAAACATGTCCATCAGAACCTGGAAAGCACAAATCAGGAATGTACAGTTACTTTCCTTCTGTTTGTAAAACTGATTCAAACTACTGCAATTAAAACGTTATTAAGCAGTAAGAACTGTATGTTGCACACACAAGTTTCTATTAGGAAATTTAGGGGAAAGTCAGAGGAGATGGTGTTAAATTGGATATAGCAAAATTAATGTTTCTGGAATACACATGTATGTGCATATGTACATATGACATATACGTATCTACACATATACATAGTTGTATATAATAGCAAAAGGAGTGTGCTTTTAGGGAACAACCATCTGAGACAAAAATCACAGTTCTGATTCCTAGACAATTGTGATTACAGATAAGTATTTATTCTTATGAAAGTCATATTCTTCCTATGTAAAACACAACTAATGGAAGGATTGGTGATGTCTAGCAAATGACTGGCATCCAACATCCTTGCTGTGTACACACCTGGGCAGAACTGAAGGAAAGCATGAAGTGTCATAATAAAGGCAGGTCATCTGTGACAGTGTGACATTTTAGAAAGCACAGTGCTCTCATTCAACTTGGCCTCAGAAAGATTTTTATGAAAATTCTGTCTGTACCAAACAAATGACACTTTTATTGTCATTATTACTTTGTGCATGTATATTTGTATGTACATGTGTGTACACAGTGTGCAGGTGTCAGCCAACAGGCAAGAACTATTCATAAATCAAAAGCAATGGGAATAAGGTGTCTATATACTTTAATACTGTTATTTAATTGGACCTTTAAATAGTTAATTATATATTCAAAACTGTTAAGAGTTCAAGAAGCCAGGCATCAGTGATGCACACCTTTAATCCCAGCACTTGGGAGGCAGAGGCAGGTAAATTTCTGAGTTCACTCTGGTCTACAGAATGAGTTCCAGGACAGCCAGGGCTATACAGAGAAACTCTGTCTTGAAAAACCAAAAAAGAGTTCAGGAAAGGGCTTGGAAAATGGTTCAGTGGTTAAGAATAACTACTGTTCCTGCAGAAGACCCAGGTCCAATTCCCAACACCAACATCAACATCAAGCGGCTCAAACCACCTGTAATACCACTTCCAATGGATCTGATGCACTCTAACCTGTATCGGTACCTGTACACATATGGTACATACAAGCTGATGTAGGTACACACATATATATATATATATACACATAAATAAAAATAATTTTTAAAAAGGAGTTCAGGAAAGATGTGAGTTGGGGAGGGGGACACCCTGAGGCTACCTGAAGGAATGGGAGGGAAGAGTTGGGGGTTCCGGTGAGGAGCTGGAGGTGCAAATAATCAAGATGCATTCCAGTTCCAGGGAATCTGAAGCTTTCTTTTGACCTCCGCAGGCACCAAGCACCTACATATAAGTAGGTAAAATACTCACACCCATAAAAATAATCAATCTACATAAGTAAGTTAACTATCTATATTCTACTTTTTTAAAAGAGAAAGGAGCCAGCAAGATGGCTCAGCAGGGTGCTGGCTGCCAAGCCTGACAACTGGAGTTCAGCCCTGACTTATAACTTGTACGGTCAAAGAAGAGAAAGAAGCAGCGCCTGCAAGCTGGTCTCTGATCTCTGTGTGCATCCCCTGGGGACACACACACACCACATGCACATAAAACACTGAACAATTTTATCAAGTTTATGTTTTTAAGAGTTCAGGGGAAAAAAGAAAGGTACACCTCTGGAAAGAAAGTCCTGTCAGATGAGAGGAAATTATGGTAGTTATTAAACACATGATTTATGAGCTCTTGAAATAGTGATCACTAGAAACAAGTTTGATTTACAAAGTTCATACCATGTCAAACAAGCTCACTAACTCACTCACATAACTCGAATCACAAATACAGTCATCTGCATTCTCAGCTAAGCACATGACTGCCTCTGTGACAAACAGGAGACTGTGAAGGAAGTCTGAAGCAAGGATCAGCAAACCAGGGTGCACACGCCAACTCCTGCCCACTGTCTATTTCCATCAAGTGTTACTGGCACCCAGCCCAAGTCCATCTGCTTACGGCTATTTTTGTGTGCTGCCAGGGCGAAAGTGAGGAGTTGCAGGAGAGACTACAATAGTTATCATCTAGCTTTGTGGGTTCTCGGGGGACTGCTGTTGTTTTATCGTTCTGAAACAGGGTATTAATATGCAGCCTGGAACTGGCTGAGAATTCACTGTGGACACCAGGCTGTCCTTTAACTTGCAACAATCCTGCTGCCTATGACCACTAAGTGCTAAGATTACAGGCGTATACCACCATGCCCAGGTTTTGTCTGGCTCTTTACATATTTGTTGATGTTGAACTGTACAGGAGGTAAACAGTAACAGAAAAGTGGTACATCTTAAACCGAGAAGGATGTCTTCAACCTGTTTAAAACTTTATTCCTTATATTGCTCTTTTAAGATTCTTTTATTGAGCAATTTCAACTAAAACAAAGCTTCTCAAACTTATATATACTACCAAAAGCTGGAAAGAGTATAGAAAATAAATGTCAGAATTAGGTTTTTTAAATATCTTGGTGTGTGATAACTTCAAGACAATATGAAATTTTCTGAAGTTAAATTTGAGTTAAGTTTATAGTTGTTAAAATTCACAATACGAGTTGAAGAAAAGAAAAGCAGCAGAGTACCTCACAAAGGTCTCAGGGGTTCAGAATGTAACAGGGTGATATGGATACTCAAAAGGTTAATACTGAAACTATAAAAGAAGAGCATAAAACGTCAAGGACAGGGCCATTTCATAATAGTCAGTGTTGGTAAAGGCAAATCTCGATGCTTGTCTTTAATTTTACATCAGTGTAGGGGTTGGAGGGAAGGCTCAGTGGTTAGAGTCACAATACCTTGCATCATCTATCTAAGGCCACTGAAGGGAGAGGATGGACAAGTAAAGTAGGAATCCCTGCAGGGGAGGGTGAGAAGCTGTGGGTGGTTCAGTTCAGGATGTGGAGCCTAGAGCACTCTAAGAAGGGGTGGGGTGGGGTTTGATGGAAACAAGGCTCACTTGCAGGGGCTCACTGTTCTTGTAGAGGACCTGGGTTCGGTTCCCAGCCAGCACTCACATCAGGGAGTTTACAGCTGCCTGTAACTCTAGTTCCGGGGGATCCAATGCCACCTGGCCTCTGTGGATACTACATGCACTTGGTTCACATAAATTCACATGTACACATAAATACAATTAACATATGAACCTTAAGAAAAAACCCAAAGGGACAAGGTGGGTGGGCGGGGAAGGCACAGCCTGCTGTTGGAGACCATGACCAACTGGAGTAGACATCATTGCCACTCAGACTCACGGAATCCTGGGAGGCCGCGTGGGCAAATGGAGGGTGCCTACCACAGTAGTGGGAGGGGAGAGACTGGTAACACACGGGAGAACTGCTCAATAAGAAGACATAGTAAGAAAACAGAGCCAGAGGCTTCACTGACTGATATGAAGAGAGAGGACTAAAGTGAAATCTTAACTGACCGGATTAGGGAACTGGGAAACAGGGTGGTAGTGGTAGGGGTGTCCTGAGAGAGACAGTGTGCCTCCAACAGCAATGAGCTAGCTCCTCTACCCACACCTTGTGTTTATAAATACCGTTCTCTACTTCAGAGGAGCTCAAGTGTT
The DNA here is from genome assembly GCF_949786415.1 of Peromyscus eremicus. Lineage (NCBI taxonomy): Eukaryota > Metazoa > Chordata > Mammalia > Rodentia > Cricetidae > Peromyscus > Peromyscus eremicus. Next base: position 67,719,460 of record NC_081430.1, read on the forward strand.
GGTTGTTATTATTTGCTGTTGTTTTAGAGAAACAACTGATTCTAAGCTTGGAAAGTGCCACGTTGAAGAAGATGAACCTAGACTGTCTACTGCTGAAATAGAGTACTCCCAAAAGACAAATACTACATATTTAAAAGTCATGTTTACAGAAGCAAAGGACAGAATGTTGGTTCAGAAACAGGGGAGAGAAATGAGAGATGAGGGCCAAAAGGTAGAAAGTCTCAATTAGACAGAAGAAAAAAATTATATCTAACGCATATATTAAATAACAATGAGAATATATTAAACAACAATGCACGGTACATTTCAAAATTGCTAAGACAGTAAGTTTCAAATGTTCTCACCATAAATATACATATTTGAGTTAACATATAATAGTATAAGTTTATTCCACACTGTATTTATAAATCATAGCCACAGTGTAACTCCTAAAGTGTAAACCCACAACTTGTCAGTTTATACTTAAAAATAAACAAAAAGAAATTATTCCAAAAAATAACAAAAATAAGTAAATTTGGAGCTCCCACCTTACCTGATCAAATCTGTGATAATTTGAACATCTAAATAACTAATTATAATCCACTGAGTAAAGTAAGAACCTGTAAGTCCATATTTAAATGAACCAACAAACCTAAAGAGTACTAAAGAGTAAGAGACAGTCCCGGAATATTTCACAAAATTTTTGTTAATTATAAAAGAAAAAACTGATTCAAGGAGAAGATTGGTAGACAACAACACCACTAATGAGTAACATTGAAAGTGAGCTGTATGCCATGTGAAAATTACAATGAGAACATAGTGTACGTCTATGAATTCCTGCTAAAGGCTACAACCTGATTCTAGCCAAAACATAACATCAGAAAAAGTCTAACCTGAGGACCATTAACAACTAGTTCTCCAGTGTAAAGGTCATAAAAGTTAAAGAGGAAAGGACTTTTTCTAGGAGAAAAGAGTCATGACAACTAAGTAAATAACGCATGATTCTGGACTAAATCCCTTTGCTATGGAAGAGGTCCCGGAACAACAGCACCCCGCACCCATGTGCCCATGTGCCGGCTTCTGACGGTCTGACTACTGTGCTGCAGGGAAATGTTCTTGTCGGCAGAACATCCTATGCAGGTAGTTCACTCTCAAAATGATGCGGAATGCGACAGAGTACTACACTTCCAGCTTTTCTATCAGCTTACGTCACTTTCAGAAAACAAAAAGTATGTAATCATGGTTTTAGAAGTCAAAATAAAATGCAAGGAAAATCAGTTTTTAAATTAAAGTATAGAATGACAGAACTCAACTACAGGTTAAAAAAATAGTATTTTCAAAAAATAATGTGGCCTGGAAGTCTAACCCAGGCCTGTTAAACCTCTGCAAACACCACCACTCGCTAAAACTTCCTAGTGACAAGCAGCGGCATGCACTAACCCAGACGCACCAGCCCCACTTCTCTGTTAAGTCTTCCTAGGCTCTGACGCGAGCGAGCTGACTGTGTCCTCCACCGCACACTGGATTTGCTGGTACATGTTTAAATCGCACTGTATTATGTGTTTATGGTATTTTCATTTCACACTAACACATGTTCCTTTTGACACAGGATTGCTATCTTACTCAGTGCTGTACTTTCCTTGTTCGAGACATATACTTCAAGCAATGCTGAATTAGCAGGTGAAATAGAAGGAGGAAAAAAGAGGAAGGGAGGAAACGAGGAAACGAGAGACTGGAGTCTCCCTCAAGCAGTACCTATGAACAGGAGGAAAGGCACCTGTGATCCAGAGAGGACAGACCAGAGGCAGTAACTTGTCTTGAACTGTTTCTTCCCGGCCCATGCCCTAACTGCTTCGAGATACCAAACATGCTCTTCATAATCACTTACATTTAATAGACCAGAAACAACACTGTATATTCTCTTTTAAACATTCAAATCTCAGGAGTGTGTGGTAGCTCATGCCTAGAATTCCAGCACACAAGAGGCAGGAGGATCTGACGTTTGACGGCAATCTAGGCAAGTCCAAGGCCAGCCTGAGTTACACAGTAACACCCTGTCACTATAAAGCAAGGAAAAAACTGAATAAAATAAACATTATCTAAATAAACTACTTTTCTTCAACTGATTCGGGTGGATTTTGTCCCCTTACCGCCCCGTCCCATGTAAAGATTCTTGATGGAAAAAGAGAATTCACCCCCAACCCTCCAACCACCCCCCCACCCCTCCACCCCCCGCCACAGATGCTGAACTCTGGAAATACCTAATAAGCTAGTATTTTCTGTCTTCCAGTATCAGGCATTATAAAATTTACTAATAATATATTACCTGGTATGAAGGCACACCCCTTCAAACCCAATACTTGGGAGGCAGAGACAAGGGAACATCTAGGAATTCAAGGTCAGCCTGGTCTACAAAGCAAGCTTCAGGCCAGCTGGGGCTACATAGAGAGGCCATGGCTTTAAAACAAAAACCAAAAACCTAACAGCATCATGTACGTCATGATGCACGCTGATAATCCTAGCACTTCAGAGCCTAATCAGAAAGATCATGAATTCAAAGCTGGTCTGAACTATACAGTGAGTTCAAGGCCAGCCTGGGCTACACAATGAAATCTTGTCTCCAAAACAAGCAGGGCCAGTGAAATGACTGAGCAGGTAAAGGCATGTGTCACCAAGCCTGATAACCTGAGTTTAATCCCTGAGCCCCATGGTAGAAAGAAAGATAGGATACCGGGAAGCTGTCCACCAACCTCCACATGTTCACAAGCGTACACACACACACACACACACACACACACACACACTCACTCACAGGGAGAGGTAAATAAACTCTTAAATAACATCCCAAATAAATAAAATGAATAAAGGTATTGAAGGCACAGGTCAGTGGCAAAGCACCTGGCATGCAAAGCGCTCCTTCTGATCTCTAGTACTAGGAAAGAAACTAATTACTGGTATTGCAGGAAGAAGTATTTCTAGTATCAGCTTACATTTGATATGTTAACCTAAAATGTGTGAATTTAATATATAAAAATCTTCATAAACTTAAAAAAGAGACTTCATTAAAATTATTTTTAAAAGAGCAAAACAAATGGCCACACAGCTATTAGGACTCAATTTAAGACTCAACACTTTCTAACACTTACCTTATCTGCACACATTGACACTTTAATGTCTTGCTGAGATATTTCATAATGCCGGATATTAAAAACATAATTACCAGCCAATTTCAAAATATCTGCTGAGATATACTCCAATACGGCCACAATGTAGAGGGACACATGGTAGTCCACTTTGTACCCCAAAACTTCCTGTTAAAAAAAGATAATTCAATTTCAAAACAAAAGCCCTTTCAAGTATCAACTAAAAACTTAAAACTCCTACTTCAGAACTGGGGTGGCTTAGCAGCAAGGCCCTGAGTTTAAGCTTCAGTACTGAAAGAAAAAAATTCCTATCTACCATTTTTACTCATAAACAATTTTTTTTTCAAAGACAGGGCTTCTCTGTGTAGCCCTGGCTGTGCTGAAACTCACTCTGTAGACCAGGGTGCCCTCGAACTCATAGGGATACCCCTGCCTCAACCTCCCAAGTGCTGGGATAAAGCATGCACCACCACTGCCTGGCCCATAAACAAATTTTTAAAAGCAGAATATCTCAATATATGGGTGCCATAGGACAGTGGTTCTCAATCTGTAGATCATGGCCCCTCTGGAAGTCACCTAAGATCATTGGAAAAACACAGGTTTTTATATCACATTCATAACCAGCAAAATTACAGTTATGCATATCAACAAAATAATTTTATCATTGGGGTCACCATCATAAGGAACTGTATTAAAAAGTTGCAGCATTAGGAATGTGAGAACCACTGCCATAGGATATAAAATTAACAGTTGGTCCTAGTATTATTGATCTTACAAAAAATATGTACTTAACAAGTCCACTATTTCATCAAATGATAGTACATGATTCTAACAGGAAATCTTGAGCTATATTTTTTTTTAACTGAAATTAAACTTTTTTCATACAACACATTCTGATCACTGTTTCCTCTCCTGCATCTCCTCCCAGATCCTCCCCACACATTTAATGCCAAGCCTTCTTCTCTTTCTGTTTAGAAGACAAACAGCCAAATAAAACAAAACAAATAAGACACAGAATATTTTAAAAAGTCATGAAACACACAAAGAAAACCCATAAAAACACAAAATCAAAAAACATACCATACAAACAGAAGACCAGAAAAATAAAAAATGTTGGGCTTGATTTTACTGACAGCTTCTTAACATCTGATTGAAAACTCCTGTGACAAATACCTTCTTTCTGCAAGGACCCTGCTTTAAAATCATTATCTAGCCTGGTGTGATGGTGCACGCCTTTAGTCCCAGCACTAGGGAGGCAGAGGCAGGTGAGTGTCTGTGAGTTCTTTGGTCTACAGAGTGAGTTCTAGGACTATACAGAGAAACCCTGTCTTGAAAAAAAAAAAAAAAGAACCCACACTATCTTTTAATCACTGTAGTCTCCTTCAGGAGAGAGTTTCTATGTGAATGTCTGGGAGGGAGGGGTGTTGCCTCTACCTGTAGGCAGGTCTGTGGAGCACTTTCTTGATTAATGATTGACAAAGAAGGGCCCAGCCCTCTGTGGGTAGTGCTACTCCTGGGCAGATGGTCCTAGGTTTTATATATATATATATATATATACATATATATGTGTGTGTGTGTATGTATATGTATATGCATATGCATATGTATATGAAGCTGAGCAAGCTGTGAAGAACAGGCCAGTACGCAGCATTCTGCCATAGTTTCTGCTTGAAGCTCCTGCCTTGGTTTCCCTCAGTGATGGACTATGAGACATAAGCTGAGATAAACCCTTTCTCCCCAAATTATTTTTGGTTGTGGTGTTTATCACAGGGACAGAAAACATACTAGAATGAGGGAGTTACTGAGACTTCTACCAAAAGGTCTGCACACAGCAAACATATTCTATAGATTATTCTCTAGTGTCCTTTTCCAAAGTCTACAGGTTAATTTAAAAACACTCAGCGCCTTTTGATATTACACTTTCTTAATAACAAAACATTGAGAATCATGGTCTACTACATTAGAACTGATAAGAGATAGTAGTGTAGTAGTCACTGGAAGATACCACAAAATGCCACAATGTGTTATTACTATTAACTGTGAGGGGGGAGGGGAGGGCAGGGAGAATTTGAGCCATGGGATTTCATTAGGGTACGTTTACTTTTATTTCATTCTTTTCTTTGGGGGTGGATGGATTGCATGCTAGAGATTCAACCCAGGGTGTCCCTCACACAAAGCGTATCACTGACATAGACCTTTACTCCCTGTTTTTATTTCATACACATATTATAATGCATATACAAGCAGACCATTACTACTATAAATACACACTTTAATACTACGAAGAATCCCCCCAGTGTCTCATCTTTTATTACCTTCAAGGAAGGATGGATTTTGTCCACAGGTAGTAAAAGAGGATTTCTTCGCTTACGTTTCTCGATGGCAGACTGTGCATCAGCAATTGCCCATTTATCAATAGGATGAGGAAAGGTCTTTTGGACTCGTTCCTGTTTGGATCACAGTGGGGCCATTCAGAATCAACAGAAGTGTTTATAAATAGAAAACTCATATAAAACTCAACCTGATCAGTATCTTTAATACAAAAGATAGCAGGGGTACAGTATGTTTTGATTCAGGAAAAAAAAAAAAACCTTTTGGTTTTTAAAAAAAGTCACCAGCCATGGCGGCACACCACCTATAATCCCAGTACTGCAAATGTAGAGACAAGAAGACTGAGTTCAGACCCAACTTGGGCTACATGAAGAGTTGAGGCCAGTCCAAGCTACAAAGTAAGACCCTATCTCAAAATAAAGAGAAACCAAGGTCAACAGGACAATGAAGATTCTATCATATAATTTTGTCACATGAACTTTTAAGTTTATCAGCCAGCACTGGGGAGCATAGTTCAATAGACTGTCTGGGCAAGATGTGCAAGGGTCAGGTCTGAGCTCTAGCACAGTTTAGAAAAATGAATTAGGAAAAGGGACGATACATAGGAGATCTACATCAACATGAAATAGTGTATTAGTAACTTGAACTGTGATTTTTAAGGTTAACATCATCTACTTAGAAGTCATCTCATCATTAGTATTTCCAGAAAGCCTCTCCCTGAGGAAACCCTACAGCAATGTGGAGAGGCGCTGAAAAGAACAGCTATCATGTGACTCGTAGAATATTGTTGGAGTTGGGGTGCTCAGAATGGTTATGGAGACACAGATCTCCATAAAAACAGCCCAAACCTCCTGTTCATTTAATCTTAAATTTAACCAGTGGTTGACATGAGTAAGAAGAACTACATATCAGAATCGGACTCCAATTATGGAGTGTTTCCTATATGAAAGCTGTATTATCAAGCTTAGGAAAACTAGCTATTGAAAGGATGTTTTGTTATATTTATTTAATGCTGAAATGATACAGAAAAGAAAAGAGAGGTAAATGTTTTGATTTTAAGAGTGCCTGAAAGTCCTACTACCTCAAACACTCTTAAATTACAGTTTTCCTTTATATGGAAAGTTGTAACTTGATTACAAAATCTTCAGAAGAAAGTTAACAGTACAATGCAAAAATAGTTTCTAGAAGCTGCATTGACAAGTATTTTTAAAATCTAAAAATGCTATGTAACCAATGCAAAAAATACTAATAATTCATGCAGACTTTTAGAGATTTACACAGCAGCACACACATACAGAGGTATGTGTGTTTCTCTATAAATGTGAAGAATGAACTAATATCCTTAAGGTTTACATTTATCTTTTATAAAGGTAATATTTATATGTACTAAAATGAGCAGATTTTTTTCTTTTTAAGATGGAGTTTTGCCCTGTACCCAGGATGACCTTGAACGTTCTTCCTGCCTCATTTTCCTGTGTGCTAAGATTATTAGCATGTACCACACTATGCCCAGATGCAAACAGTTTTAGTATGTAGTTCTATGAATTTTGAAAATGCTTACACCTATGTAACCATCATCCAATCAAGACATAGAACATTTCTATAATCTTGATCTTCATCCTTCATTCCTTATTGGGTGTGTGCATGTGTGTGTGCATGCATGTGCCACAGCATGTCTGTGAAGGCCAGAAGACAACTCTGGTGTTTCTCCCCACCCAACTTCATGTGGGCTGCAGGGAGCAAACTCATGTCATCACTCTGTGTCATCAGGAGGGAAGCACCTTGTATGTTGAGCCATCTTGGTCCCTGATTTCTAACACCACTGGTATTAGCAGTTTCTAAAGTTCATAAAATAAAATATCACATTATTATTTTGAGCATAGCCTTTTTTACCCTATATTTTTGTGAAGTGCAGCTATTATCACACATAATATTTCATTTCTTTATTTCTAATACTTTATGAATTGACTGTATTTGTTTGCCCATTGAGAAGGTTAATCTTGGTTACCAGTGTAATTGGACAGCTTCTGGGCAGGCCTATGTGGTATTTTCTAGGAGGAGATTCAGACAGCAAGACCACTTCCTAGACAAAAGGTGTGGGGGAAAGCTTTTGCTTTTTGCCTGCTTGACTTTGCCTCTTGCTTGTGAGAGCATCTACCATGTTGCTGCCGCTCTCGCCCTTTGCTAACAGGAAGCCAGCTTCTTCGGCCTTCCAATGCGAACTCAAGTGGCTCTCCAGAAATCCTATGTGTATCCAGCAGCAGACTGGGCCTGAGGGATCCAGTCTCATGAACTAAGAAATGACTAGGTTATCACCTCTCCTGTGTGAAGCCAGCCAACCATGGGTCTACTCTAACCTATACCATAATTCTCCCTTTAATATATATTTATCCTGTATGTTCTATTCCTCTAGAACCTGGCTTTTCCACCTATTGTTATTGGGACATGGAATCTTCCACGAGTCTCATGTATTGGGGCTTGTTTGCAGTTGGTGGGCTTTGGACACAGTGACTGGATCCTGAGGGCTCTGACCTAATCAAGGCATCAGTCCATTAATGAATTTGTTAGATAACAGAATTACTCGGAGACAAGGCTACTTGCTGTGACCTCTTCCTGTATCTCTCTCTCTCTCTCATTTCATCATGAAATGAACAGCCTTTGCCAAATGTTCCTGCTACTAGGATAGTCTGCCTCATTACAGACTTAGACACATGAGCTGATGACCACAGACTGGACCTTTGAACCCGAGTCAAAGTGATCTTCCTCCTGTAAGCGTTCATGTCTGGGTCTTCACCACAGTAACAAAACTTGGATGAATATAGGAAACTGGTACCATACAGGTGGGGCCACTGCTGTGGTGATATCTCTGAGGTGGTTCTGAAGCCTTTGAGGGGCTTGTTAGGTCTGCAGACGCAGACTAGCAAAAGCCTGTGGTGCTTCAGCTAGGACTTAGTTCTGGGGAGCAGTCAAAGACAGGACTGCCCCTAGAATGTGGGCGGAGCAGACTGCAGTGCTGAGGTTCCAGATGGAGCTGAAACTCTAGGAGGTCAAGTAGGTAATACTCTGTAAAGACTCTGTGGCTGTGTTCTGAGACTTGGAGTGAGGCTGAATTTAAAAATAATTCAGTAGAGAAAATCTTAAGACAGCACAGTGTTCAGATTGTGGCGCAGCTGCTACTGGTGCCTTTTAGCCAGGTTTACAATGAGGATCCAGAGCAAAATGCCAAATAGAAAGACTGGGGAAACGTGCAGTTTGACCAAAAAGGAATGCTTTAAAATTGCAGACAAAGAAGACTTGGTTGTTTAAAAGATCAGTGATGTGATGGAGAGATGGCTCAGTAGCTCTAGCAGCGGACCAGGGTTTGAATCCCAGAACCCATATGGCAGCCAACAATCATCTGGAACTGTGGGTCCAGGGGATCCGATGCCCTCTTCTGGCCTCTGTGGCCACCTAGCAGGCATGAGTCAAAGACACACATGCAGGCAAAATAGCTGTACACATAAAATAAAAAGGTATCTTAAAAAGATTAGTGACAGTAAAAACAAAAAAAAAAAGAAAAACATCAAGTCAGTACGTCAGTGCAGGCCTGTAATTCTAGCACTTGAGAGGCAGAGGCAGGGGGATCAGGAACAAGGCCACATAGTAAGTTCAAGGCCAGCCTGTCTCAACAGGTGCCTTATCTCCGCCCCACACCACAAAAAGAAATCAAGTCCTTTGCACCAGAGTAATAGGAAGCATAAAGACATGTAGGGAATTGGCCAGAATCTACCATTGCAGGATCAGGCAGAGAGGTTTTAACTCATTTAAGACTTGGCTGTGAGCCACCGGGTGCCCTGCCCAGTCATCTGGGAAAGTGCATTTCAGCTTCAGTTGCTCGGATACCCAGAACTGCTGTTGCTGCTGCTGCTGTGGTCTTACACAAGCTCAAGCTGTGGCAGTACATGGTCTTGGCCATACAGTACTGGTTTTGCAGGCATGCAAAACACAGGAGTGATGAGGATCATGTAGACTTCCACCCAGATTTCAAAGTAGGCAATCTGTGACAGGGTTAGGGTCCTGAGAAGGCAATGTGTGAGGCTGTAAGAAAGCCTAAGTTGCAATGGAGATACAAGGATGCTGAAGATATCAGATATGTGGAATGTATACTGAGGTAAGCTGCAGAGAGAAAGTCATGTCAGCTATAAATGGCAAGGCCACAGGAGTGGAGCTGCCCCAAGCCTGTTGGGCCTTACATCTCAACATGCCCTGGATGCTGGCCATGAGGCTACAGTACTTGTGCTTTCCCTGCTGTGTTTCAGTCTTCTTTGGTCCTATCATGCTTCTCTGCAGCCACTCCCCTTTTGGAATGGGCCTGTTCACCCTGTGCCACTGCATACTGGAAGTCATTTTCTTTTTGATTTTACAGAGAATCACAACTAAGATTGTTTTGATCTTATTGGAAACTTTAGATTTAAGCTTATAAACCATGTTAGAACTGTTAAGAATTTTGGAAACTCTGGGGATAGACAAGAAGCATTTTGTACTATGACATGGCAATGAGTCTTTGGGCCAGGGGAAAAGCTATGGTTTGAACATGAAATATCCTTTATAGGCTCATGTGTTGAAATACTTGTTAATACATGGTGGTGCTTTTTGGGGAGATCTGTGAACTTTAGGAAGTAGGGCAAGTTGAAAAAAGTAGGTCAAAAACTGGACATGTGGCCGGGCGGTGGTGGCGCACGCCTTTAATCCCAGCACTCGGGAGGCAGAGCCAGGCGGATCTCTGTGAGTTCAAGGCCAGCCTGGGCTACCAAGTGAGTTCCAGGAAAAGGCGCAAAATACACAGAGAAACCTTGTCTCGAAAAACAAAAAAAAAAAAAAAAAAAAAAAAACTGGACACGTGCTGTTGAAGCATACCCCTGGTCCCCAGTCATGCCCACACTCTGCTCCGTCTACTGTGAGGTGAACAGGCTTCTCTTCCCCTGCTCAGTTCCCATGGCTGTGACCTGCTCCAACACAAGGACCAAAGCAGTTATGGACTCTGACAAGGTGGGCTGAAATAAATCCTGTCCTTGAAGCTGTCCTCTCACAGGCTTCTGACGACAGTTGTGTAAAAGTAACCAGTGCACACACTTTCTCACTGATAGAAAGTTGAGCCTTTTGTAACTTTTAGCTATTATGAATTAAGCTGCTTGTTCGTGTGTATATCATGTATGAACATATACTTTTATTCTCCACAGTTAAGAGTACAACTACTAGACCATATGTTAGACACAGAAGTAACTTTGATAGAAACTTCCAACAACTGTGCACAGTTGTTATACCATTCATACTCCCACTTGTAATGAAGATCTAGGCCATCTACATATTTGTCTGTATGTAGTATAACCAGCCCCCTTTTAAATTCTCACTTTTGGGGGCTGTGAAAGAAGTTCATTATGATTTGAATTTCTATTTTTCAGGTGGCCTCTGAGCTTCATTAATTTTTCATGTGCTTAGAGGCAATTAGCATATCTTCCTTTTTAAGTTTCTATTCAAGAATTTTGCAAATCTGGGGGAGGAAGGTTTTTGTTTGTTTGGTTGGTTTGGTTTTTTGAAACAGGGTCTCTCTATGTAGCCCTGGCTGTCCTGGAACTCACTCTGTAGCTCAGGCTGGCCTCAAACTCACAGAGATCTGCCTGCCTCTGCCTCCTGAGTGCTGGGATTGAAGACAGGTATCTTCTCCCCCTATTCTGTGACTTGTAACATTTTGTATGTAAAGTTCAGGCTAACCTCAAGTTAGAGATCCTCTGCTCCCAGCCTGTGAGTGCTGAGACCTTTTATTTTCTTAACTTTAATCTTTAATAGTCACTGTGTTTTCATTCATCTCTAAAACAGTGTTTGCTTAATTCCAAATTATGATACTATTCTTCAACATTTTCTCCTATAAACTTCATAATATCAGTTTTATATGTGAGGTTATGATCTCTTGAGTTAATTTTTGTCTATCATAGAAGACAAGCTGCAAGGTTTTTCCCTCCATTTATCCACTCTTTTTTTCTTTTTTTGGGGGGGGTTTGTGGGGGACAGGGGTTCAGGACAAGGTGTCTCTGTGTAGCCCTGGCTGGCCTGGAACTCACTTTGTAGACCAGGCTGGCCTTGAACAAAGATCTGCCTGGCTCTGCCTCCTGAGTGCTGGGATTAAAGGCATGTGCCATCCAGCACATAGCAACTTTCCTTTAGGTTTCTTGGAATATATGAACTGAGTGTGTATATATATATATCTCACAAGTAATTTCAGTGGTTTTAGTTTCCATAGAAATTGAGAATGACAAAGATGCAGATCTAAAGATTAATTTCATGTTTTTTAAATGATATAATGATTTTTACCTCCACGTCTTGAACAGTCCTTGGTTGAGCCAGGCATAATTTATTAAGCAGCTGAAAAATCAGTTCTTCAATATAATAAAGAGACTCTTCATTAGCTGAGAGGGTGGGATGTACTTGCTCCTGAACCTTGAAAAGAAAAATTCTCAGTTAAGGCACTGGCAAAATAATGTGAAATGAGCAAATTCAATGAAAATTCTACATGTAGTTAATATTTTACTAAAATTGGTTATATACCAATATAAATATTTTTAAAGCCAAAATGTAAGGGTAGCTAGAGAGAGGGCTGAGCAATGGCGACCACTTGCTGCTCTGGCAGAAGACAAGGATTCAGTTCCCAGCACCCACATGGCCACTCAAAACTGTCTGTAACTCCAGATCCAGGAAATCCATATGCCCTCTTCTGACCTCCTTGGGCATGCATGTAGTACACAGGTATACATACAGGCAAAACACCCATACACACAAAATAAAAATATTTTTTAAATTTGTAACTAAAAAAAACAAAACAAAACTATCTGTTGGTCTGCGTCCCTTTTTTTAAACCCTTTTTAAATTCTGAGACTCTATCAAAGTCCTCGGACCCTCTACTTCCCACTATCTAGAACAGTGTTCTGGCTGGGGAGAGAGCCATCAATAAAGTGCCTGTCCTGCATCTGCGAGAACCCGAGCTCCAGCCCCACAGCCCATGCACAAGCTGGCACGATGGTGCATGCCTGTAATCACAGCACTGGGTGGGTAGGTGGAGCCTGCAGAGCACTGGAGCTGGCCAATCGGTCTAGTCTACTTGGTGAGTTTCTGGCCACAGAGAAACCCTGCCTCAAAAAGCAAGGTGAGGGGTGATGCCTAAGGCTGCTCTGGCCTCCACACGCACACACATGTACCCAGACACACCCACACCAATACATGCACCCACACAAATATATGCACACATATACTCATGCAGTCACCCAAACATCCCACACAAATAAATACACACACACACACACACACACACACACACACACACAAACACACACACAAAATGACAAAGCATACTCCCCTAAAATATTATATATACTTTTAGAGGAATCACAGCTATCTTTAGTCTACCTAAAATCTACTAGAAGACTGTGAAAACTAGGTCCTGAGTCCCAGAAACAGACAGAGCTACTTTTAAAAACTCCTATTAGAGACTGTCTTTACAGTGGCATGCATGTGCCCCTTACCACCACTACTCAGCTATGCTGAGCTCTTACAGTTTTTTCTAAAGCTAGAACCTGGTAATTTATCCTAGTAACCCAGTGTGACTGTATATAAAAATACAGCACGTGACAGTTATACCTGAATACTGCAAATAGTTGTTGAAAACACGAGGCCCTGCTCTAACTTTTCATGCCACGGTATTAAAGGGATCAGCACTACTGACACGTGTAACAGAAATCTTCAATACCCTCTCCAATATCTTTGAAAACCGTCTCAGTAACTGAAAAGCCTTTCCACAGAGAAATCAGAATGAGATCATTGGATTATCAAAGTTTAGCATGAAATGTTCCCTTCCACATGGAGTAGCCCGCTCCTGAAAAGTACCACAGCATAAATTAATATATTCCACCCTCTTCTACCCTCTGTGGGATCGGTGCTGAAGCCCCTTCTCTCATTCCTACATTAATATTTGTGTCTTCTTTCTTCTTTGAGCAATATCTCAGGGAGCTACCAACTAATCTTTCCAAGGACCATCTCCTGACTTTCTTGATCTTCTATTTTACATTTCTTCTATTTCTGTTTTATCTGTAGTCTGCATTTTTTGAGATAGCTACTTAGTCATTGTTTTTCATCTTTTCTATCATGTACACTGTCTATAAAAACTACTAAGGTTTTTAATACATTTTCATAATAAAAGTAATTCCTAATTTCTAACATTCTTTAGAATCTGACTGAATTTAAGGTGCACTCCATGAGATGGAACCCTCTTTGACACTGCTCAGGTGTCTAAGAACCTAAAAGTGGATAGGCCAAGGACCTAGGTGAAAACCAAATACTACTGTTCTGCTAAAGGGATGTAGCATACAATGACTTCTAGTGACATTCTGCTGTACCCATAGATCGGTGTCTCCCTCAGCCATCACCAAAGAACTTCCTCCTACAGCGGATGGGAACTGACACTGAGACCCACACTGGACAGCGTGCAGAGGGTACGAGACCTTGGAACACTCAATTCTAAATGGGGTGTCTCCATCAAATCCCTCACTTTAGGGCTCAGGGAACCCTGAAGAAGAGGAGGCAGAAAGAGTTTAAGAGCCAGAGGGATGGAGGACACCAAGGAACAGAGCAGGACTGATAAACATGAATTCAGTGTCTGTAGCAGCATGCACAGGGCCTATATGGGTCTGCATCAGATGGGGTCCCAGCACCCAGACGGGAAGTGGACATGTGCCCCCATCCCTAACTCAGAAGCTGACTCTATCTGATAACTGCTTGAACAAGAAAAAACGTTAGTTTTTACCAGTGGAGTCTCCGTGGGTACACAGCCACTCTCAAGGGCAGGCCCCATGCACAGCAGTAGATGGCCAACACAAAACAAACTCAGAGGCATTTTTGGAGGGTCACGGTCTCATGAAGCTTTGTCAGACATTTTATTTTTAAAGTTGTAGGTCTTTTGCATATAGATTATGGTATCTAGTTTTGTGTTTTTATGGGATTTCTGTGTGGATGAACATGTGTTCTCTGTGTCTATATGTCTTTCTTGTGATTTCTCTTTGGTTCCTTTCCTTTTGCTTGTTTTTATTTTCTCCTATTTACTATTATATTTTAGATTCCTGTTTGTTTTCTAATGAGAGAGAGAGAGGGAAGGATCTGAGAAAAATCCAGAATATAATGTATACTAAAAAAATCTGTTTTCAGGGCTGGAGAGATGGCTCAGAGGTTAAGGGCACTGGTTGCTCTTCCAGAGAACCTGAGTTCAATTCCCAGCAACCACATGGTGGCTCACAACCATCCATACTGAGATCTGGTGCCCTCTCTGGCTATCTGGGATACACGCGGGCAGAATACTGTATACATAAATAAATAAATCTTTTAAAAAAATCTATTTTCAATTTAAAAAAATTTTAATGGAAAAAAAAGAGAGAGAGAGAGAGAGAGAGAGAGAGAGAGAGAGAGGCCAGACATGGTGGCGCACACCTTTAATCCCAGCACTCTGGAGACACAGAGCAGAGCCTATCTGAGTTGGAGGCCAGTCTGGTCTGCATAATGAGTTCCAGGAAGGCCAGGGCTATGTGGAGGGACCTTGTCTCAAAAAACTAGGGGGTGGGGGAGGAAAAGAAAAGAAGAAAAAGAGAGAAGAGGTAAGGACATTGTCTATTATTTCCACTCCATATTATAGAGGTCCTAGGAGGTGCTTAAACAAGAAGACAAAAGAAAGTCTAAGAACCTGTAAGGAGGTCTGAGGGGTGGCTGAGAGAGTTTGCTGCTCAAGCATGGGGACCTGAGTTCAAATCTCTAGCACCACACAGAAAACTCTTATAACCCCAGCAATGTGGGGAGTGCAGACCGGAGGTTTACTGGGGTTGGCTGAACACCAGCCTACCTCTAGGCTCAGTGGGAGACCCTGACCTAAGGGAGGAAGATGGAGAATGACTGGGCAGACACCTACTACCCCCTCTAGCCAGCACACACATGCACACACACATACACAGAGAACGAATCAGAAAAACACTTCATTTGCAGATGAGCTGGTTGTTTCTTCTGCTGATATATGCAGATAAACATCTGTGAGTGTCCTGCTGAGAGAGTCAGATGAAGTTATCGTCTAAATGGGTAGACTGCCCTTCCCGTGTGGGCAGCTCCAATCTAATCTATTAAATATGTGAATAAAAGACTGAGTAATACAAAATCCGTTTCTCTCTGGCAATAAGGAATCCTTTTCTCTTTTCCTCACCAGGTCTGAGCTGAGCTGTTGCTCACATGGAAACCAACAGCACTGACTCCCCTGGTTCTCAGGCTGCAACCGCACTCTGACCTTCCTGGGCCTCCACCTAAGTAAAAGCACGCCCCAGACCTCGCAGCTTCTCTAACTGCAGAAGCCAATTTCTTCATAGTAAATCTCTTTTAAAATGTGTATATAGGCACGTGTGTGACGAATTTGGTTTCCCTAAGACTCCAGACTAATACTATACTCATGCAGGACAAAACTACTTTATAAATAAATGATTTGAATTCATAAAAAACAAACTTTCAACTCTATGTACCATCAACAAAGCTGTTAATAAAAACTGCAAATAATAGCACTTATAATTTTTAAAATAAGGTGCCTTGAACTAAATCTTACCAAAAACTTGACTCCTATTCAGAAAACTAAACTGAGAGAAATTAAAAGATGAAACAAATTAATGATAACATTGGGTTGTGAATTATCAGACATAAGTATACCAATTCTTCCCAAACTAACCTATAAAGTTAATAAAATCTCAATCAAAAGAACTTGTAATTCAATTGATGACTTTCAAAGTGTAGACAGAAAATTTTAAAAAAGAACCTAAGGAAATCTATCTACCATTTGCTATTTATTCTTTTACTCTGTGTGTACTGATCATACTGCTGTGTGCTTAATAAATTCATTCTTCAAAACAAAAACAGTTATCATAGATCACTCACAACACCATATAAACAGTACAGCAAAAATACAGTAATACTGAAACCTATATAAAACATGGTTTAATCTTCAAAACAATATTAATGAGACACTAGATTAAAAGAATACTTATGATAAGGTTCAAGATCAGACAAAATTGATGGCATAGTGTCACACGCCTGTAATCCCGGCACTCAGTTAGCAGAAGCAGGTGGACATCTGTGAGTTTGAGGCCAGTTTGGTCTACATAGGGAATTCCGTATGTACTATGTATACAGGACTACATAGTGAGACCCTGTCTCAATGAATAAACATATTACATTAAATAGTAAAATGACAGAATTAAGCCACTGCTTAGGAACACATGGGAAAAGGGAAAGACTAATGAAGGGCAGTATCTTCTGGAGTGTTTTATAAAGAAAAATGATGGCAATGTGCTGCTACCTGAATGACAGGTAAATATTTATGTTCTCTAATTTGTGTATTTATCCTTTATATGTTTTCCAATATATGAATATCAAATATCACCAATAAATGTTTCAAGAGCTAAGAGAATCAATCATCTGGCAAGATGAGATCATTTAACTGAGATGAGATAATCAAGGAGATAAATTACCACTAAAATAATTTTAAATAATATCCCTAGAATCCAATTCAATGGATAAAATTAAAATGATAGAATACTGGAGACAGAGAATAGCTTACAAGATTGAAAAGGAGTGGACTACATACATGAAACAAGCATTAACCACTTCCAGACAGTAAGACCACAAGTGTAACATGAATTTATAAAAGGTCTTATTAAATAAAAAAAACTCAGGGGCCAGGTATTGAGGTGAATTCTGAAAGATCAGAGAAGCAGAACAAGCCACAGCTAACCTCATCTCGTCAATTCCTCAGCCAATCCAATGGATCTCAGCTGAACTGCTGCTGAAAGCCTAAAAGCGTAAAAGCCTCTAGTTCCTGGTCCTCATGCCTTATATACCTTTCTGCTTCCTTCCATCACTTCCTGGGATTAAAGGCGTGTGTCACCATGCCTGGCTGTTTCCAGTGTGGCCTTGAACTCACAGAGATCCAGACAGATCTCTGCTTCCAGAATGCTAGGATTAAAGGCGTGTGCTACCACTGCTTAACCTCTATGTTTAATATAGTGGCTGTTCTGTTCTCTGACCCCCAGATAAGTTTATTGGGGTGTACAATATATCAACCACATTACCCCTTTTTTGTTTAAAATAAAAAAGTTACAACTAATAAGCAAAAGTATACAAAATAATTATATACAATACAGAAGCTCACAGCAATGTTTTCCTATCTACCCAACAAATTATCAATCAACTATGATGGTAAATAAAGGCATTCCTAGACATAACGAAGATGGATATATACCATATGTATCACTTCTCATTAAGACTCTGTGACATATACAACACTAAAACAAAACTATAAATCAAGAATGAGAAAAGATGGGCTACAGGAAAATGAAAAAAAAATCAATATAGAAGAAAGGCTAAAGAGATGCCCAGGATTAAATGAAAGGAAATTATGTGACAAGAGCCACATACTGGGCATCAGAGTTACCAGTGCAGACCAAAACATGGTCAGAAAACCCTGCAAAGAACTGTCTCAACAGATGAAGTCAAGAGCATACTCAATGGAACTAAAAATTCTGGAAGAGTATTGAGACAACCGGCAGAAATCTGAGCTTGAGACTAGTTCACAGAAAACTATACAAACAAGAAAACAAGATAATTACTAGTGCCACTAGGTAATTATTAGTACCACTAAAAGCAAAAAGAACAAGTGCTTTAATATAAATAGCATGATGAGTCATAATAACATAAAATGAATATTAACCCAATCAAAATAAATATACAACCACGCAGAAGGGAGGCAGGAAAGTACGCATGGCAGGAAGGGGGAAAGTATTTCTTCTTACACTCTGTACTTCCTTCACCTAATAAGAGAAAACCCTGTAACAGTTACACTGTACACATCCACTATCTTCTTGGTATAAAAACCTTTTTTTCCTTTTATTTATGTATGTATGTGCATGTGTGCAGACATGCACATGCCATGGCACATGTGAAGGTCAGAGGACAACCTGAGGAAGTCAAGTCGTCTTCTTCTACCACATGGATTCAGGTTTTGCACTCAGGCACCAGGCTTGGCACCACATGCCATCTCACTGACCATAAAAATCCTATTTCTACGAAAACATTCACATGGCTAGTGCAGTAGACGTCGTAAGTCTTCTCCAGAGCATCTTTCCTTAAGAGGCAAAGAGCCTACTCAGTGAAATACTGTAATGAAAACTAAGATAAGTCTAACTGAAGTAGTTTTTTTTCTGTGACTATGATTTTGGTAAATACCCTGCAAAGCAACATTAGCACTAAGCATTGGGTTTCTCATGCCAAACTTCTTCATTTCAGATAAGAAAACAGTCCATGGCTGTACGACCCTGAAGACACTCAATCTCCTCAAAGAGAAGTCATAAAAATAAGCATGCTATGTTAAAATCGTCCTGAAATACTCTCAAAGTACATCAAGATGACAAGGGGTGATGACCTATGTTCATACTTCCTAGGATTTACTTACTACCTTAAACACCTAAGAGACAACAAACAAAAACTACCACATTGGGACAAACAAACTTACCAATTTTTTCAGAAAGAACAGTTAAAGTAATTTTCAGTTCTTAACAGGAAAATATCAAGTCAAACCTGTATTCCAGTTATACCATATTTTCAATGCCAGAAGATATTTCCTTATACATACACTGTAAGTAGAATAATCATAACATACATGCAGAAACACACAGAAGCATTTAAAAACTATTTCTAATATTATATTTAACAAAATACAGAAATATTTTTACTAATTATGATTTCCAGGTTTCCATATTCACAATCAAACAAAAAGAATCTTGTTAGTGCATCTGTTCCATCTACTAACATTGCACTTCAAGAAAAAGTAGTCAATAAGCCTGGCTTCTGATTGACAGCTATTTCAAATTCTTCATTAAGAACTTCTACAGAAGTACAAACGGCTCTAGTGTCATTTAAATCCTGCGTGTGGACCAGGAGGGGGCCTGGTGGCTTTTCTTCTGGAAGTTTTGTAGTTTTAGGGCTTACAATTTAGATTTATGATCGATTTGAATTAATTTTATAAATGACATGATAATTCTATTTATGGTGCATGTACTGCATGTGGACAGCTGGTCATCTCACCATTACTGACGGGTGGTGTGCTCTTTGCTAAAGGTCTTGACTACTTTATAAAAACGACTTGTGCATACACACGTATGCCCTTATTCTGGGTTGTCTGTTCTGTTCCACTGGTTTCATTGATTATCTTTAGATCAGTGCCACTCAGCTTAGATGGCTGTTTATAGACACTCTTGAAAGGAGGCCAGGCATGGTGGTGTATGCCTGTAATCCCAGCACTCTGGAAGCTGAGGCAGGAGGAGCGCTATTTTTAAGCCACCCGTTACTTAATGAAACTCTTGGTTTTGTTTTTAATAGACAGCTATCTGATAATATTTGTTCTCCTAGATTTCTTTTTATGTCGAAGTTGTTTACATTATTTGAGGGCCTCTCTTCATGTAAGAATTTTAAAATCCATGTATCAATTTCTGTTAAAAAGCCTGCTGAGGCCAGGCGGTGGTGGCGCACGCCTTTAATCCCAGCACTCGGGAGGCAGAGCCAGGCGGATCTCTGTGAGTTCAAGGCCAGCCTGGGCTACCAAGTGAGTTCCAGGAAAGGCGCAAAGCTACACAGAGAAACCCTGTCTCGAAAAACCAAAAAAAAAAAAAAAAAAAAAAAGCCTGCTGAGATTTTACATGGAATTTTGTTCAGTGTATAGATCATTTGAAAGAAATTGGTATCTTGGGGCTGGAAAGATGGCTCGGCTGTTAAGAGCACTGGCTGCTCTTCCAGAGGACCCCGGTTCAATTCCCAGCACCCACATGGCAGCTTACAACTGTCTGTAACTCCAGTTCCAGGGAATCCGACACTCTCACACAGAAATACATGCAGGCAAAACACCAAAAAAAAAAAAAAAGAAATAAAAATTAAAAGAAAGAAATTGGTATCTTATATTGCTGAGTATTCTGATCCAAAAATAAAATCTGAATCGCTAGGTCATTAATTTCTTTCTTTCTTGTATGTGTGTGCATGTATGTGTTTGTGTGGTATATATGTATATGTATGTGTGTGTGTCAATGTGTGTATGCAGGTGTTCATGTGTAGAAGTTACAGATGAGCATAGAGGATCTTCTTCACTTGCTCTCTACCTTATTTATTTGCTTGTTTGTTATTGTTTTTTTCAAGACAGGGTCTCACTATATAGACCTGGATATCACTCTGTAGACCAGGCTGTCCTTGAACTCACAGAGATCCACCTGCTTCTGCCTCCTGAGTGCTGGGATTAAAGGTATGTGCCAGTATAGCCAGTTTCTACCTTATTTATTTTTAAAGTTAGTGTCCTTTGTTGGAGAAGATGGGAGATGGGGGACAGTCTTTGAGATTTGAGAGTAATTTTAGAGTGGAGGGGGCCATTCTGGAAGAGAGGTTACCAGTCTGTGAAGAAGTCGTCAGGGAATGCTGAAGGGGATCCCAGTGGAGAGGCAGTTCCAAGGCCATCCCTGTGAGACAGGAGGTCTGGAAGGTGGTGGTCCGGGTGGTGAGTGCTCAGAAGAGGAAACTCTGAGCTGAATACCAGACACAGCTTTCGATTTGGCTCTGCCCTGTGTAGGCTGAGGCATGGGAGGCCGTGCTGAAGAACCAGAAAATGCTGACCGTCCAGAGGAAAGGCAGGAAGCAAATCCACCAGGTAACGCCGGTAGAGGCTCAGCTTCACCTCACTGGATGTCTTCTCCAGGAGAGCTGGACTAGAGCTGGCTGCCCTAAGATCTGTTAAGACTCAAGTAGCCACTTCAGTCCCTCGGTTCTGGTCAGCTGACTGGCCACAAACTCCGGGAACCCTCCACTCTGCTTCCCCGGCACTGAGACTGCAGGCACTTGCTGGTGCCTCCAGCGTTTCACAGGATCCGGGAACCCAAATTTAGGCCGTCACACCTGCACAGCAAACACTTTATGCTCAGCCATATTTCTGAGTACTTGGTCTTTGCTATGTATCAGCAATATTTTATTAAAGTTTTAATGATCTTTGAAATGGATTTTTTACTTAAAAAAAAAAAAAACCTTAAAATTACATTTATTCATTTAGGACAGGGCAGGGAGGTGCAGAGCTGCTGTGTGTGCGGGGAGGTCAGAGGTCAACTTCCAGGAATTGGTTCTTTCTTGCCCTGGAGATGGAAGCAGGCAGTCAGGCCTGACAGCAGGTACTCTGACCCACTGGACCACCTCACCAGCCTCAGGGTTTGTTGTTCCTCCAAGTTGTGTTTCAGTCGTTCATAATGAGAACACTTATAAGATTGGTTTTATTTCTCTTTCTTATTAAGACAAGGTCTCATGTAGACAAGGCTGGCCTGGAACTTGCTCTGGGGCTGTCCCTGAGCCCTAACCTCCTTGCCTTCCTTCTGGAATGTTGAGATTACAGGCCCTAACACCAGCAACTTCCAGGATTTTTTTTAAGGGTCTCACTGTGTAGCTCACTCAGAACTCACTACGTAGGTTAGGCTGACCTTGAACTCACAGAGATCCACCTGCCTTTGCCTCATGTGTACCAAAATTCTTACATGAAGAGAGGCCCTCAAATAATGTAAACAACTTTAACATAAAAAGAAATCTAGGAGAACAAACATTATCAGATAGCTGTCTATTAAAAACAAAACCAAGAGTTTCATTAAGTAACGGTGGCTTGAAAATAGCGCTCCCCCTGCCTCAGCTTCCAGAGTGCTGGGATTACAGGCATGCACCACCATGCCTGGCCTCCTTTCAAGAGTGTCTATAAACAGCCATCTAAGCTGAGTGGCACTGATCTAAAAATAATCAATAAAACCAGTGGAACAGAACAGACAACCCAGAACAAGGGCAATACATGTGTATGCACAAGTCGTTTTTATAAAGTAGTCAAGACCTTTAGCAAAGAACACCCCACCCGTCAGTAATGGTGAGATGACCAGCTGTCCACATGCAGTACATGCACCATAAATAGAATTATCATGTCATTTATAAAATTAATTCAAATCGATCATAAATCTAAATTGTAAGCCCTAAAACTACAAAATTTCCAGAAGAAAAAAAACAGAAGCCAGGCATGGTAGTACACACCAGTAATTGTAGCATTTAGGAGGTTGAAGCAGGGAGGCTGCATAACAAATTCCAGGTGTGCCTAGACTGCACAGTAGGATTGCCTCATAAAACCAAAACCAAAAGAAGAAGAAGAAAAAGAAGAAGAAGAAGAAGAAGAAGAAGAAGAAGAAGAAGAAGAAGAAGAAAGAAAGAAAGAAAGAAAGAAAGAAAGAAAGAAAGAAAGAAAGAAAGAAACCCCCCCCCCACAAAACAGAGAACATTTTTTTAGTCTGAATTTGGCAATGATTTCTTAGGTATGACATATAGAGGTACAGTCTTAAAAAAGAATAGACAATGCCTCATGAAATTCTGGATTTTTCTACACCAGTGTGGACTCAAAAGGAAAAAAAAAGTTGGTGTTAAGAGAATGCAAATATCTAAAGACTAGAAGAAAGTCTCTGCAGTCTACATATCTGATAAAGAACTTGTATCCAAACACAGGGTTCTCAAAATTCACTAAGAGAAACAAAATGGGTATAATATGAGCAAATGCTAGATAAAGTCTCAGAGCCAGCAAATCACAGGAAAGATACACGATGTCACTATGATTATAGGGACATGCAAACGAAAGCCACAAGAGGCTAGTGCAGAGCCATTTAGGGGCAAAGTTAAATTATTAAGGCCACTAGAAGGTAAAACTCTGGAAAACAATCTCATCACTTACTTTCTTCTTTCTGGAACTGAACCCAGGGCTTCATGCATGCTCAGCAAGCACTCTACCACTAGCTATCCCCAGAAGCCCTTTTTGTACATTCTGTTTTGAGATAGTGTCTCATTAAGCTACCCAGCCTAGCTTGGACCCCAGGCAAGCCTCAAATTTATGATCTTCCTGCCTCAGCCTCCTGAAGAGCTGGGTGGGATTTCCTATTCATGTTCTTCTGTCTCCACTGTCTATTAACAGTCACTTCTCAAAGTCAGTCTCTTAGTCAGGGCCTTCTTTACACCCCTAAGTACACTGGTTTGTTTAAAATGTAGGTAAGTATAGACCAGGAATCTGATTCTATTTAGTTTTATAATAGAGGGCTTACCATAAAATAATCAAATATGTAAGAAAGACTATTAATTGAATCTAAAATTTTTGTTATTAAAAATTTCCTAAATAGAACCACATACTATAAAAATTGTAAGCACCTTTCCATAAAGGCAGCCATTAGTCTATAAAGCCAAGAAAGCACAGGGTAGCAGAGAACATGAATTAAGTGTTCTTCTGAAGAACATAAAATGTTTAGTCACTTATAGTTCACTGCTGTTGGCAAGGCTAGGAAAAATAAGCATAAAACTTAAATCGAAACTATAGGTATTTCAGAAAAAAGACAAAAAATAAAAGCTCTTTCCTCTTTAAAACTTCTGTATCTTTTATGTATTAATTTCATAATCTCACTAGTAAATAAACTACAGCAAACACTAAAGATCTAACAAAAAATTTTAAATAGTGTTAGGTTGGGAAAATGGCTCCATGGATAAGAACACTTGCTGTTCAATAATGTAGACCTGAGTTCTAATCCCCAGAACTCAGGTAAAAAGCCAGGCCTGGCTGGATATACCTATAACCCTAAGTGTGTGGGAAAGATGGCGGCTCACCGGGCTTGCTGACTGACAGCACAGCTTCAGGTTCAGGAGAGACCCTGTGTCTCAAAGGAATAAGGTGAGCATGACTGAGAGTGGTACTGAACATCTCTGATCTCTGCATGGGTGCACGCACTCACATGTCTGCACAACACACACATACATACACATACACACACACACACACACACACACACACACACACACACACACGCTTTTTTTCTCCCTGTGAAACCAGAAAAGATCACAATTATTAGATTTGTTTCATTTAATCAAAATAAACACCCAATACCCACACCCATCACACACTACCTAAACTACCATTTGGACTCTTTCTTAAATAAGACTTCTCAAACAAGGAACAAGCACACAAGAAATAAATAAGGCAGTTGTGCTAGCCCTTCTCAAAGGCCCTCTCTCATGTATGGTATGTTGCTCCAAGTGCAATACATGCACATGTACCTACATTCTGTACCATTAAACAGACACAATTCTAACTGTTTTAAGTACTTCCTCCCTTCCACTTCCACTCACTTGATGGCTGTAAAATTACATCCTCCTGAGATGACAGGCCGTGGAAAACAAAGAAATACCTTTAAGAAATACTTCAGGCAATATTATCTTACTTCATCCAGGAAAAAATATTCAACGCCAGTTTTTACACATTATCTAACTTTCTGTCTTATAGTTTACACTCAGAAGTGAGGTGGATGGCATATGACAAGTATTAATGCATTCATCTGAACTAAAATATTAAGTCAGCCTTTGACAAAAGATAATATGGTAAGGCTGGCTGGTTTGACAATTACCACTGGCCTAATTAGGTTATATAGAATATTTTCCATAAAATGAATGAGTATGGTTAAGCAGAATTCTAAGATGATCCCAAAGCCTCTCTCCTCTGGTATTCATGCCCTGTATGGTCTCTTACCTTTGAGTGCAACAGGCCCTGCTAATACAATGGGATAGCATGTCTGTAAGCAGAGAGATGGCTCAGTTCCCAGAACCCTGCCCGGGCAGTTCTCAACCATCTGTAGCTCCAGCTCCAGAGACCCAATGTCCTCTTTCAACCTCCGCCGTCTCCTGCCCTCATATGACATACATTCACACATGCATACACAGAAGTTAAGACATGTCTAAAAAGTCATACCAAATATGAAAAAGGTGACCACTAACCAGCAGACCCTGAGTTATCAAAAGGGAGATTACCCTGGGTGAGCTCCACCTCATCAGATGAAAAAACTTAAAGTGGATGTAGAAATGTGAGACTTAGCAAGAGGACTAGGGTTTAGCTTAGTAGCAGAGTGCTTGCTTCACATGCACAAGGCCTGGGTTCCATCCCAGCACTACATGTAAACAAAACAGAGAATGCACCAAGGTGAATTCCTGTTGAACTTAAACAAATGAACACATGATGATGAACAGCACGTGCCTAGGAATGGGACACGGCCTTTAGAAGCCTTGGCTTCGATGCTCTACCTACAAGGAAATGAATCCTGTCTAAAAACACGAGGGTTTACAAGAGAAGAACAGACCTCAGATGAAACCAGAGCCCTGGCCAAAAATTCTGATTTCACTATTTGAGACCATAAGCAGAGAACCAAATTAAGTTATGCCTAGACCTCTGATTAAAAAAAACAAAACTATCAGATAAGTAAATAGATGTAGCTTTAATCTACATTTTTGGTAATCATTTGTTATCCAGCAACAGAAAGCTCAGACTGAACGCTGAATGAGAATTTAAGAATACAGTGAAGGCCTTCCTTTAGCCAGAGCCACCTGTACTGAATCTTCCAGGAATTCTCCAAAATGACAGAGCAACAGGAAAAGAGGAGAGGCACTGATGCACGTTCTCCAAGCCTTTTAGAAAACAGTTATTTCTTTGGCCACACATTCGTGCACCTACAGGAATGATACTACAGAGAGTGAGGTATTAGGGACTGTTCACAAAGGAATGCCTCGTAACTGTTGCCATGACAAATCTGGGAGCGTCTACAATACACTCAGCATGCTGTTGGCGCGGCTGTAAACAAGCATGTAAGGGCAAGGTTCCTGCCAAGAGTTTCCGTGCACAGCGAGCCGGTAAGCGCAGAGTCAAGACGGCTTCCCGGAAGGAAAGGATGCAGGAAAAGGACCAGGACAGAAGCAAAGCCAGGGAGGGCACCTGGGTTCAACTGAGGCACCAGCCTGGTCATCCAGAACCCGTGCCCCATGACTTAGGAGATGTACAAATGGGAATAAAAGCTCTAGAGTGTAAAATGTTTTCCTTAAATTCAAGTGTGGTATCGTTTCCCACAGAGAAATTTTTAAAGCAAATTTTAATTGTCCCAGTTCATTTTGTCTTTCTTATTCAAATTAGCATTTTTTGTGCTAAAAGTTGTTGCTTCGTATGAAACAAATACACTTTATTGATTAGAAAATGGCCAAGTGTTTATAAAGTGTTTACACTGGTTTCAGGATAACCACACAGTAGTGCACATTTAATATCTACCTCAGGAGGTGACTGGTCACACAGCAAAACCCTGTCTCCAAGGGGTAGAGGAGGTAGAGTTGACTATTCATAATTGTATCATGAATTGCTAGACTGTGTGGAAGAAGAATTTGCTTCTGAAGCCTACTACTTAGAGATAGATTGTTAAAAGTACCTGTTACTAGCTATGAACTGATTTGACCATGGAATAGGACTCAAAAACAGTAATATAAATTTGGCTTGGGTGCAATAAAACAAATACTATTTTAAAAAGAATATGGTAAGATAAAATGCATTTTATCAATAAATATTGCGTTAAATTAATAGTTTTTATTGTCTTGCTCTTTCTTGAATACACTAAACAAAGAAGCTCTAAGTAAAGAGATAAGATCATAGTTATTAGCTATTTAGTAAAGACTGGAAAAGCTAGAAAATGAAAAGGCAAATTACTTTTTTTTTTTAAATGGTTTTTCAAGACAGGGTTTCTCTGTGTAACAGCTCAGGCTGTCCTGGAACTCCATTTGTTGACCAAGCTGGCCTTGAACTCACAGGAATCTGCCTGCCTCTCCTTCCCAAGTGCTAGGATTAAAGGTGTGCATGCACCTGTCAACAAATGATTCTTAAAATCAGATAACAAATTATTTTCCACATACAATGATCTTTGCTTTAAACAGACATTAAGGAGAACCTAAATGAGTAGATAATGATTAAAGCAACTTGATATTAGATTCATTGAATAATTAGAAAGAACTATAGAATTTGGCATAGAATTAGAAAGAAGTTAAAAAGTTGGGTTTAGTTTCTTTAAAATTTTCTTCCACGCATGTTAACAATATTTTTGGAAACTTGTATCTATATAAAAGAATAGTAAATTTCTGGAGGCAGGGTTTTCATATGCAGCCCTTGATGGCTTTGTACTTACTATGTACTGACCTTGACTTTGTGGCTATCCTCCTACTTCAGGCTCCAAGTGCTGGGATTACAAGTATGTACCATCAGGGGACTGAAGAAACGGTTCAGCAGTTAAGAGCGCTGGATGCTCTTCCAAAGGAGCAGGGTTCAGTTCCCAGCACCCATGTGAAGGCTCACAGCTGTCTGTAACACCAGTTCCAGGGGATCTGATGCCCTCTTTTGACCTCCATGGGTACCAGATGAAACACGCATTAAATAAATAAGAAGTAAGTAAACAAGTGTGCACCACCATGCCAGCACAAAATAAATATAGCAGAGCCTTATGGTTAGAGGTGAAAAAATTAATTCAATATATATAATTTTCACTGTTACAAAGAAGGATAAGGAGCAATCAAAGACTTTCCAACCTAAAAATACTGTATTTGAACATAATTATGTACAGGTAGGATAAAAAGCTCACAGAGAAAAGGTTGATGCAATTTCCAGCTGTTAAAGACTCACTCTGCCATCGTTTTAAAAGAACCATGGGGCATAGCAAATTACTTTGGCATTTAGATTCCATCAGATACTTACAAGGACTTTTTTAGATTTATTTATTTTATGTGGGTGAGGGTTTGCCTCCATGTGTGTCTGTGCACCACATGCATGCCTGGTGCCCACGGAGACCAGAAGAGCTGCAGAGCCCTTGGAGCGGGAGTTACTGGACTCATGAACCACCATGTGAGTGCTGAGGGCTGGACCCAGGTCCTTTGTGAGAGCACCTGGTGCTTTTATCAGTGAGCCATGGCTCCGGCATGTCCATTAGGAGCTTTCTAAAAACGATTCAGCTATTTCACTTGAACACCATCAGTACTGGAAACACAAAATTATTCCCCTGTAACTATTTGAATTTAACATGAACATGTTAGATGTCAATATAAAATATGCAAATTTTCAAAGTTTTCTTGGACATGCATAACAAAAAAGCTAGAAAACTCCCAATTTAGGAGAAGAGTCATAGACTATGACTCCATAGCTATTAGATGTGAGCTTGGTGTAAGCCACTGGCGAGAACCACCACCAGGTTGTTGTTTTTTTTTAATATGGCTTATACTAGAGATATAGGTTTATGAGACAAGACAAGTAAGTTTGGTTTGGGTTACTCTGTGCACCTCTAGCCATTTATATGAGACTGTCTAGAAAAAAAACAAAAACAAAAACGGAGAATGCAGCAGTTTTATGCAGGCTGCAGGGTAAGTCCACTTCAAGAAAATGATGTCTGACTATAAAAATTTTTTAAAGAGATAAGCCAAGCCTATCTGAACAAAGGGTGCTCACAGAAAAGGTACGGGCTACAATGGTTCCATGGTCAAGAGCACTGCTGCTCTTCCAGAGGACCCAGCTCAATTCTCAACATCCTCCTGGTGGCTCAGTGTCTGTAACTCCAGTCCCATGGCATACAATGTCCTCTTCTGGCTTCTATGAGCACTGCACACATGGTGTACACACATACATGCAAGCAAAAAACCCATGAAAGTAACTTTTTAAAAAAAGACCCAGCAGTTACAAAAGTCTTGAGACCAACACATCCTATACGTCTATGTTATAGGAACAAGACAGGAGGGGAGTAGGCACAGAATTAGACTAGAGAGCTAGAGAGCTCTGTGAAGGGAACTTTCATTCTGAGAAGCAGCAGTAGTTCTAAAGAAGAGTCATGACCTCATCTCTACAATACTGAGAAAGTCAAGACTGAGTGGACAAAGAGGAGGAAAGCCCCACTGAGGAGCTATTCCAATACCCCACAAGACTGGCGATGAGAAGACAAGGAAAAGTATGAATTGATAACTGGAAACAGTTACAGTCTGAAATAGAGCTAAAGAGGCCTGCTGGCGTATGTTGTGTAGTGTGAAACAGAGAACTCAAAAATAACCAGAGTTTTAGTTTGAGTGACCACAAGAATGGAGCAGCCATTTACTGACCTGCAACTGTTACGGGAAGGAGCAAGTTCTGGACAACATCTGTGTGGGAATATCACAGAAGAACTTGGAATCTGAGATTCAGGAGGAATTTGAAGTAGAAAAACTAATTTAGGGATAAGATATATTAGCTTATACAAAGCCCTAGGTTTGATTTGATATACCAAGGGGAAAAAAGGAGGTAGGAAAAGGAAAAAGGCGAGGAGAGGAGGAAGAGGAGGAAGAAATTAATTGTGAAACCAGAAGAAACTCAAGTAATTTGGAAATCACCAAATGTATGTAGATGGTGTGTGAAGCGCTGAGACAGCGTGGGACCTCTGAGAGTATAACACAACAGGTGTCTCTAAGCTCTGAGAAGGTCAAAGTGATGAGGTTAAGGAGGTAAGACATCAAGATAGAAGGACCTAGAGAGGAGAGAGGCAGAGAAAGGAAGAGACAGGCAGAATACACACCAGGAGTGTTCGAAGTTTTGGAAGGTAAATGGTTTTTTTGTTTGTTTGTTTGCTTGTTTGAAATGATTCGTAAGGTGAAACAGATCAACTGCCAAACACTGTTAATGGATCGATTAAGAAAGAACTGCACAGTGTTTTGTTAAGAGGTGTGGTAGAACTTACGAAGTGATTTAATAAAGGAAACCAAAGGCTTCTATATAGCCCAGTCTGTGAGAAAGAGAAAGGAGGAAGAGAGGGAGGGAGAGAAAATACAGACGACGTGGACCAGCTGGAACTGCCTTAATGTTATTTTCACTTTCTAAGCAAAAAGCTGTGAATTTTAAATATATAACACTTCATACATTTCAAAAAGCTTTCTACTTATTATTACACATTTTTATGAAAAGAATTTTTGGTTAATTTTTAACATGACTACATGAAATAATACTAAATCCATTAGTTCCATTAAAATTCCTCCCTTACTCAAATATGCAGCCTAACATAGGATATAATCAAACTTCTGTTCCCTTGAAAGAAGGGCCATGATTAATATAATAGACATATATTTGATTTATGTCAAGTGGTAACACAGGTAATGCTTTGGATACTCAGCATGAAACACTTTAATAGAATATTATTGCTCCAAATACACCATACTAAAATTAAACTGATAACAGAAAAAGGTTACTAAATCATGGCTGACAGGGAACTAAATGCACCAAGTTAAAATGCATTCCTAATGCTCATCCAGTCTGGCTGAGCCCCTTGGGTCAGTTTGGGTCATTATCACTTTGGAATAATTCCAAATGATTCCCGTGGGTTCTATTGTTATAGTCAGCAGCTTTAGGAAATCTAGAACAGGCTCCAAGTTAAAAATTAAATAAAAACTTTAAAATCATAGGATCTCTATTAATTTCTGAATTCCTTCTTTTTAAAAAGTGTCCTTGATGTTTTAATAAGGTCATGCTGCATCCCCAGGGTTAATTTCTGTAGTAGTTTTTACATACTAGTCAATGGGCTGCTGTAGCTAAGCACCCGCTTACAATAGTGTTGCTCAAAGCAGGAGGATATACGGACACACACACACACACACACACACACACACACACACACACACACACGCAAAAAGAGCTTTTCACACTGACAGAGGGGGCATGGTGCAGCTCAGGGACAGAGCCTGGACTTCCATCCCGAGAGGGGGCAGGGAAAGAGAAGAAAAAGTCTGTTACAAAGAAGGCGGCGGCGGCAACATTGTTGCAAATGTATGAAGGCCCCTGGGTGAAACTCACACACCAGGACCAGAGAAGCCACCACCACTTCCTGATTTCTGAGACCCAGGACCAGAGGACACACACTCTCCATCTCCTGTAATTCTGAGACCCAGTACCAGAGGACACACACTCTCCATCTCCTGTAATTCTGAGAATGCCTTCCCAGCCCTCAGTCTTTCAATTTCTACATAGTATCGGATGTTACAATTTATAGGAAAAGGATGCATGTTTTAGGCAAAATTAAGTATCTACCAAACCCCAGCAAGTCTCTCTATAGAAGGCAATCTTTCCCTTCAGCACACTCCAGGACTAACACTGAATACTCTGAAACAGTATGTCCAACGCAGTAGCAATCCTTCCATATTCCTTACTCAATACTACAACTCTCCCAATACACAAATATTCCTTGTACCAGGCATTATACACCAGTGTGCGGTCTACTGAGGTCATGGCTACTATCCAATGGTTAAACACAGCCCCTCAAGTTCTGCCATCTACACACAGTGAATGGTTGTGACAGTCGGGATTCCAAACCACCTCTCAAGTGAGGAGCTAGTGGCTGAGTGCCTCCGAATTGGTAGGCAGGGCAGGTGGGCCAGGTAGAGGACTTTAGCATAACACTGCTTAGGAGAGTGAATCGGAGATAACTACTATACTCTGTCTATCCTTAATCCAAGGTTTGAGTAAGTGCATGTTCATGCAGAATACACTTGTACTTTAGAGGAGGCAGAGCAGTCTATTAGGAAAGCGTATTCTTAGGGGCTCGGATGGCACCTCTCTCAAAGTGCCGTTTACTTGTAAGTAAGGGAGGGAATTTATCAGTGAGAGTGAGACAGGTGTTGGTGAACTCATCCCCACTGTAGGCATTCCTCGGGCATTCATTCCTTCCTTTAGAAATGTGTGGTATTTGTTGGCCACCACCTTGACGATGGGCTTGGGCAGTGTACTGAAGTCCGCTCATGTCTCCTCATCGCCATCCAGAAATCTCCATGTGGAAAGCTCGATGCCCTCCTCACTGCTCTCATCAACGTCATCAGGGAGGAGGATGCGGACACTCTTCTAATGTCTGCAGTGCTTTCCAAGAACCCTCTCTCCGCTGTTCCATTAGCCGCGGGCCTGGAGTTCTTGACATAAGCAGAGAATTTGGCAAAGATGTCCACTCCAGCAGTGTTTGACTCTGGGGGTTTTGGTGAAAGACTTAAGTACGTGGTGAGGTGGGGGAGCAGGGATAAGACTTCTTCCAGAAATTCCTCCACCTTATTTACATCCGTTTTGACTTCACTGTTGAAAGTTATAAATGGTGGGTGGGTCCCTGGA
Source organism: Peromyscus eremicus (assembly GCF_949786415.1). Classification (NCBI taxonomy): domain Eukaryota; kingdom Metazoa; phylum Chordata; class Mammalia; order Rodentia; family Cricetidae; genus Peromyscus; species Peromyscus eremicus. Next base: position 67,752,046 of record NC_081430.1, read on the forward strand.
GTCAAGTTCTGCAGGTTCACAGGCTTCCTTTAAGGTCAATGGTTGTGACATTAAACCCAACTCCTTTGGGCCACAGAATCATGAAGCGCCTCTGTGAAAAGGGGCCGTTTCCTATGCTTTCTCCATCACTGCCAGCCTTGAGGAAGAGCTCGATGAGGGCTCTTTCTCCTCCTCCCTCCGCCTTTTCAGGGGCATCAACAGCGCTGTGGTGGGATGGCCTGGGCCAGGGTCACACAGCTGAGGCTGTGGCTCTGGAGCTGCTGGGGCTACAGTCGCTTGCTCACTCGCCCTCACATCACCTCACACCTCCTGTGACAACAGTTTCTGCATTTCACCTGGAGGTGTAATCCTTCCAAAACCCATTTATGACCAGGTTAATCTAACTACTTTGCTACAAGAACATAACCCTACAGGACTTCCTATTCTCTGGTGAAAATCTTAACTTGATCTACATATAATCCACATCTAATCTCCTTATTCTCCTGGTTCAGAAGACAAGCCACTGCCTACCTCTCCCTTTGCTGCAAATCTTTTCTTCTGTTGTGTATTTTGTTAGTTCATATGATCTTTCAGAGAACAGCTTGCTAATTTGTCTCTCAGATCTGCCTACCACCGCCACTTAGAATGCAAGTTTTATGACAGCAAGACCCTTCCTAGAGCGTCAATAACAAAACTATCTCCCGACACATAGGAGATACTCAGGAATACAGCTGCCTGCAATCTCCAGAACTTAGCTTCCTCAAAGATGACTTCTTGACTCCATTATACATCAGTGACACCAACTCTACTTTCTCAAGCCACCCTACAGATTTTCTGGAAAGAAAAGATCTAGTATAGTCTTCTAAAATGAACTCCAAGAAGCAGCGGCAGGAAGCAAAACATGAGACTCTCTCAGATGCTACAAACGCATTTCTTAACCTTCTTCTACCTTGTCACACAATATTAATTAACCCAGACATTTTTTCACATCACTAAGATCAAACTGTCACAGAGTAGGACTGTCAATATTTAACCCAAATCAAGTTAGACCCAGGAATTCAACCAATTCTATTTCCTTCTATATTTGAAACTACAGATCATAAGACAATGGACATTTTCTTTTCCATGGCTAGCCTGAGAAAGAAAACCATACAGAAAAGGTATCAATCAAAGGAAATGTGAGAGACTCAAAACCCTGATCAAATGATCTTAAGACAATTTTTTTATATAAAAAGTGTTGATTTATCTCAAAAACTATTAAATAGCACATGCACAAAGTACCAGAGCATTTAAACACAAAGGTAATAAACTGCATTTACAAGTATACCATGTTCTTTTTTGCCCTCAAGTAATATGATAGCATCGCTGTTCCTGGAGAGTAGTAGCAAAGGCATTTATAAAGTTCCTGGCTCTTTTAGGGATGATACATAATTTAGCAGTAATGTTAACAATCCATATATTATCCATTAGTAGTCATTTCACCCTGCTTATAACTCTACGCTTTTAAATGCTCTGGGTGAAGCTTTCTTTTTAAAGGTAAAGGAAGGGCTGGGAGTGTTGATCAGTGATAGAGTATATACTTAGCATGCACAAGGTTCAAGCCTCAGCACCAAAAAAAAAATTTTTTTAATTAAAAAGCAAACAAAAATTCATTTCTACTTCTAAAATTACTTCTTCCAAGTCCACTTTTCAATTTCTGTGTTTTACACAGTAAAAAGAATACTTGATGCTTTTATTAAGGAAAACAGGGAATTCTGTCCATTTTTTAGACTTTTATTTAGTTATATATACATGTGGGTGCATTTGTGCCATGGAGGTCTGAGGACACCTTGCAGGAGTTGGTTTTCTCCTCCCACTGATGTCAATTTTTGAAAGTCAGCACTTTTACATTTTCTTTCAAGAGACTACATCACAAAATTTCTGTCATCTTTGCACAAGGGCCATGCTAATCTCTGTATTCCAGTAGGTTTTACTTTTTCCATTTTTTAAAAAAAGTAGGTAGGTATATGTGTGTCTGTATGTGGGGATGTGCACATGAGTGCAGGTGCCTATTGAGGCCAGAAGAGGGCATCAGATCTCCTGGAGCTGGAGTTACAGGTGGATGTGAGTCACCTGATGTGGGTGCTGGGAACCAAACACCACCACCACCACCACTACCACCATCACCACCCTCCACCTCCACCACTGTTACCATCACTACCTCCTCCTCCCCCTCCTTTTTTACTGTTTGTTTGCTTGTTTGTTTGTTTGTTTGTTTGTTTGAGACAGTGTCTATGTAGGTCTTGTTGGCAGGGGAACTAGAATGCTGTAGACCAGGCTGACTTCAAACTCACAGAGATCCACCTGCCTCTGCCTCCCAAGAGACTGGATTAAAGTGTGCCACCACACCAACTGTTTTGTTTTTTGTTTTTTTACTTTTTAAAAACAACTTTCATTAAATCAAATTAAATTCACTAATTTTATGTATTGTTCAATTTTAGTGTAACTGCTGCAGAAATGAGCAAGCCTTTCATTTTCAAGTTTGACACTGGTAATTTTGCTAAAGATGCACAAAAACGTGCACACTAAGTATTCATTTTTTAAAAATTACTCAAAACTTGAAAATAAGCAAAAACAAAAAACAATACTAGGCATTTTTCAGTGTGGTACTTAAACTTTTGATTACTATCTACTGACTATTTAACAAGTCTATGAGATGAATTTATAGAATTTATAGAATTCTGGCTGGTCAAAATGCAAATAATTTCTACCTAATGGAAGGGATATCCAAAATTTACTCATTTATGTTCTTAATTAGAATATCAACTAACTGTATATAGAACCCAATAGTTTCAATATTCCTTCACTAAGTATCCTATAAATACCCAAATGGTCGTATGAATGACTTTGACATCTTTCTAGATCTTTCATTAAATGAAAAACTGAAGGCTGGGATATATGAGTAGAGTGCTTACCCAACTGTGGAGGAAGCCCTGGATTCTGTCCCCAGTGGTGGAGACAGGAGGATCAGAAGTTCAAGGTCACCTTCCATTACATGACAAGTTTGAGGGCAGCCTGGGCTATGTTTGCCAGTCTCTCAAAAATGAGTAAGTTTAAATCACTGACATGTGTTCATTTGCATTTTGAATTAAAATCATGACTTTACTTTTCTGAAATGTTTTGGTGACTTCACCAAAATGTACAAATAGACTAATCTGACTGAGCCAACACTGCCCCTTACACACACACACACACACACACACACACACACACACACACACACACACGGAGAAAGATCTCCTAACAGAAAAATGATCAAAATTGCTCATTTACATAATCCAAAACCTTCAAAACAGAATTTTTGGTCTAGATAATAAATACCTTTAGAAAATGACTTTACTTTTAAAACTTCACCTTTGAGCTGGGCGTGGAGGGGGCAGAGATCAGAAGATCCAAGTTCAAGGCCAGCCTGTTCTACAAAGTGAGTTCTAGAACAGCCAGGGCTACACAAAGAAATCCTAGCTCAAAAACCCAAAGTAAATAATAATAATAATAATAATAATAATAATTCACCTTTGTATTCTTAGAATCTAGCATAGTATCAAGTTGTGTTCAACAGATGTTAAATGAATACATAAAGTTAGAATACATCACACCACATAAAATATGAATTAGTATCAACAAAATTTTTCCAAAAGTTAAATGTCTTCCATGAGTGTGTACTTCAATCCCACGTTAAGTTAATAAATTAGTATTAACTGCTTTTAACCATCACCACAGAAGACCAAATTCTCAGATGTGTTTCTTTCCACACTATGAAGTAATGCATCGCCTACAGAGCACCTGAGGACCGAGTGGACACATAAAAGCACAGGTAGGGCCAAAGCGAGGGACTGGCTGGATGGTCGCTGCGGTTTTGTTTCTGATCTACTCTGAAATTTTAACTTTGTACTTGTGCATCAAGGGTGATATAGAATCTAAGCCACCTTTTGCTGTCAAAAGTACTAAAGGGTGTACACTTGCATCACACTGCCAACACGGGCTGGCTGATAAACGCTCTCGCCATTCTGTGAGGCAGACGGGCTAACTACTATCTAGGCAGCTCCCCCTTTGCTTTTAATACAAGACAGAGTTCATTATCACTACTTTACATGCTTTCCATTTCCACCAAGTTCTTTAAAATGACTCGACTTGCTGTACACCGCCAAAGAAGCCAATAAACACCTCCTCGTGAGAATGCCAATGGAAAACTCGAAATTCTCTGAGTACAAGGAAATGTTTTTACCTTTAAAGTGGCTTTCCACTCCTTAGAAATGTATGATGATGAATTACTTTGCAAGTGTAGCTGCTGTTGTTGTTGATGGTGGTGGTGGTGTGTGTGTATGTGTGCGTGTGCGTGTGTGTGTGTGTGTGTGTGTGTGTGTGTGTATGTGTGTGTGCGAACAAGTTTTGGGAGTCAATTCCCTCTTTCCTTCCACCTGGGTTCTGGGCATGAATTCAGATACTTTGGCTTGTCAAAAAAGCACTTTTATTCCCTGAACCACGCAGAATTTTAACTAACTGGAGTTCATTATTACTCCGTGTGTGTGTGTGTGTGTGTGTGTGTGTGTGTGTGTGTGTGTGTGTGTGATGTGGATCCTGCACGAAGGCCAGGACAACTTTACGGAGTCAGTTCTCTCCTACCACCTTTATGTGGGTTCCAAGAACGAAACTCAAGCCATGAAGCTTGTGTGGTTGGGACAGCAAATCACCCGTCGTCCCCTGCTGAGCCTCTCGCTGGCCTAGATGTTTTGTTTTAATTCTTGTTTGTTTAGCAGAAAAGGTAAAACGTCTCAGGAGCAGCCCATGTTCAGGACGCATGACTGCTAACCCTGAGCCCATGTGTCTGACTTACAAGAAGAACTTAACGACAGCAACAAAAACCATTGTGTAATTACCTGACTCCGTAAAAGACTGACACCAACCAGCACAAGACATGCATCCTAGCAAGGCATCCAAACTTCAAAGACTGACTGACTTGAGCTCCCCCCCCCCCCCCCCGCGCCCCGACTGTCCCTTACAGGTGATTACAAGTTCTCATTGCTGTGCAGAAACTGACCAGATTTTGTGAGACAGTCGTGGGATCCAGGTAAGACTTCTGCAGGAAGTGCAGAGGTGCTTTAGCTTCACCTCAAGAGCTGGAAAACGAATACTATGACTCACTGACACTTCACACATGTGAAACACACATCCATATTAGCAAAAAAAAATCAAGAGCACTGTCTCACAAGCGAATGGGCAACCTTGGCAAAGCCAACCGCCCGAGGCGAACACCCCGCAAAGAACTTAAAAGTAGTTACTGGGTGCGAAACTGCATTTGTTCCAGAAACTTAAAAAAAAAAAAAAGAGACCAGCGGGACTTTTGTCTTGCCCGAATCCAGCCTGAGGACAACAAATTGGTCAACGGCGGAAGTTGCCTGACGAAATGACTGTAACATGAAATCCAGTTTTATGATCATAACAAAACCTTCCTTCCGGGACCAGGCCAAAAAAAAAAAAAAAGTTGAGAAAAACGTCCTTCGGGATGCAACAGGCAATGAGGAGCCACCGGCGCCCGGCCAGGGCAAGCTCGCCCGGGAGGGTGTGGGGGACCCGATGCGGGCTCGACCCGTGCTTCCCCGTTACAAGTTGTGCGAGCGCCCGGCCCGGCCCACCCCGCCACCCGGGCACCCGGGCCCGCGGCACCTCCCTCGGCCCCAGCACTGACCTTCCGCAGGGCCGGGACCAACAGTCCCCGCCATTTCGGGCTGTTTTCGTCGCTGAAGAACTCGTAGGGCTGCGGCGCCTGCTGCATGGTCCCCGGCCGCAGCGCCTCCGCATCGGAGGCCGGGCCGGTGGCCTGACAGGCGCGCGGGGCGCGCGGGCCGCCTCGCCTCGCCTCGCCTGGCCCGGGGCCGCCGCCTCCAGCCCGGGCCGCCGCTACGGCCGGGCGAGCGCTCGGGGGCGGGGAGGTGGGGGGGAGGGGGGCGGCCGGGCGAGCGGCCGGGCGGGCGGGCCCGTCCACCGAGGCCCCGAGGAAGCGCGGCGGCCCGAGGCGTCCTCCTTCTCCCCGCGGCGCCCGCCCCGCTCGTCGGGCGGCTCCTCCTCCTTTGTCTGGGTGCGCAGCCCGGAGCCCCGCCGCCGCCGGCCTCGCCCCCGCCCCGAACTCCCCGCTACGGCCGCGGCGGGCGGACAGCGGCGGCCCGCAGTGTCCTCATCGCCTCCCCCGCCCTCCGCGCCGCCGCCGCCGCCGCTCGCCCGGGCCCGCCCGAATCACCTCCAGAGAGGGCCCTCGGGGCCGAGCGGGCGCGCGTGTCCGGCGTGCACAGCGCTGACCGCCGCCGCCGCCGCCGCTGCCGCCGCCGCTGCCGCCGCCGAGCCCCGGGTCCCAGCAGCCGCGGCTCGGCTCGGCTCGGCCCGGCCCCACGGCCCGGCGCTCGCACTCCCGAGTGGAGGGAGAAGGCCAGCACGGAGCATGCGCGCCGCTGAGCGGGCCGAGGCGCCGGGTGCGGGGCCCCGGGGGGCCCGGGAGGGTAGTGGGTCTCTCCCGGGAATGTGCGCCGGGAGGGGTCGGGGCTGTTGCAGACCCACTCGGTCCGCGGCGTTCTGAGTTCTTGCAGACAGTCCTGATTCGGTGCGGCTCCGGGCGAGCCTCGCTCGAGCCGGGACTGCAGTACACGGATGTGGGGAGAGAGAGAAGGACATTTGATTTAATCTGTGCTCTACATGGCTGCTTTATATATTTAGGAGATAGGAGCTGATTCGTAAAATCACGTTGTGGGTTCGTGGAACTTGGGGGCCAGATGACTTCAGTTTGAGGCGTTTCCCCTAAGTGTGTCAAAAGAGGTATCTTCATAAAACTTTCATATGTAGTTCTTCTGTTGATCACATCCTTCAAATCCTTTCCACTTTAGGTTTTACAGAGCCTAGATCCTGGGATACAGCCGTACTAATTAGCACCAAAAGAAGTCCTGTGACCCTAAGCTTTTCCGAGTTGAAGAGTCGTGAACTCTGGAAACTTTTTCTTGAGCCCAAATTTCATCCCACTGAAGTTGCTGAACAAATTGCTCCCAACAGGCTGGAAAGAGTCATGCACCCAGCCACCAGCAGCAGCGAGGAAGGGAACGGAAGAACAGACTGTAGAAGATACCTTGTGCCATAATTTCAGTTCCAGAATCAGTAGCTGAGCATTGCATACACCATTTTGTCTCCACAGAGAAGGGCAGACTCGGAATACAAGAGTTTTGTTGTTGTTGTTTTTAATCTAAGTATCATTATGTCAAAAATGTCCTCTGGGGCTGTCAGGTAAACGCACTGGTTGCACATAGCTGCTAACCTGAGTTCCACCCCTGGAACCCACATTAAAAGGAAAAAACCAAGTCCACAAGGTTGTTCTCTGATCTCTATACATCTGAAATGTGGCCTGCATGCCCCCCTCTCTTACAAGCATGCACGCAGGCACACAAACACACAAACACACACACACACGCCCAATAATAATAAAGTTCTTTAAAGGTCTTCTAGTAAATGGCCATGTCCACATTCCCATGTACTAAATACACTCTCTTTTATAGAGAGTCCTTAATTTTCCCTACAGTTCCCAGACCCCAGCTATAAAACATGAGGCTGTCAAATTATCAGACTGCGATTATATTTTCTCATAGGAAAGTCATTGGTGGGAAGTTTTATTCTTGGCAAAGGATATTGGAAGGTTCCTCCAGGCCAAATCTGGCCTGTAGATGCGTTTTCCTTAGCCAAGCCAGTATTAAAAAATTTAGACTGCTGTTAGCATTTTAAAGTCAATAGCTTACGTGTTTTTTTTAGTCTACCTCCAGCATCTTTCCACAAAGATCTGGCAACACCGTGGCCGACTCATCTGCGCAAACAATAAACAGGCAGCGGAGAGGCCGTCCTCTTCACAAAAGTGTGCCACCCATTTCCTTGGCTATCCTCCCGATCTGGCGCTCTTCCCCTTTTATGTAACCTGCCGAGCCTCTGCAGGCATCTGCCCTGTGATCTCTGGACTAGGCAAACAGAAATGTGATCCACGTGATGCACAGGATCCAAGAATGACACCAGTCAAGTTTCTCAGCTGGACAAGTGGCTGTTTAAAAACCAACAACAAAAACAGTTGAACCCATATCTCACACTCTACGCAGCCAGAAATTCCCAAGATGTCAAAGACTGACATGTACAAGAAAGGGTTTAAGACCTAAGAGAAAAAAATGACTTTTATATGACACAAAAATCTAGACTGATGCATCTCTTTTTTAAATGCCTGGAGAAAACCACAAGCAAGCTAAAAGGCAATAATGATAAGTTAGGGAAAAAACACAATTGCAGCAATTCTTTTTTTTTTTTTTTTTTTGAGACAGGGTTTCTCTGTGTAGTTTGGGTGCCTGTCCCTAGCTTGCTCTGCCTCCCGAGTGCTGGGATTAAAGGCAAGCACCACTGCCAGTTGGCAGCAATTCATTTTTTAAGTTAATTTCCCTAATCTATAGATTTGATCCTACAAATTAGTAGGACTAAGCCTCAAGGGGGAAAAAAATGTCAAAAAAAAAAAAAACCCAAAACATTGAAAAAGCTATCTCATAGAAAAAGAAAATGTGTATCTCTTAAACATAAATACTAAATTTCATTCCTATTAGGAGAAATATAAACTTATACTGTCACCATTTCTCACCTGTTACATCAGAAAGCTTAATTATAATGATGGTGAAGATATGAAGAAACAGGAACTCACTGTTTGAAATTCCATCAAGGACAAACTACATGATACCTACCAAAGTTTCAAAGGTACATAATTATTGACCTAGCAAATTCCAGAAATACATTCCAGAGACATTCTGGCTTGTATGTAAGGTTATCCATTGCAGTGTTATTATAGTTATATATACACACACACACACACACACACACACACAAACACACACCATTTTGCATAACACTAGGAATATGGTATTGTTTTAATAAATGATAGCAAGTCAATATAATAAGGTTATTTATTTTAAAGATTTATTTTTATTGTGTGTATGAGGGTTTTGCCTTCAAATATGTATGTATGTGCTAGCCTGATGCCCACAGAGGTCTCAAGAGGACTTTGAATTCCCTGGAAATGGAGTTAAGGATGGTTGTGAGCCACCATGTGGGTGCTGGGAACCAAACCAGAGTCCTCTGCAAGAGCAGTAAGCATTCTTTTTCATTTGTTTTTTCGAGACAGGGTTTCTTTGTGTAACCCTGGCTGTCCCAGAACTTGTTCTACAGCCCAGGCTGGCCTGGAACTCACAGAGATCTGCCTGTCTCTGCCTCCTGAGCGCTGGGATTAAAAGTGAGCACCACTACTGCTGGGCACAGTAAGCACTCTTAACCTCAACGGCTGAGTAGGTTGCTCCTGCCTCCCAACATAAGGTTTTTAAAACAAACAAACAAACAAACAAATAACAAAAAAAAAACAGGCTTCTCTAAAACATTCTCCAAGATACACTTCAAAGTAAAAACACAGACTGATATAACTTGTATTTTTTTAAGTAGGTGGTATATTATGTATGTAAATATAATGCTTACAAGGCAACACAGGATTCTTTGTTACCAGAAGGATGAAAACCAGGTGGCTGGAACAGAGGGAGAATTTTCACTTAGAACTTTCATAGTATTTGCATTTTCATCCTTAGTAGTGTGTCATTTAATCAAAACATTAACTCATCTTTTAGGCATTCCTTTAGTTAGTCTGTGTGAGAAAGCCTGCACTTGGCCTGTGCGTGTGTACAGAAGATAACTCCTAAGAGTCAGTTCTTTCCTTCCAGCCCATGAGGTCGAGGGATCAAACTCAAGTTGTCAGCCTTCCCTCCAGCCCCGATTAAGTCATTTTTAATGAACAATCTTCAGCCAGAACATAAACTTTTGCTTCAAGTATCAAAACGGAAAATATTAAAATATATACTATAAAAAGGGGTATCTATATATGGAACAAAAATCTCAAACAAATTTGAACTTAAAGGCACTAATTACATATTAATGATTTTGTCTGTGCTTTTAAAATTTTCCAAAAAAATGGGATTTTGAAAAATAACTTGAATGTCCTAAGAACATTTTTCATTTTAAAAGATAGTTCAATACTTTTACTACTAATATTCTCCTACAGAAAAAAATTTTCAAGGATTTATTTCACATTTCTCCCATTTACTATTTCATACTCCCTCAATTCACTTCAAGTTCCAAGTGCTGTCAGTCTGTAGGAAGCCAAAGCGACACCACAGGAAATACTAAATATTGTTGTTGTTCACTTTCAGGCTCCCTGACACAGCTTTAGTCCACTTACAGCCACCTGTCTGAAAGAAGTCAGAGATGGCAAGGACAGAAAGCAGCCTTGCCCTGTGACCCTCACTGGATGCTCAGGCTTGTCAGTCACACCCCCCTTCAAGAGACTGATGTCGAAAACATCTTCCCAACAGCAACTACAATGTATCTTTTAGTTAATTAAAATATAATAATCTCAATTTTCCCTCCTTCCAATTCCTCCCAGACACCTCATTCATGGCCTTTCAAATTCAAATTCATGGCCTTTTGTTCTTTATTTTTACACGTATGTGTTTGGATGATCATTTAAGGTAGCACCTATGATTTTCAATGAAATTCTAAGGGATTGATCAATTGTATGCCTTCTACTCCCAAGCCACTAAAAAGAAAAGAAAAGCAATCTCTTATGTGTCAGTGTGCTACATACAGACTGCTCTTAAAGAGATAAAATGTTCCAGCTGCTCTGGGGATGACACTGAGGTCATGACATCATCTAAATATTGCTACTACTACAAGACGAGAAATCATGTTTTATATGTTGCTGTCCCCAGACACCAACTCCTATCACAAAGGTAGGAAGGAAAGATATCATTTAAGCTCTTGTTGTTTCTATTAATACAATAAAATCTTTCCAAGTCCTGTCAGTTATTAAGTTAAGCTATGGACAACAATGAATTCATCATCCACTCCGTATAGATCTGAACCAGAGACCTGGCAACAATCATATATGTACATGGTCCCTAATTCCCAAATAAGGAACCCAGTAAAGGGAAAATAAAAACATTTGTTTGCCCCTCAAATATTAGTAATTTGCATGATTTTTAATTACTAGGTGTAGTAAATATAGATATATATTCTCAGTGGACAAATTTAAGCAAAATTAAACCAAGAGGGCATGGGGGGAAAAAACAACACTATTACAGCCCTTTTAATTGCCCCATCACTGTTCCAGAGCACCAATGTTAAAAGAGGTCATCTTAAAGATAATCAAAGACATGTAAAACGTCGCTGAAATTGAAGGTTTTCTACCCAGAGATCTATTTTGTTGTTCTGAGACAAGGTCTCACTATACAGCTCCGGCTGGCCTAGAACTCTCAGAAATCCACCAACTTCTGCCTCTGCTGGGATTAAAGGTAGACACCTCTTAGCACTGCCCTTCAGCTCTTCTGCTGAATTAAAGGGACTCTCCCTGAGCAGTTCAGGCATACCATTACATACCTTCATCACCTCTAAAAGGCAAACATCCTCATTTTTATCTACAAAACAAAAAGAATCTTAATATAGGATAACTTGGAACGTGAGAGCCCGCGTGTAGCAGACGGTAACCCTCAGCAAAGAGAACAAGACTCTTCGCAAGATTGGAAGGCAGGAAGTCGAGTCTGTTGGTATCAGGACTGTTTTTCCTTTCAGGCATCTGGGTCTTTGTTTCCATTCTAACTTTTCAGGGGCTACAAACCATTTGAAAACATTCCTAGGCATCTTTTTCCTTCCCTTTCGCCTTATATATTGGAAAAACTAAGCGGGTCTAGTGAGATGGCTCCCTGGGTAAAGGAGCTTGCCAAGCCTGAGTTCAACCCTGAGACACTGTGTAAAAATGCAGGGAACAGCCTGATTCCACAGAGGTCCTACAACCTCCATATTCATTACATGGCATGACCACCCACACATGCAAACACAGTAATAAAAAATTAAAAATCCAGTAACTGACTTCACAATTGCTCCTCCAAAATGCTTACATTTAGGTAACACATATACTCAGAAATATGAGAAAACATCTGACCAGAGAAAGGCCCAAGACCAAAGCCAGACCTCAAACAGCACACACACCATACCACCTGGTTCACATGTGCGGGAAGAGCTCACTGTCGCAGCCATTAGGGTTGGAGAGCTTCCAGTGAAGGCCCAACAGACTTATACATGCCAGGGGGCTGGCATCTTTTGAAGAAAGTTGTAAGAGCTGAGGTTATACCATAGGCTATCAGGCAGATCTCCAAATGGCCTCAGGAAAAGTGGAATTCTGCCAACAGTGATGGCACCACTCCAACAATGCAAAGGCAAGAGGATCACGGGAAGGACTTTGATCCACACATAAATGTGTGGATAAAAGAGCTGTTACATAACACACAACACTAAAAATGTACTTAAGTTCCCCACAGACTAAGCACTCTAAAGCTAAATACATAAGATGCTTCACTTGGTCAGCCCCAAATATAAACTTCTATACCTCAATTTTATATTATTCACAAGTACAGAAGCAATTTTGTTATTGTTTGAGGCAAGACTCTCACTACACAGCCCAAGCGAGCCTTGAACTTGTGATCCTCTTCCCTCAGCCTCCTGAGCACTATCACAGGTATGCACTATTAGACCCAGCTTCCGGAGGGTTTTTAAAGACTTATCTACAGTTATGATAGTTTACCTAATAGAGGGCTGTTGTGTGACAAAACTTCTCCTGCGGAGATGCAACACACAAGTCTACTCACTCCAGATAAGAGAACCCACCACAGATCAAAGTTCGGATACTACTAAGTCCAACTTGGCAAACCAGTGAGTTTTATTTGGGGTCACTTACAGGAATATGAGTGAGGAGTTGCTTACAAGATCAGAAGTGACTCAAGACAGCTGCACCACTGAGGCCTACCCCAGCATGGGTGGCAGCTCACAAAAGCTGGGAACCTGGAGCACACTGCACAGCCTGACTGCAGCTGACAGACTGAAGGGTGTCCCTCTCAGGTAACTCAGTCCACTCTTCAGACAGCTTGTCTGGGCTTGCCTCTCTCTTCTTTGCAGCTCAGCTTTCTTCCATCTGAGATGGACTCTGCTTTTACTGCCTACTGTGGAAGAGTAATCTGGTCAGTTTCAGGGACTTCCTTAAGCCACTTGAAGTTGTTTACCTTCTTGAATGAGGAACTTCTCTGCAGGATGGAATGTTACAATCTCAGAAGTGTTATGCAACAAAGGTATCCATTTCAGTAAACTTTTTTTTTTTTTTTTTTTTTGGTTTTGGTTTTTGAGACAGTGTTTCTTTGTGAAGCCTTGGCTGTCCTGGAACTTGCTCTGTAGACCAGGCTGACCTTGAATTCACAGAAATCTGCCTGCCTTTGCCTCCTGAGTGATGGGATTAAAGGTGTGCACCACGGCTGGCAACTTTTTTTTAAAGTATCTTTTAAATTTATTTATTTGTTTTTATTATGTGCATTGATGTATTGTTGGAGAATATTATTTTAAGGTGTGTTACTTTTGTTTATGTTGCATTTAACTCTGTGAAGCTGTGTTACTGTGCCTGTCTAAAACACCTGATATGGTCTAGTAAAGAAGTGAATGGCCAATATCAAGGCAGGAGAAAGGATAGGTGGCACTGGTAGGCATCAAGACTATATAGGAGAAATCTGGGAGGAATAAGAAGTAGCCAGAGAAGGAGGAGGACTCCAGGAGCCAGCCACCCAGCTAGACAGCCAGACAGGGAGTAAGAAGGAAAGAAAAAGTATATAGGAATAGAGAAAGATAAAAGCTCTGAGTCCAAAGATAGACAGGATAATTTAAAGTTAAGGAAAGCTGGCTAGAAACAAGCCAAGCTAAGGCTGGCCATTTATAATTAAGACTAAGCTTCCACGTGATTTATTTGGGAACTGGATGGCGGGGCCCCCCCAAAAGACCAAGGGCCAACCAACAACAGTGTATTGTCTGCATATGTCTGTGGACCACATGCATGAGTTACAGACAGTTGTGAGCTTCCATGAGTGCTGGAAATGGAACTTGGGTCCTCTGGAAGAGCAGTCAGTGTTCTCAATCACTAAGCCATCACTCCAGCTCCTCAGTAAATGTTTTAATGGAAGTAAAACATGATCATAACACCAAGGATCATTAAAATATTTTAATACTAATATACATTTTTCTTTTCTCAGAAAGACACAAAATTCTTATATATCAGTATTTAACAAAAAAATCCTATTGACATAAATATCAAATATTTCACAAACGGAATAACATTTTTCAACAAAATTTTCTCTATTATTTTGGAGCATACAATACAGATCCAAATGGAATAAGGATTGCTTCAATCCTGACAGTTTTGTAAATTTCGTCTTTCACAGTTTAGTTCGTGTACGTAACATCTCAGAGCTGATGAAACAGAACCACTGCACACTTCCCTCACCACATCTAAAAGGAAAATATCCTCATTCACAAAGTAAAATAATCTTAACATAATGTTTATATCACTCAGAAGTCTCAGACAGAGTACTCTGTGCAGTGCATTTCTTGCAGGAATCTATTGTTATGGAGAACCATTAGGGTTTGTTTCCTCTGTAAATGATTTCTGGATGTTTCAATATGCCCATCCCAAGTGTTGAAAAACTGCCTCATCTATTTACCTGGGATGCACTACAGATCATAATATGCCTCGTGCACTGTAGATCATAATATGTATCCTCTCAAATTAATGGATGAGATAGCTTAATAAATGTAATCACCAAGAGCTGAGGGGAAGAAGAAAGAAAAAACAAGAGAAGGTTTTCCTATCAACATGCACATCCTTCTCAGGTATCCATCACAGTGTTGGTGAGGAAAATGAAAGTTTAACCCTGAGAGAACATGTGAGAGAAGGGATGAAGTGTCTCACTTAAGTGTTGGCTCTGTTTCCAAGGCTAAGTTTTTCACTTACACTTCTATTTTCCAACTTTCTGAATCGTAAGACACATTTCATCAGCTAAAACACACACATATATACAGTATACAATATGGCAAACACACACACACATACAGTATACAATATGGCAAACATACACACACACAGTATACAATATGGCACATCCACATACAGTATACAATATGGTACACACACACACACACACACACACACACACACAGATTATTCAGTATGGCACTTGGCACCAACTCAACATGTTCATGAAGTACATATAAAGAATGTAAGGCACTTTCGCGGTTTACAAAAGTGAATGCCTCCAAGTTAGATATTAACCAAAAATGGAGAAATGGCCTCACAAAGTTTATAGGAATTCTGAAAACCCAGATAGGTATGGATCATCAGTGATCCTGGCCAACATCTTGGGAACCTTAGTGTGACCAAAGGACAGAGGCGTGAAATAAATAATTGGTTAAAATTACACAGTGCTACACCCAGTGTCAGGATTTAAACTGCTCTTAGAAAAAGCATAGTCCTCGTAGGGACTTCCATTTCTCGGCCATAGGAAACTGTTGTGTAGGCAGCAAGCACACAGTACACTGCTGTTCAGATGGAGTGACGATGCCACACGTTAAAGACACTTACAAAGAGACTGACACCAAAGACTGAGTTTGTTTTGTGCTACTTAGAAATGTGAAATTTCATGTATTTTTTTTTTAAATCAAGCATTTTCAGTTTTCACATAAAAACATCGCTAAATAAATGTAAGCTTTCCTGATGCTTCAGATTAAAAGAATGTCACACCCTACAATATATTGGGACATATTTTTTCCTAGGAAAGAAAAAAAAATTATAAAGCCGAACACTGATTTAGGGAACAGTCCATTTTTATGCCGACTTCTATAGGAGCCCTTCCTAAATCACAGTGGGCTGGGTAAATCTCTAACAAACTCGGGGTTTCAGGACAGGCATAGAGCACTTCACTTCTGTGCTCATAAGAATTTTTTAAAAATTATATCTGTTATCTCCTATTAATAAGTCAGTGGTTATTTTAGCCTAAAAAGTATGGTTTTACAATAAATTTCTTAAATTATAATTTAAAAATACAACTGGCACACCCTCGTTGCTTGTGTAGGGAACATGACACAGCTCCCTTCATTGTTCATAACTTAAATCTCTGCTGCACTTCATCTGCTATCATTCTGGAAATCGCCAAGGAAGAGGTGGCGGCAGGGGAAGGCGCATTTCTCACGTGAAGAACACGATCTCCAATATCTCCAGCTCCTCCATCAAACACAAAATCGTCTATCAGATTTCCATTTCTGTCCATGGCCTGGGCTCGGACTCCAGCTGGACCTCTGCAGAAGCAAAAACAAAGTGTTAATCATGGGAGCCAGAGAGACAGGACAGTCTACGAGGTTTCAGAATATTCTTAAGGCAGTAAGACCTTTATCCACTTGCTTTATGTTCAGCAAAGGGCTGTGGGAAATACTCTGGCCAATGCATATCCTTAGCTACAGCTGAATGACTGTTAAGTAACAGTGTAATAAATACTACCAAGTAGGGGCTGGAGAGATGGCTCAGTGGTTAAGAGCACTATCTGCTCTTCCAGAGGACCGGGTCATGGCAGCTCAAGACTGTCTGTAACTCCTGTTCCAGGGGATCCAATACCCTCACACAGACATACATGCAGGCAAAACATCAATGTACATAAAATACAAATAAACAAGTAATTTTTAAAAAGACTATCAAAAAATATCCAAGTAAATATTACTTATAAATATCTGTTCTTTTCTAAAGAAGCAGGCAAATTCACATTCAATTAGACTAGACATTTTTTAATTTAAAGTCATAAAATTATTATTATTATTACTAGAAACCAGTCAATGGCAATCATAGAAATCAGTGGTGGCAGCCAAGACCTTTTATATATCAGTGGAAGTAGGAGCTGGTTCCAGCTACATACATACTCCATCTAGTCTATTGTTCTTTTGTATTTTGTTTTGACAAAATATTATTATAATTTATAAAGAAAATAATATATCCTAATTTGGATTTTTAAAAATTTCTTAATAGTTTAACCTCCAATGTAAGGAAAACCTTCAATTAATTAAAAAGAAATGGCAAGCATAAAAATGAATTAATTCAGCAGCATGTTAATACTGTAGCAAGTCAACTTATCAAGTTCTGCTTTTTGTTTGTTTTGTTTTGTTTGAGGCAGGGTTTCACTTTGTAGTCCTGGATGTCCTGGAGCTCACTATGTAGTCCAGGCTGGCCTCAAATGCAGAGATCAGCGAGCCTCTGGCTCTGGGTGCTAGGATTAAAGGCGTGAGTCACTACACCTGGCTTTATGCTATTTTGTAATTAATGTGTTTTGTTTTGTTTTTTCCCAAGACAGGGTCTCATGCAGCCCAGGCTGCTCTTGAATTCCATGTGTAGCCAACAATGACCTTGAACCTTTCTAGATTCACTTTTAAAAATTTTACTTGTATTGGGGTAGCTTCATCTTTTTTTAAATTTTTTTATTTTATTTTATTTTACGTGCATTGGTGTCCTGTCTGTATGCATGTCTGTGTGAGGGTGTCAGATCTTGTAGTTACAGACAGTTGTTAGCTGCCATGTGGGTGCTGGGAATTGAACTTAACCACTGAGCCATCTCTCCAGTCCCAATTTTAAGACGAGGTGAAGATGCCTAGGGTAACTGAATTGTTCCTGCCCCATGCTGGGCAGAGGAGGGATCCTGAACACAGGCCAGGGACACCTTTTCTTCAAGACCAAGGTTTATCTGCTCGGGTTGCTCAGTGGATGATCTTGAACACTTGCTTGCAGACCACACCCATGCCCTCTTATCTCCATGATCCACTGGGTCCAGCCACATCCCTCCTTCTCACCCTTCTGCACACACCGGAGCTTGTCCCCATCCCAGCTCTCTATGGTCATGCACTTGAAGTCACCCACGCCTGTCAGATCCTCCTCCAACTCCTTCCCAACCTGGAAGTCCATGATGTAGTTCTGAAAGCTGCTCAGTGTTTGGTTGCCTTCCTGTATGATCTTTGTCTGGCTTTGGTAAACTGGCAATTTTCTAGAAGGCCACGCTGACATGGAGCCCACACAGGTATTCCTTGAAATTCTCATTGCTCAGTATCTTCCAGTACCCACTGAAGACCACAGACATTTTGGGGACTGACTAGGGATGGTCATGGTCTGCCAGAGAGAGCAGGAGCACCTCAAATTTGCTGATCCTAGTCTCTACAAACTGAGTGCTGGGACTATAGATATGTACTACCACGTCCAGTTTATCCCCAGCCAAGACTCTGTTTTGTAACAGAGGAAGATTTTTAGATATAGATTTCTGCTGTTCTATAAAATAGTCAAAATTTACAGATGAAGTTTGAATTAAATGCTTTTAGAATCCAAAATCATCTCCTTTGAAAGTTTTCACTTTCAAAGCAAAGTGAGAAAAAAAAAAATCTGTGTACTATCAAGACACAAGAAGTCAGGCAATCATGAACAGTTTTTATTGATTCTCAGCTCAGATAACAACCTGAGGATACAAAGAACAACATGATAACACTGTCCTAGAATTCAGCCTGCCTGCACAAGGACAAGGACAAAAGGAGTCACCATCGACCAGGAGCTTAACGTGTGCCGGAGACCATCTCATTTACCCTTACAACTGCTCTGAGAGGCTGGTGGAGTATGTGTGTAACCTCAAAGAAATAAAGAGATCAAGCAGCTTGCCTGAAGCATTCAGGGACACTGTTCACAGAGCTAAGTAAGAATCACAAGGGTGAGAAACTGTATGATAAAGGTAAATGATCAGCTCTAGGGAATCAAGTTTGGGGTTGGAAGAATTTCCAGGTGAGCATCTGCTACGGCAATCGGCACACAAAAAGGATGGCACCAAAATGACCATTTCGGAGGACAGAGATGCACGTCAGCGTGGGTCCCTTCTCTGTACTCCTCACAGCTCATCTGCCTCACCAGCAGCCCTCCTTGATTTCCTCAGCAAAGAGTGCTGTTGCTGGTTAAAGTGCCCCTGGGTTCCCGTCACCCTGTCCCGTGTCTTCCAGGAGACAGCCACTGGTGTGCAGCGTCCTGTGTAAAGTTACTTTCCTCCGTTCGAGCTTCAAACTGTATGTTCCTCTTTTCCACTAAGTATGCTGGAGTTAATACTGATGAACCACAGCAAAGAATGTATCTACAGTTGTTTCTCACACAAAGACAAATTATCCCTCAATACCTTTTGCCTAAGTGTTCAAAATCTATAACTCAAACTAAAAATGAAACACTATCTTTTTCTTAAGATCTTCCTGTAGCTCAAACTAGTACAAGATGTCTAAACTACAAACTCTTCCTGTTTCGTTTTCAGTGCCTTCGGGAGCCCCATGGTTCTCCCTGCAGGGTTCTAGAATTTGAAACCTTAGGTAAGATAAACCAAAAATGCCCTGAGGGTAGACAATGTTTTGTACAACACCTAGCTCATCTCCATGTCTAGGTTCATGTGTTGCGGATCATAGGCCTTCATTCAATAAGGCTACACACTATATTCCTCTAATTCTTTTAGCTTTTAACAATTTAAGAACTAAAAGGATGATTTAGCAAATTAATAACTATGAACTGAATTATATTTAATGTAATGCTTGCTATTTGTAGCTAAATACAATGGCAAGGTACATCCTAGATAGTAAAATATGTCCAGCAACAATAGCAGCTGAATCTATCATTATGTATATTCTTCCATCTGAGACATCCTGCCCTGCATTATTGTCACATGGCAGATATACAGTGGCGGGGAAAAAAAGCTATGAAAAGTTGTGACTGACATCTTGGGCTAGTCCTATGTAGGCTAGCTCATCATGGGATCTACTGCCAATATAAATCTGTATTACCGTATGAACACATGTCACTCAGAGGTGCTGCTATGGAGAAGGTAAACAATTCCAACCTAATTTCTAGACATGAGGGAGCAGTGATTTTCCTACTGGATTATGGGAGAATATGGTTTTTATGTAGGCTCATCTTATCTTCTGGCAGGCGCTAGGATGGAATCCTGTGCCTTATATGTACTGGGAAGAGCTCTACTACTCTACTCATATGGCAGCCCTATATGCCTAGAACATGAGATCCTATAAATGTCCTGTGAAAGAATAAATAATACCAGTATTCTGTAAATGGGGCAGAAGCAGTCTACGCTAGTTGTTAAGGGCCTAATTCTGTAACTTATCTGCTGACTCTCACCTGGTTCTGAGTCTCAGCGGGACCCTAGCTGAGGGAATCCTGTGGGTCTGTGTGTGTCTAGGCGAGTCCCTCTGTACAGGTTTGCGTTTGTTTTTGTCACATGTTCTGAGGGGAACTTTTTTTTTTAATGTAAAAAAGCAAAAAGAACTTCTTTGTATGAATTATCGTTACCATTTTGTATGATAAATGTTTCAACAATTATACAAACATAACCATTCTTGTTTTATCTATACCCTGACCCAACATCACCTTTTTCCAATGGATTTAAGGCATAACCCTGATGGCATACCATTTGACGTCAATGTGTATGCAAACTATGCTTATCAATAAAGTATTACATGCTTAGTATTGACAATATTGAGCCCATATCAGTCAAACTGGCTTCCAATTTTAATCTCTAATTTATAGACAGAGGGACAGGGAGAGAGAGTGGGGAAGGGGGATGCTGACTGAGATTCAAGCTGGATCAAACATATCTGGGTCCTCGTTTATAAATTAACTTCTCTGTTTATGTCCTTACACTTTTAAATTCTCACACTCTCACATCCTAATTCCCAAGGCCGGACAGATAAAATTCCTTGATACATTTTGGTATCAAGGGAGATATTTTTTAACTAAGAGACCCTCAGTTTTGAGGCATGGTGGCTCATGCCTTAAATCTCAGCACTTGGGGAGGCAGTGGCAGGCAGATCTCTGTGAATTCAAAGTTCTACATAGGGTTCCAGGCCAGACAGGGCCTGTCTCAAAAATTAAAAATAAATAAATAAAATAAAAGGCATTCCTTAGGTTCTAACTTTCTATTTACATTGATCAAAAGCCCCCTTTCTACTATCTGGGGGGAAATTAAAATATAAGTTCCCAATGCTCTATTATCTTGTTCTGTGCGATGGATATACACAACTTTCAAACTTCACAGAGCACTTAGTAGGTGCCTATTTCACTGCGTGTGACCCATACATCAATTAGAAACACAACTCAAAGAGAAGAATGTAAGACAGGGAGAAGGACTGCAGAACGCCATCTCCTGAGCACAGCACGAACACTGTAATCACAGCTCACTGCAACTGTGGTTACCTCACTGGGTATGCACAAGAACAGGCCTGTTAACGGTCAGGCATAGAAGGAGGACCGAAGGGGGCCCGACTCCTCTCTGCTGAACTAGTGGTTACTGTAATTCTGGGAAGAGTCACTGCTTTCGGCTCTGTGCCCACTGGTGAGCCCACAAGGCTCCAACGAAGAGTTCCGAAACAATTTCACAGTCACATCTGATCAAGCTCAGTAAGTCACATAACAACAGAAACCATGAATCTGGGATGGGGCTGATAGGAATGGAAGAGAGGAAAAAAGGCTGAGGAAGAAGGTAATCCGAATGCATTCTATGCATGTATGAAATTGTAAAAGAATGAACTAAATTTAAAAAAGGTAAAGAACATCTGTAACCCAACCTTCTCACTCATTAAAATCTTTCCTACTGCTCTAGAGCGGCATCAGTACCAACTCCTCTTGGCAAATGGGTTTTCAATTTCTTCTGTTTTGTGTATATGAAAGTATCCCCTGCTTTCCCTCAGTACTGGCTATATATATATTTCAAAGATGTTTCTTATATTTTCTCTTTGAATTTTGTAGTGTGGCAGTTACCTAATTCTCTAGACTAGTGCCTCTCAACCAAGGGAAAGTCTGCCCCCTAGAGGATACTGGCAATATATGGAGACATTTTGGATCATTACAAATGCCAGGGGTGCTAAATGTGAACTATCTAGCGCAAAATGTCAGCAGTACTAAAGTTACAGAAGTGTCTTGCACTGTATTTTATAATGGCATAATACAGTTTTCATTCTGGAAATTTACTTTTGAATTCCCTAATAATACATCTAACAAAATGAAATGTGGGAAAAGGGGAATCATTGCACATATGACTACATCTTTTTACATCCTTACAGTGCTGAGAAAGTACAGTAGCATTAACATGTAGGCACCGTATTTATCAGAAACTATCTTAAGGAGCTTAGAGCTAATAGTAAGAGCCTTGGTGACAAATCACTTAACAATACGTTTGTACACCTTATGTATATATCTAACAGAAAATAACTCCACATTCCAGTCTAATGTATTACCATAAATTGTTACCCACAATGCCTTGCTAAGCACTGAGAACATGATGAATGTCCTTCGGTGGCTACTGATATTTAAGGGTACAATTTCAGAGTAGCACAACCTATGAAGTGCGGCTTCCATTAGCTTGTTGTTCCTCTGCGGTGCTGGGGATCCAACTCAGGTGCTCACGTATGTACGCTGCTCATGTATGCATGCTCTGTCAGCTTTCACTATCTAACACTGCTTACATGCTTTTGACACACTACTAACAGGACATTTATGGTTTGAATACACTGGGCTGCATGACAAGTAAGGCAAGGCAGACTGTGACTTCAAGCTGTGAAAACTACTAATGATCTTATTATTTAATATTTCAGACACACATACAGAAGTAAGTCACCAGAGATGAGGTAGAGGTCCATGTGGTGGTCACAGATCCTGATCTTCCCTCCCTTGAGGTAGCCACTCTCCCGAATCAGGTACTTATTAGTTCTATGATTGCTTTTTATTTATGGTGTTCCATAAAAAATATGTAATATTATACTTGTTTTTCAACTCATGCAAATGATATCAAATACATCTTCCTTGTGTTTAGTAAATTCATAAGTTTAATGGCTAGAGGAATCAGAATCAATCAAGAGAAAGAATGCACAGGATCACTAAATATATTCAGCATCTCTGTCTCTACAGAGGAACCCATCTGTGATTGAGCTGACTGTCCCCACATGCACCTGCAAATGGGTTGGCCTCAGGCTTCTATAAAAGGGTGGTAACTGAATATGGGAAGTGAATTCACCACCACAGTTTCAATACAGAACCCCAGAAGCCCATCCAACCAAAGAGTATTGGTGGCAGTAATAGAAACCTGATTTAACCAGTGTGTTTTCAGATATAAGACATTATAAGCCTGCAACTGCAAACCACTGAGAACATAAAAGTCTTTGTTTGTAAGTGAGCACAAGAAAATAAAACCTGAAATTTTTTTTTTAAGCCTCGATATTTTTATCCCTTCCATTTCAGAAGGTGAGTAGAAGAGATAATAAAGAAATCATGAACTGGGTTTTTAATAGTTCTTCTAAAGAGTCAAGGAGCATGGTCTCAGAACGATACGTTAGAGACAGGTTTAGAACAGGAAGGTCTCCCCCACCCCAAGGGGAACAGGTGACGTGACTGTTACTCTTTTCAGATGCACAGTCAAGCTCACTGACATGTCACACCAGGCCAGTTCCAGCAGCTGCTCAGAGAAAGTAGACATTGGTGCTCTGGAGCGTCATGGAGGGCTATATCAAAATACAGTATGAATACCTCAAAAGACACTGTTGATTAGGCCTAACAACTGCCATGGACACTGAAAATATCACCAAAGAGGAAAAATACGTGGGCTTGGATGATATTCAGGATCTACACATCAAGTCCAGAAACTCTTTAATTCTAAGGAAAACAAAAACAAAAACAAAAACACCAAAACTTTTCCTGACACCTCTGTATCAAGAACTTAGATTGATTACTGCCACACTACTCCCACTTCTGTCCTATAAACAGAGGTGGACATGAACAGAAGCAGAGGGGGCTGGAGAGATCACTGCGTGGCTAAGAGTTCTTAACCTGAATTTGATTCCCAGCGCCCCCTATGGGCAACTCACAACCACCTGCAACTCCAGTTCCATGGGATCCAATGCCTCTGGCCTCCTCAGGGAGCTGCACACATGTGCACATACCCCACCCTCACCCCCACACAATTAAAAATAAATCTTTTTTTCAAGTAGAGAAGAACACCAAGAAGTACGTGTCTAAAGATTTTTAAGAGTCGATCCAGTCGGCACACACCTTTAATCCCAGAACTCAGGAGGTAAAGGAGGCAGATCTCTGCGAGTTCGAGGCTAGCCTGGTCTACAAAGAGTTCCAAGACAGCCAGAGCTACATAGAGAGACCCTGTCTCAAAACAATAACAACAACGAACAGAGGGGTAGATCATTATAAAGACCCAGCTCTAAGGGCTGTGATACAGTAATGCAAAAGGGATTCAAACCTCTTGGGGAAAGAGAGCAAAGATTCAGAAGATGGGTTGCCTGAAAGAGAGCCATGGCCAGCCAGACCTGCCTTCCCAGTTTACCGTCCTCACCACGTTTCCTTACCGAAGCACATCGTTGGTGGTGATTTCAGGGATGAACTTCTGAAGATGCTTCACTGTTTCACTGAGGAAACAGGCTTTATACATTTCATTTGCTCCGTAAGAGAAATGCTGAAGCACCATTTTAATGAAACCACTAAGTGAAGAAAGAAGACTTTATGAGACAGAGGAATCCTTTATTACTACAAAATATCTTTACATTACAGTTATTAGATTTTTTTTTTGGTGGCATCCTATAAATCTATAAAAAGTCAGAAAAATTATACAATAAAGAAACTTTTGGCCAAGATAAGGAGAGGAATTCATTCATACTTAAAATTTATAAGGACTGTGGGTTCAAGCTGTTCGTCTACAAAGCTGGCCAACATTAAGGCTTTCAACACACTCCAAAAGCACTTTAATACAGGGCATTGAACAAGTGAGACGCCTTTCCTAGTTTAGTCAGGTACAATACTCTAGTAGTGGTCCTCAAGGGAGATGCTCTACACATACTGAAAAGTTCCACCTAATCCTTCTGCTACAGGATCTGCAGAGGACAAAACCCATGTATAGTTTAGAATGCTTTCCAGTGGTTTAATAGAAAATCTCCCGAAGAGAAACATTACTAAAAAGACCAGAGGGCTTGGGAGACCGCTCATTTGGTAGCGTTGCCATGCAAACAGGAGGACCTGAGTTTGGATCCTCAACACCTACGTAAAAAGCAGGCATGGCAGCACACGCCTTTAGTCCTGGCACTGGAGAGGTCGAGAGAGGAGAATCCCTAAGGCTTGCTGGCCTCTAATCTAGCTGAATAGGTGAGCTTCTAGTTGAGTGTGAGACCCTGTCTCAAAAAAATTAGGCAGATAGTGATTGAGGAAGACACCCGACATCAAACTATGGCCTCCACACACACGTGCATGCACACAGAAAAAACCAAACAGAATACTTCATGAGGCTATTTCTTAGAACAGTAGAGAATCTGTGTCATAATCTATACAATAGCACCCTTAGATTTACACACACACCCCATCTCATCAGTAATTTATCTAATAGCTTACAAAACAGTGGTAAAAAGCTTGAAATGATGTTCTCAGAGTAAGTCCTATACGTTTCAGATCTTTTAGCAACATTTAAGATATGGACCACCAGATGTATGAATGAATGGCTTTGGCCTTACTTTCATTTTAGCTAAGACATCATCACAATCTTTGTGAGGTAGTTATCCATTATACTCGGCACTAGGTATACAGTCCCATGGAAAAAAACCTGTTTGGTATATGCAAGGCTCTAGTTTTGATCCTTAGCATCAAAATCAAATTATCAAATTTAGGCTTATTTCAGAAAGATTTTAATTTGGATTAATAAACAACAACAACAACAACAACGACCACATATACGAGGATCTATTCCATTAGAATATCAAACACTTTCCACATTAAGAAAAGTAAGCACATAAAATCATCTTAGGGTGACTGTTACCTCTTGAGAAATATTTCTGTAACATCTCTGGCATTGAAGTCGAAGGGTCTGTAACCTTCCCGCTTGAAGGCAAGCACCGCATTCGGCCCCAGCCAAATAGTGCCGTCCAGCTTTGGTGTGAAGTGAACCCCTAAGAAAGGAAAGCGGCTATCGGGGACCTGCGGAGCCAACACAGCAGCCAGCTGTTAATCTCATCCGACACTCCACTCTACTGCAGATACAGATGTCTAACGGGTAAGAGAAGACAGTTCCCTCTAGACATCTGGATGCATTGTGAGTCGTATTCAGACAGCCTTTTGTGGTTTAAAATGCTACTGACGTTAATATATGTTGTTCCACCTCTCCGTATTTCTGGGTAAAGGGGGAAAAAGATAAACTGTTCTAATTCATATTATTTCACCTGGTTCAACCTAACATACTTGTGGGGACTTGTTCATCATCAGGGTAAACACAGGCAGAAGAGTGAGCTTTTTATTTAAACACCCTGACTTTTACCCCTGGAACTAGAGCAGGCACCCATACAAAGTGTACCGCTGTGAGTTGGATATTTCTTTTACTACAGAGCAGGGAGGACCTGGATTTCTTGTAGTACTTTGTGGTGATATATTGTGTACCCTAATAAAATTTGCCTGAAGGTCAGAGAACATAACAAGCCACTAGATTAAACATAGAGGCCAGGCAGTGGTGGCACACACCTTTAATCCTAGCACTTGGGAGGCAGAGATCTGTTTGGATCTCGGTGAGTTCAAAGACACCCAGGACTACATGAGATTGATCCGGTCTTGGAGAGAAACAGAGCCAGGCAGTGATGGCGCACACCTTTAATCCCAGTACTTGGGAGTCACACACCTTTAACCCCAGCACTTGAGGTCTCATGCCTTTGCTTGGGAAGTCACACACGTCTTTAAGCCCAGCACTAAGAAGGAAGTGACATGATGGGCGGAGAAAAGTATATAAGGCGTGAGGAGACAGGAAGTGAGCCTTTTCGGCTGAGGAAGCTCTTTCAACTGAGGCCCTTGTGGCTGGAGCTCTTTCAGGCTGAGGAGCTGGTGAGGTCAGAGGTGGTGGCTGTGGCCGCTCTGCTTCTTTTGATTTTTCAGCTTTCACCCCAATATCAGGCTCCAGGTTTTTTATTAAAAGATCATTTTAGAAATTTGGTTTTTGTACTTCCATGGTGTATCGTGCTTTCTGAGACACGCAATGCCCATGAGAGCAGAAAAAGGCTTTAGGGAGCAACCAGCAGAGACGGATGAAATGACCACCTACTCAGCCCCCAACCCTCTCTTCTAATGCAGGGGAAAGCTTTTCTTTTCACTTGATGCCCACAACCAGCTCCCTAAGTAAGAAGACAGAAGCATCACTACCTACCGGATAAATATTTCCTTTTACAAGGTAGCCTTTTTCTGGCTTTAAGAGCAGGTAATCTCCCCGGAATGGGACAATTTGAGGATCAGGATTACAGCCACTCAACTCCGAAATACGGTCTGAGTAAAGTCCTGCACATGTCACAACATAGCGACACTGAACTTCCTCTCCCTGGTACAAAATAAAAGAGCCTGGTTAGTTTCTAAATATGAGAAAGAAAATGTGGCACAGTATTTGTCTATGTGAGAACTTATTGCAAAAAACAAACAAACAAACAAACAAACAAACAAACAAAAAACCCTCCAACTGAATGGAGAATCAACAGAGGTTGAGATAAAGGAAGGTTGGGTTTAATTAACAAATTATATGCATGCATGGAAACAGCACACTGAATCCCATTATATAGTTGATTATGCTAATTAAGATACTTTTGTGGGGTGGGTGGGGATGAGGGCAGTCTTAGTACGTAGCCCTGGCTAACCTGGAACCTGACCAGGTTGCCTTGAACTCACAGAGATCCACCTGCCTCTGCTACCCAAGTGCTGGGATGAAAGGAGTGTGCCACCATACCCAGCTATACATGTTATTTTTGAAAAGGAATATACTTGTATAAAGAAATAGATAGATCAAAAGGGGGAAGACAGATGTTAAAAAATAAGAATAAATAAACATTTTTTTTCTAAAAGAAGAAATTCAATGTAACTATCAGCAAAACTGGACCCTTCTTTTATAAAACTCACAAAGATGAATTTGAAGCTGGCTATTGTGGCAAATTCCTATAATTCCAGAACTTGGGAGGCTGAAACAGAAGTGAGTTCAAAGCCAGCCTGGACTACATCCCAAACACCAGACCAGCCAGGGCTACTGAACAAGACCTTATCTCAGAAAATTTCTTTAAAACATTGACATCTGAAACGGAGTTAAGATTTAAATGTAAAGCCTACAACTGCAGAATGTGAGAAAGCAGAGAAGATGCTCTTGATGCTGGCCTTGGCAATGATTTCTGGAGACAGCACCACAGCCACAGGTAAAAGAAGCAAAAATAACAACTGGACCACACCAGACTCAAAGCTGCTGCCCAGGAAAGGAAAAGGTACTTGCAAGCCATACACCTGACAAGGGTCAGTTCCTGACCTTGTAAGAGGAACTCAAGAACTCAAGGGCAAAAAAGCAAACTTCCCTTTGAGCCCTGAGCTGTGTGGAGGTTGGTCCCCCAGGAAGTGACCTAAAACTGCAGCAAGAACCTGAAGAGACACCCTTTTCGAACATGTATAAATTACCGATAATTAATGAGAAAGATGCTTGACACCACGAATCTTCAAAGAACTGTAAGTCAAGACCCTGGGGGCCAGGCATGGTGGGGCACACCTTCAATCCTGGTGCTTGGAAGGCAGAGGCAGGAGGATCTGGTCTATAGAGCAAGCTCCAGGATAGCCAGTACCACAAAGAGAGACCAAAACCAAACAAACAAACCCCTGAGATATCCTCTCACACCTCTTAGGAAATACATCATTTGTCTATATATTACTGATTATTTCTTTATCCTCATTCTCATGGGCTAATTTTGTTCCTCCAGAATTCCTAAGTTCGAGTTCTATCCCCATTAGAGAGGCAATTAAGGTTAAATGAGGTCATAAGGATGTAAGCCTGATCCCAAAGGTTTGGTATCTTTTCAAGAAGAGATACCTGAGATCAGACATGGAAGGAGGAGCCACTTATAACCAGGGAGAGCTGGGGATGCAGCTCAGTAGAGGGGTGCTCACCTGGCACCTTAGAAGCCCTAGCCACTAATTCCAGTTACCTAGGTTCAACCTCTAGCATTCAAAAGCAGTAACACATGAAACCAGGAAGGAAGACCACACCGGAAATTAACCCTGACAGCACCTTGTTATTGGCCTTCTAGGTGCCAAAGTCTGAGAAAATAATTCTGCTGTTTAAGTCAGCCAGTCTGTGGCTTCCTCCCAGCAGCCTCTCCTAGTCGTGTGTTATCTAACACAGAGTTCCTCAACCTCAGCACTACTGCCATTTGAAGCAGTATACTTTGTTTGGGGGGGCCTGTTTCCCTAAAGGATGTTTATCTGCATCCCTGACCTCTAACAGTAGCCATGACCCTTTCCTCCAGTTTCGACAACCAAAAGTCTCCAGACACTGTCACTGTCCCCTAGGAAAAATAATTCCCAGTTGAGACTACCAATCTAATGTAAGATGTTTAATAATGATCACCCTTATATCTCATCACTCATATTGAACTTCTCCCAAAGACAATGGTTTCAGTTTTTTTGTTTGTTTGGTTGATTTTTCGAGAGAATTTCTCTATGTAGCCCTGCTGCCCTGGAACTTCCTCTATAGACCAAGCTGGCCTTGAACACACAGGGATCCGTCTGCCTCTGCCTCCTGAGTACTGCCCTGCAAGACAGTGGTTTTTTAAATCTGTTTTGGAGAGTTAGCATGTTCCACTAACATAAGGAATAGTTACATCTTATTAGATGAAAACATAATTTTGCCACTGTCTTTATTTGCTGGTTAAGTACAGTTTTAACAGAGGCATGTGTCCCTCATCGGTTGGACACAGTGAGGGATGCTACAGAACTGCAGTGTCCACCTCAGCAACTGGCTTCTCAGATTGCATGGAAAGCCTGGGACCCGCCAGCTTCCTTCTAATCTGGATATCCCCACAAGTGCTCAGGCTGAATTCTACACAAATCCTCTCCCACTTAGGAGTGACTCTGCTCTTCTCACTGACACTGAGGGACAGGGAATGTCCTGTGGCTCTTGCTTTAGACTATGTGAGAACGGAGGAAAGCAGTCATCTCCCTCTACACAACCTATGCACTCTTCCCAAAGTCCCTAAATCAGTTGTTAGTAAGTCAATGTACAGCAGCTGGCAGAGTGATCAAGTATCTACCCGCTTGGGCGGTGGTGGTGAAGAGATGGCTCAGTGGTCAACAGAACTGGCTGCTCTTGCAGAGGACCTGGGTTCGCTTCCCAGCCCCCACATGGTGACTCCCAATGTTCTGTGACTCCAGTTCCAGGGATCCAATGCCCTCTTATGGCCTCAGAGGGCACCAGGAACACACACACATTGCACAGACACACGTGCAGGCAAAACACTCACATGCATACAATAAGATATTTTTTTTAATTCTCAAAAGACAGGAAAGAGGGGAGACTAACTGGGAAGAGAAAGCTGAGTAACAGAGCAGTGCATCTGATCAAAGTATTTCATATGCGTGCATAAAAAACACAATAATAAAGCCCGTTATTATATGCAATTAATATATGCTGATAAAAACATTTTACAAACCCATACAGTGACTGGCTCCCAAGGAACCACAATTGAGGTTGTGCTCTGACTCTCACATGTATACACACACATGTGCATTCGCACACACATATATTTGTACACACACATAAAACAGACATAGACAAAAACGTAGCCATCATTCCGTACAACTTTACAAGTAAACAAAAGTGAACCAGCTCAAGAATCCTTACCTTAGTATTCCTGACAGCAACTGGATAGTCCACCCCTGGCAGGGGCAAAAAGAACTAGTGAAACTTTTGTTTGAGCAAAAGAAAGCTGTCCTTATTGGAAATATTATACCAGTAACAAATTTAAATGACTGTGTTAATTGTACTCTAATTCTCATTCTGAAGCTTTTTTTTTAACCAAGTAAGAAGACTAAAATAATTCATATGTGATAAAACATAAAACTCTGGCATGTTTTAGGATGGCTTCTTTTAATTCATTAACTAATACGCATTCTCTAGCTTACCCTAGCCCAGACCCCTATCTCACTGAACAACAATTCCATGCTCTGCATGTACAGCAGCACCATCATAATGAACTGAATGTAACCCACAGAACTAAAGCATGAGATAGTAAACACAAGACAACCTTGTGTCTCAGTGTTGGCGACCGATTCCTTGCACTGGTTGTTCAGAGAAGCAAGGATTATCACAACACAAAAATTCCAATAATGAACTGACCATTTATCAAGTTTGTTCCCACTTATTGATGAGCCATTAACAGCCTATAAAGCTTATGTACAGGGAAAAAAGACGACAATCTGCCTATATTGTGAACTTGACTTATTCCGCTACCCACTTATAATAATTTTATTTAATAAATTTGCTCATCGTGTTAGAGTGTAGAAAGACGCTGGGCGAGTGATTCGTACAATCCAGAGGTCCTTCAAACCCTGCTAAGGAAGAACCTGATTCTCCTTCAAATTTCCTTACAGCAAACAGAATGCTTACAAGCCTCTTGTTTTACTAAAAAAGAAAACTACTCATCTCAAAGCAAAACGAAACAGGCTGGAACTGCAGTCTAAGAGGGGAATAGGGGTCAGACTCGGAATGGCTGAGTCTTTTGATGATACTGGTCTGCTGTTGGAAATCTGGGTGTGTCCGAAGAGAGCCAGCCACTTACTACTGCTAAAACGTATCCCCAACAGTCTGACTCAAGAAGTCTGTACGTACAGTAAACACTGCAGAGAGGTGCCGACTCTGACCTTCGGGGAACTGTCTGGAGGCCAACTGTACATAACAACCTTGGCTGTCAGACTTCAGTGCCAGTCAAATGTCTACTCAGTGCCTAGTTGTAGCAGCACACAGACACCTGGGAACTGTGGATCTGCTCTGTCCAATCGCACCCATCCCCCTGCTGCACTCGCCTGACTCTGTGCCCTACTCTAGCCTGGCTCCTGGGAGTCTCCTACAGGCATCGCCCAGAGGGGAAAAAACAACAATCCTTTTCTTTTTTAATTAATACAAGTATTTTGTAGAGAAGACGGGGATAACTTACCATCCTTACTTCTGGAAGGGCTTTCTTTAGCTATTTCAATATCTTTTACCTCGAAACCTTTCAAGATAGAGCCACCTGCATCTTGGAAATCCTGGGCAAATGACAGAGCTACCTGTTTATAGTCCACAATGCCAGTATATGGACAATCAATAGCCATTAGACCCTAGGACAAAAGTATAGAAAGGTCAACGAACATAGTCAAGAATCAGTAAAGTTCATTCAGAGTTGTCCTCCAACCCCCCAAGACAGGGTTTCTTTTTGTAACAGTCCTGGCTGTCCTAGAATTCCCTTTGTAGACCAGGCTGGTCTTAAAAACACAGCTCCACCTGCCTCTGCCTCCTTAGTGCTGGGATTAAAGGCGTGCGCCGCCGCCGCCGCCGCCGCCGCCGCCGCCGCCCAGTTGCAAAGCTTTAATCTTGTTTAGAATTTTATGCTTCTTTATTTTGATAGGTAACACACATCATCCTCACTTAACAAAAACCTGACAGTGTTTAAAACAGTAACAGAAAAGTCTGCTCTTGTTAAATGCCTAAATTTGGTCATGAACGTGTGTGTGTGTGTGTGTGTGTGTGTGTGTGTGTGTGTGTGTGTGTGTGTGTGTGATGTGATGTGCCTACTAGAGGGGAGGAATAATACTTGCTAAATAAAGCTGGGTGATGGTGGCACATGCCTTTAATCCCATCACTCAGGAGGCAGACAGGTGGATCTCTGTGAGTTAGAGGCCAGCCTGGGCTACCAAGTGAGTTCCAGAACAGCCAGGGATGTTACACAGAGAAACCCTGTCTCAAAAATAAATGAATAAATAAATAAAGCACTAGCTTTTGTATGGTGCACACGTCACTCATGGCCAGTGAGAACACAAAGCTGTTCTAGCTCCCTGGTCACATGGTATGCAGGGCACTGCAAGGATCTGCTGCAGGTCTTCCAGACCGTAAACGGTGACTGGGGACATTCCCTGACTAATTCAGCTTCATTCAGGTAATAAGAGAAATGAACAGCCTGGTTTTTGTTGTGTTTCTGTCACTGAAGGCATGCATATAAGTCTAAATTCATGCGTATTTGATTGATTGATTGATTTGTGAATAAATGGTGAATATGCCACTAGTCACAAACAAATACCGAGTATGTTTTGGTGCTAAACCTTGCACTGTATATACACATCAGTTATCCCAATCATTTTCCCTTAGAAGGTTACTGGTTCTCAGATAACTGATGCCTGGAGCTGAGTGCAACCAGTCATTTTTTATGACGTTTTGTTTGGTCAACACAGCATTGCTGTTCATTTTTAAAATAATATCTGAAATAACATTTTAAATATTTCACTGGTAATATTGCCTTAAAACCTTTTCACTCTTCCTCCTTCCACAAACCATGTTTCCAGATGCCGGGGTCAGGCCAAGGGCTCACAAAACATGCAACATTTAGCAAACCTCACCATTTACCTAACCAGGTAAATTCTAGCACACAAAAAGCCTGTTAGGGTTGGGAAGTCGCTCCTGTTTTGATATGATTGACACATGATTTTATGCTAGACTTACTGTCCAACAATCTACAGATTCATAAGTCAAAAGCTACACTCAATCTTAGCCTCTATATAGGATGCTGGGCACAGCAACCTTGGAAGGTAATGTTTAAGTCACAGAACTAACTCCCTTACCTAGCATAAAAACTGTGACACAGGAGGTATAGAAATGTTCAACAAACGTGCTTCGTTCTGAATCAACAGTTCTTTAGAATCCAAACATCCTCCTATTCCCTTTGTACTCCTGGTACCTGCACACAAACCCCTCAAATATTTCCTGAGTGAATAAACATTTGAGGCACGTCTTTAAATTGCTGCATTTTCACCTTTCAGAACTCTAGAGAGTCTCCCTCCTGTTTTTTTCTCTTCCTAGTCTTGGTCTTGCTCCTTCTGAGGAAGTGTGGGTGCCCCTAACCGAATGTGTACGGAAAGTGTGGAACAAGCCATCGTAGGCAAGCCGTCCAGTTCCCAGCCAGGCCTGGCTACGGCATGGTCGGCTGAGATGGGGCTGGTGGGCAGGCTGGCTGTGCTCTCAACCTGGAAACTGGCCGTTTAGATTAGCAGGTCACAGCTTGAAAAATAATGTGATGGCAGGTCGGGCGGCTGGAAGGTGGGTCAAGCAGAGTCGGGAGCTAAACCCAGTAAGGAAACAAAGGAGAAAAGCATGTGCTTGACCTCTTATGCTGACAGAAAGGGCACCCGGGTCAGACGAGTCAGGACTGTCACCAGGGATGACTCAGAGGGCGCCATCAAGAGTTGTTCCCCACTTCAAAGTGCACAGAGGCAGCTTCGAGTTTTGCGAGACCTCGCCCTGGGGTTACTCAGCCTTCTTCAAGGGATCTGGAGCAAGGAATGCTTAGAGTTGACCTAATGAACCTCTTTGTAGCAGCCGGGAGACTCGGGAGCGACTGTGTACCATGGAAACATTTGTGGTTGTGATGGTGAGGATAGGAGAAAGGGGAGGAACTTCCTCAAGGTCCCTCTGTGAAATAACCAGACTCTATTTCCCACTACGTATTGTCACAGTTATGACTACGGATGACATCACATAGAGCACAACACTGTGTGGCAGCTGCAGAGAGAAGCATGGTCCACCTCTGTTATAAGTCCTCTATCCAATCTTCAAGGGGGCCGTTCGCCTCTGGGAAGGCTGCTTTCCCTCTTGTGCTAACAGCAAGTCAGAGAATGACTCCATCAGAAGAGTTAGCACTCTGTGCTATGTTAACACCTCTCTCCTGTCACACTACGACTCCTTTCAGGAGGGCAGCCACACTTTATTCCTCATCGTTCATATCTGCAGTGTCTAAGGTATTGGCACATAGTAAATAAAGTTTGCCTTGACTCAAACAGAAAATAAACCTGTTTTGAGTCCATTATTGGGAGCAAAGCACTTGTTAGGAGCCTGGGAAAATAGCAACCGATTTCTTCTTTCCTTTTCTTTTTTTCAAGACAGAGTGTTGCTATGTAGCTATGGCTGTCCTGGAACTCACTCTGTAGCCCAGGCTGGCCTCAAGCTCACAGAGATCCACCTGCCTCTGCCTCTCAAGTGCTGGGATTAAAGGCGTACATCACCACACCTAACTCGGTGCACATCTATCACTTTTTTTTTTTTTAAAGATTTATTTATTTATTATGTGTACAGTGTTCTGTCTGCATGTATTCCTGAAGGCCAGAAGAGGGCACCAGATCTCATTACAGATGGTTGTGAGCCACCATGTGGTTGCTGGGAATTGAACTCAGGACCTTTGGAAGAGCAAGCAGTGCTCTTAACCTCTGAGCCATCTCTCCAGCCCCATCTATCACTTCTTATTATCAGTACATACACCTCATCTGCCTCATTCAAAGGATTTAGAAGGATCATATGGTCAGGTTTGAAGAAAATATCCAGATTCATCCTCAATCTTCACAAGATGAGAAAATTTTTGAAAAATTAAAAAAAAAATTGAGAAACTGTAGACAGTAAAGCCTGATAAAGAGTACTGGGCTCTGGTTCCTGGTGTCTCTAGTCTTTACAGGTCTTCATGAGAACACACAGCAGAGGAAAATGAGATAAGCCCTTTCAGATCCCCTAAACTTTGGCACGGCAGGAAGAATCTATTCTCAGGCTCTAAAATGGAATTATCTCTACAGTATGGCCAAACCTGTAAAGGTTTTTTTTTTTTTGTCTTTTCAAAGAAATCATTAAATTTTAAAGAGTTTTTTCATTAGCAGATAAAATTATTATGTTAAGGGTTGGAGAGATGGCTCAGAGGTTAAGAACACTGGCAGCTCTTCCAGAGGTCCCGAGTTCAATTCCCAGCAACCACATGGTGGCTCACAACCATCTACAATGAAATCTGGTTCCCTCTTCTGGGGTGTAGGAATATATGCAGACAGAACATTGTATACATAATAAATATTTTGAAAAAATTATTATGTTAAACTGGCATTCCTTTTTGAAGTTTACGAATTGTTTTATTCTCAAAGGCAATTCATGCCAGTGAAATTCCAACTTATTAACTTCACAATCAAAACATATTAAATCCACACAAAACTATGAAATACCAACAAATTTAGTGTGCTTTTTGGAAAACACTTATTCAGTACAAGTTAGAGAAGGCTGAGTTTTTTCCAGACTGAGTTTTCTGGCACCAGGCCCCACCATAAGTCCTGGCAGACCAAACTGAAATGGAGTCACTTTCATGTCAGCAAAACTGTTCATTTAATCGTAAGAATCCAGAGGCAGAAAAACCAGCCAAATCTCCACGCTGAGCAGCTGTAGTCAGCGTGACAAAGCACCCTATTTGAACTAGCAGGAAAGAAACACTGAAAGTGCCCACCTGCTGTGTGCCCTTGCTGCTTTCCTCCGCCCTCTCTGTCTAAGCCGCCTCGGCTCGGCTTCCTGGAGCCACTTTTCAGCTGGGCTACTGTAACTAAGACATGGTAGCGTAGAGGGACCCCAAAACAGCTTGACCACACAGCTGCCATGGCAGGCAACACCCAGACCCAGGAAAAGCCATAAGCTGACCCCACCCAGGGAGGGCCTACATCTAAGGGGAAGTACCTGACATCCCAAACATTCCAACCATTAGATAAGGTGGCCAGATGTCCCTGAGTCTAACACACACCTATTTCTGTTTTACAGATACCCCTAGACAACTGTCAGCCAATCAGGGTCCTGAACCCTGGAAACCCCCTCACCCCAACCTCTGCTATGATAAAAACTCTACCCCACCTGAGCTTGGGGTTCTCTGCTCCACTGCTGCGTTGGACAGACAGAGAAACCAAGCCTGGAGCTTGAAGGTAATAAAGGCTCTTTGCTTTTACATATGGGATTCGGTCTCCAGGGTGGTCTTTTGGGGGTCCCCAGGATCTGGGCATAACAGTTAGCACATACTGTAATTACGACATAATACATGAGACAACAGGACAGAACACAGTCCATTCACAACCCAGACACTTGCTATCAAAAAAGTGTGCTGCATGCAGTAGAGGAAATATAGTCTCTATAAATGATGCTCAACTGGATATTCATGGGGGAGGGTTGAACATACCTTGACCTATGCCTTATGCTATATACAAAACTCAATTCCAAATGAAAGGTAAAATGCAGTTTTTAGACAAACAGTTGCAGGATATTTGATCACACTGTGAACCCCAAGATTTTACTGTTTACTAGAAAAACCTATTTCTAGTTGTGGTATGGCTCAGCCCTAACACACAACTTTAATCCAAGAGCTTTCTGCTTGAATGCTGTAAACAGGATTAAATAAACTCAACTATAGAGAGCAAGCAACCAGTTAACAGGAAAAAACCATAGCGAGTAAGGGAGTCAGGAGGATGGACAGAGAGACACACAGGAAGTAGAAGGGAGGGACTTTCAGTGAGAGGAGCTTTGTTTGTGGTAGGAGAGAAGAGAGGCGTCAGGGACTGCAGATACTATGGGTAGAGGAGGAAGGTCAGTCGGGTGCTTTCTCTGCCTCTCTGAGCTAGCAGGCTTTCACCCCAGCATCTGGCTCCTGAGTCTTTATTGGTAAATTTGAATGACTGAGAGTTTGTACTAACAAGTATATATTTATATACATAACAGATATATACAGACTAGGTAATGGACCTCTAAAGTTAGTAAGAATTAATAATTATAAAAGAAGCAATAAACCCAATAGAAATATGGTCAAACCACTCAAATAAGGAACTTCTGGGGGAAAAGTTTCCAAGTCAGAAATAAACATATGAAGGTATGTAACACCGGCTCATTGGGAAAATGTAAGTTAAAAGCATAATGTAATGCTACAGTTTGAGAATATCTAAGCTGAAAATATATAAAACTTTTAAAATATCAACAGGATGCTCAAAAACTACTTGAATTTGGGAACATTTTGATTTGTCTGAAGTTTTGGATTAGGCATGTTCGACATCCCCGAATCTGGAAGATTTCTAGGCTACTGAATTTTCAGTTTAGATTCAGCTTGTAGGACATACCCACAAAAGTGACTTCAGTGAAACAAAGACCACGTGTCTGAGGTTTTCACAGAGCAACTGGAACTCTACGTGACTGAGAGAATAAGCCAAGGTACTTTGGAAAATGTTTTGGCACTATCTACCAAAGCTGAACATAACCACATAAACTGCAACCTGACAATCTCTCTCTGATGTATATATATATATACCCAATAGCAATATTAACATTTTTTCCCAAAACATATATTCTAGAATGTTCATTCACAGCAGCATTATTTGGAAAAGTTTATGGAAACTACCATGTGCACCAGGCTGGTCAATCACTCACCCTGCAATATGGTTCCTTCTTTTTTATTTCCTCCTGCTGGATCAGTCTCAAGCCTTGGACTCCATTCTGCAGACCCCTCTCATACAGAGCCTGAAGTCTGGGAATTTCGTCTCGTTCAACAGCTACTATTAGCTTCAGAAAATGACAAAACGTATGAATAGAGTTAAAAATATCACCAGCTATCAAATATATAGCCAATGTAAAAATCACAAATTATTACATTCTCAAACAAGGCTAATATAAAGCATTTTTCTTTCATAAATCTACTTCTCTCTTTGTTCATTATTTTATTTCTTTCCTTCACTAAGAAAAAAAAATGTCTTAAGAAAATAGCATTAAAACTAATTTTCCCAAATGTGAAATGCAGCCTCAATTTCCATTTCTTGCTTCAGTATAATCCCAGCCATATACAACTCTTATCATTATCACTTCCTCCATCCCAGCAACAAGAGAAGTACATGTTTACAGCTTTCTTTCCTAAGATTTATTATGTGTATGGGTGTTTTGCCTGCATGTAGGTCTTTGCACCATTTGTGTGCGATGTCCCATGGAGGGAAGAAAGGGTCATGGATCCCCTAGAACTGGAGTGACAGGTGGTTCTGAGCCATGTGGGTGCTGGGAATTGAACATGGGTCCTCTGCAAGAGCAGCCAGTGTTCATAACTGCTGAGCCATGTCTCTATCCCCATTTGTATCTTTCAAGGTAAGTACCTTTCTTATTTCTACAAGGAAATGTGAAATGCTTGTTCATAAAAAACAGTCAATAATCAGTATAATGGGGCACTACTCTCAACAAACTATTCTTTTTTGTTGTTGTTTTTGTTTTTTTTTTGAGACAGGGTTTCTCTGTGTTGTTTTGGTGCCTGTCCTGGATCTCGCTCTGTAGACCAGGCTGGCCTCGAACTCACAGAGATCCGCCTGGCTCTGCCTCCTGATTGCTGAGATTAAAGGCATGTGCCACCACTGCCCAGCTTAATCAACTTTCCTCAGAACTCTTTTCCTATATATCTTGGAGAAAGATCTGAAATTGAGTTTCTTCTTATTTTACAGCAAGGCAAAACCCAGATACACACTTGTGGGTACATTAGCATGCACAAGCCACTACCTCATACCAAAGAGTCAACAGAATTCCCTGAGGCAATGCTTCTGGTCAAGGTACAAAGGCTACTTGAGTCAATAAACGATTAACTTTTCAAACAAAAATGAGTCAAAGGACACCGTCAAGAAAGTAAAAAGATCACAGAACGGGAGTATTTGTAAATCATAAAGCAGATAAAGGTTTGCCATCTTGACCTCTTACAATCCAACAGAAACTACACAACTTTCTCCTTCCTTTCCCCACTTAACATTCTGTCAGGGCATTTTCTCATGTTACTAAAAAAAAAAAAAAAATTGTAACGCATCTTCTTTTTAATGTAATGCATCTTGAATGACAATAATGAGCTTTCAGACTTAAACTGTGGAGAAAGGACATCGTGACCAACCTTATAGAACTAAGACTCATAAAGGGTGGCGTGAACAACTAACTATGACAAAGAAAGCAGATCATTCAGATGCTCAAATGGTTAGAAATCTGAAAATGACTCACAACAAACAACAAAACCCTGAACTGAACAGTGACAAGTAAACCAAACAAAAACTTCCAACAAAGACATTTCAGTTATAGAAGATTCTCAAAAGGACAAAGTTTTCTGATGGAGAACAGAGTAATTGCCAAGAGTTAGGAAAAACAGAGAGGTAGGATGTGACCAGAGAGGGACAGATAATGAATCTTTGTGGTGATGGGACATCATATTTATTGACAATGAACAGTTCATTGTGAATGGGCTTCCATAAACGTTATACATAAATACCTATAACTGTGTTATTCATAATAAAAAAAAGCAGAAAAAACTCATAAATGCATCAACTGATAAGTACCTAAACAAAATGAGGCCTATCCACATAATGGAATGAAGCCATAAAAAAAGAGTGAAGTACTAATTAATGCTACAACATGGATCACCTCTGAAAACATTATGGTAAGTGTATATCTTTTTTAAATGTCATAGAATAGCACATGTTCTGACATAATTCTATTTACAAGATATATATAAGCTGGGTGGTGGTGGCACACACCTTTAATCCTAGCACTTGGGAGGCAGAGGCAGGTGGATCTCTGTGAGTTCAAGGCCAAGCCTGGTTTACAGAGTGAGTTCCAGGAGGCCAGGACTACATAGAGAAGCCCTGTTTAAAAAAAAAGAGAGACAGAGATACAAAGTATAAAGCAGGTAAACTATATAGAAACAGAAAACAAAATAATTATTAGACACTCAGGAGAGGTAGGAATGGAGAGCTGGTTTATTTTGGTTTATTTTATTATGGTTTATTTTGAGGGTGATGAAAATATTCTAAAATTAGTATTGATAGTGGCACAACTCTATAAATACACTAATAACTAAATTGTATACTTACTGTACGTAGTAAAACTTATTTTTTAATTACATAAAGTCATCACATCATTTTTGTTATTCCTTAGACTACATTAAATTACATAGATACAAGAGCAGAAAAAGTCACATCTTTTTTAAATTTTCGACATTAAACCTAAGAAAACTCTAGTTATAAACAAGCCAAGGGGCTGGAGAGATGGCTCAGAGGTTAAGAGCACTGGCTGCTCTTCCAGAGGGCCTGGGTTCAATTCCCAGCACCCACATGGCAGCTCACAACTGTCTGTAACTCTAGTTCTAGAGGATCTGATACCCTCACACAGGCAAAACACCACTGCATATTAAATAAAGAAATCTTAAAAAAATAAAATAAACAAGCCAAGGCCCTAGTGAAATGCTGTACCTTGCCACATTGCTTGTAGGGGATCCCCTTGAGGTTACAGTACTCATAGATGAGGGCAGCGCCTTCTACACACAATTTAGCTTTCAGAGATTCTGGTTTATAGTAAATTCCACTATGTATGACACCACTGTTCCGTCCAGTCTGGTGAAGAGCTATAAAACAAGAGAGACAGGGTATGAAAAGTGAATGACTCACACAGAACCTAGGAGGTAAAGAGCAATTATCCATGTAGCAGTCAGAGGCCACATCATTTAAAACTTCTGCCTAGATGTGTTCTGATTCTTGGCACCTTCCTATAGCAGCTACCCTGGCATCACTGCTAAATCACTCCTGCCCATCTCCAAGTTCCACTTAAGCTTTGTTTAAACACCATTTCCCCAAACCACTTTAAAGGCCTACCACGACTCTCTGCACATGCTCCAAGGCCTTTTTTGGAGGGAAGTGAAGTTGTTAGTATCAATCGGGACAATCCTAGAGGCTGATGGAGAATGAACACAAGCCTGGAAAGACCATGCTGCCCCCTGGGGTACCACGGTACTCAAGCTCTAGCAGCACATTTAGAGTGTGCCCTTGTGTGCTCTTTAGTCTCCCCACACCCTCTTCTTCCTGCCACACCATACAACCCCCCAAATCAACCACCTCCATACAAGCCCCTGTCCCAGACTTTCCTTTCAAGAGAATCTAAAAGGAGACACTACCATCAACGTTTTTCATGACTGATTCAGCCGTCAAAGGAAGTAGGTTCCCAGCAAGCTGATGGTATACATACCTAAATCTTTCTCCTTCTCCACAACACCAATTGAAAGTCCGGGATGTTTCAGGATGAGTGTTCTGGCAGAGGCAAGCCCCACAATTCCGCCCCCGATGATGACTATATCAAATGAGCTTTAAGAGAAAGCAAGCTTTAAGAATTTGTTTATAGACCTCACCGAACTTCACTGGCATAATTTTCATTAATGAGAAACTAAAGTACAAATTTGTCAATGACATGTTATTTATATTATAACAAATATAACATTATATATCATATATGTTGTTATTATATGTAATATACCATATATGTGACAGATAATATTATATATATATATATATATATATATATCAATCATACTGTATGATAAAATCAGTGTTAAAGATCCTGTACTACATTTCAGTTATAGAAGATTCTCAAAATGTCAAAGTTTTCTGATGAAGAACAGAGTAATTGCCAAGAGTTAGGAAGAATGGAGAGGTAAGATGTGACCAGAGAGGGACAGATAACAAATCTTTGTGGTGATGGGACATGGTATCATTCATTGTGTGGACAGAAAACACACACATGTACAGACTGTTAACACCAAAGCTGCCATGGATCCAAAGCATGGCAAGGCTACCGCAGGCCCTGTTGCTCATTGCCACGTAGGGCTGCAACAGCATCACCTGGAGAAAACCTGGAAGCCATGTAACAAAGCAGATAATTTGGGAATGTTCTCTATACACCAAAGAAATGTTCACTTAGGCAAATATAAAACACACAAAAAGAATAGGCTTGATATTCTCTATCAGAGAGTCTAAGAAAAGGAATCCAGGCATTGAGCTTGATTTCCTATTTAATGTTGAATCACAGGTTGAGACAGTACATCCCAGTCTTCACAGGCTGGGACCTCTATTCCCTCCTGTTCTCTAATGGCCCACTGTAGGTGACAGTGATCCCACTCAGCGCCCACCCGATGGAGCCAATGTTCTTCACCTGGAGAAACTCTAGAGACAACCTCTTCTAAGGGTCCTGTTTCAACGGGGTCCACACGCATGCCATTCACACTCCTGGCAGGGTTCACCCTACAGTGAGGTGCAACTGAAAGGGCCTCTTAATTTGGGGCTCTTCACCAGACAAGCTTCCCACCAGCATCTAAGGAGCTAGGTGGCCGGCGGGGGGCTCAGGTCCTCAGCGGATGCTGGAGATGCTAAGATCTTCCCTTGGGCTTTCTGTCAGTGGCTCGTCTGTCTGGGAGCTGCAAGCTGCATTCTCCTTTTGGCCCGAAGTTAGTTCATCTCCTCGGCGGGGCTTCCTTTATCTTACAGTCTCTTTGCCCTCCCAGACAGAATCAGATGTTGAAGTTCTGCTGGGACTAGAGTCTCTGAATGAATCTTCTGGCCACTGCACCCTCCTCAGCTTTAGCTCCATAATGAAGCATTTATCATTTATCGTGGGCTCCTGGGGGACAGGGAGGAGGGTTAGGGGAACTGTGGGTACAAGTGGAACAAGGGGTGAGGAGTGGGAGGATGGGCTGTGGCCAAGGTTCTCTCCAGAGACCTTAGCACAACTGACACCATGTTGGAAAAACCATTCTGACCTTAGCACCCAGCACGGAGGCCCCCAAACTTGCCAATACAGGAATGAAGGCCTCATCCATTTAAGACCTAGTCCAAAGTTCCAGGATCCAGGAAAGTTTCTAAATGTACTAACCCTGCTTTTTGACTCTGTAGTTTCACTTTTTGCTAACTGTTCCTGCCAACCAAAGCGTATCAACCAGGAGGCGGGTTTTGTGTATAAAAGTCAAAGAACAGTGAGGCTCAGGGGTGCATTTGGACAAGTTCCCTGTGCAGCCACTGGCTGGGGCAATACAGACTTTCTATTCAGCATTAAGAGTGTGCATGTGAGCTGGGCGGTGGTGGTGCACACCTTTAATCCTAGCACTCGGGAGGCAGAGGCAGGCAGATCTCTGTGAGTTCAAGGCCAGCCTGGGCTACCGAGTGAGTTCCAGGAAAGGCGCAAAGCTACACAGAGA
Source organism: Peromyscus eremicus (assembly GCF_949786415.1). Taxonomy (NCBI): domain Eukaryota; kingdom Metazoa; phylum Chordata; class Mammalia; order Rodentia; family Cricetidae; genus Peromyscus; species Peromyscus eremicus. The sequence goes on from NC_081430.1 coordinate 67,795,948, forward strand.
AATCCTGTCTCGAAAAACCAAAAAAAGAAAGAAAGAAGGAAAGAAAGAAAGAAAGGAAAAGTGTCCATGTGTGTTCTCTGGTGGAGTAGCCTCACAACAATGGTGTTGCTAGTATTCCATCACGTGTCTTCTCTGCAGGTTCATTTCCTCAGGGAAGGGTCCTTCTGCACCTGACGCTAGATAAAAGAGCCTTCTTGGGAATTCATGATGTTCAGGGCAAACAGCCCTGCAAGTGGAAAATGTAGTTACCTTTTCCTTATTTGCAGAGTTGAAGCCATATCCCTCCATAAGGTGAAGGCACAGACATCTGGCCACTAGCAGAATAGAAGTCCAGCCTTTTACGACTGAATGATCACCACCAGCTGAACTGGTAGCTTGACTCCAACTCTAGAGGTACTGTTGCCATTCTTATAACACATGTTGATCTGGCTGATCCCCTGCTGTCCAGACTTGACTGGTACCCATTTCTTATTGGTGTCACTGTTGACCATTACAGAGGCCAGCACTTGGCAGATACTGTTCATTCACTTTGCTACCAGGACAGGCACTGTAGCTCAATGTCTGACTGAGCTGTGGAGAGTCGTCAGGGTTCATCTTTTCTGGTGAGCTGCTCAGGAGGAGCTGACTGACAGCTGGGCCCTACCACCTCGTGTGCCCAGGTCCACAGGGGAACATTTCTATGCCCAAATTATGGGGATTACACAAAATCTGATTAAACTGTATAGAAGTACAAACAGAACACAGAGCGCATGTAAAACTGATGGAACCTGAACAACACGTGTGCACTGTATCAATATTAATTTTCTGGCTTTGCTGTTGTACTATGCTAACACTGGGGAGAATGGTGGGGAAGGGGGGATGCAACATAAAATTATTCTATAATTTTTGCAACTTTCTATGGATCTACAATTGTCCCCAAATAAAAAGTATAAAAAATGTCCGGGGCTAGGAAAATGGTTAATTGGTAAAACGCTTGCTGTGCACACAGAAGGACCTGAGTTTGTATCCCAAGCACCTTTATGTAAAAGCATGGTCTCACCCATCTGTAACCTTGGGGTAGGGTAGGGAGATAGGCAGATCCCTGGAGCTTGCTGGCCAAGCCAACCTCCTTGAGAGACCCTGTCTCAAAAGATGGAGCAGGTGGGGTGGCACATACTTTACTCCTGGCACTTGCAAGGCACGGGCAGGCTGATCTCTGAAAGTTGGAGGCCAACCTACTCCTACATCGGGAGTTACAGGACAGCCAGGGCTACACAGGGAAACCTTGTTTCAACACCATTTAACAGCCTCTATGGCCCTTAGGCTAAAATTTAATGTGTGGCTTAAACAAAAACACTGCTGTGACACTGTCCCTCTCCAGTGCTTTCCCACACTTTTGTCTTCCACTAAATTACATTCGCAAGGCTCACTTTCCTGTCTCAAAACCACCAAAAGCTTTCCTCCTTAAAGCTTTCGCACACAACATTGCATTTGCCGTAGGCAGCTCACGGTAGGCAACTGAGTTGCTGCTCAGGGGGATATTAGTGCGTGCAAGGAACTGCCCTACTGAAGCCCAGTTCTGGATCTTCCTTGCAACACAGAGAACACTAGCTAAGAATCGGCACACTGATTTACAGTGGGCTAGGCCCCTTAATCCTCAAAATGACCACCTAGGGGCCAGACTAGGATCCTATTCACCACTCAGCCTTCAAAGTGGTTCAGAAACGGAGAGGTGGGGGCGTAGTCGGAGCCAGATTCGCTCCTGACCTCCAATCAACACTGCCTTTCCTCCCGCCCACAAATGCTGCAGATGAACCCTGCAGGTCAGCAGCTCCTGGAGTCCGAGGCTGGACCATAGAAACAGGACTTCAACGCCTAGGGCAGAGACGTCGAGTCGGGGCGTAGGTCCGGTCCGAACCACCGCAGAGGGAAGCAGCAAGGGCAGGCCACCACCACTCACTTACCTGGTGCTGGAGCTGCGGCCACCCCCGCACAGAAGCCCGGGCCCCCGGGACGCCCGCTCGCTTGCCCGGAGGAAGCCCCCAGCAAAGCGGCATGGGGCTCGACCGCAGGCACCGCCCAGGTAACGCAGGGTGGGCCACATGGCCTGCGCCACCTCCCCTTGCCCACCAGCCTCAGCAGCCGCAGCCCGAACGACTCTACGGGCGAAGCGCGCCGCTCTCCAGCCCCGCCCCCAGGCGAGGGCCAATGAAATGCGCGCTTTTGCCTTCCGTGGGCGTGGCCGCGGCTGGCCAATGGGCGGACGCGGCGGAGGGAAAAGCCAGAGGGCGAAGGGCCGGCCAGACGCGGGGACGTCGCCGCGCGTCGTGAGTAGAGAAGCGAGGGCGCAGGCGGGGACCGGGTGGTGGTTCCGCTCTCCCGGGCCTTGGGCGAGCGCTGGCTCGACCCGACGCCTGCGCTGGGCTGCCAGAGAAGGCCGTGCGTGGCGGGGTGACCTCTGGCTCCCGCGGCCTCTCCTTCGGCCATGGCCCCCCGGTCGGTTGGCGACGCCCTGGCCCCGGAGCCGGGGACTGGCAGCTGAGCCTCCTCCTGCCGCTCTCCGTCACCACCACGTCCGAGGCTTCTGGGCCCTTCGTGGGGCTCCCGATGGTGTCGTTCATGCGACTACTGACTCAGCTTGTAAATAGCGGGCGCTGAGCTAGGCGCTGGGTGAAAGTAGACAGCTCGGTCCCTCTCATCATTTATTGTTTTTATTTTATTTTATTTTAATTTTTTTAAAGATTGACTTATTTGTGAGTATGTGTGTGAATGTGCCTGCATGGATTTATGTGCAACACGTTTGCGCAGGAGCGCGCAGAGACCAGAAAAGGGAATCAAGGATACCCTAGAACTGGAAGTGCTGGGTGATTGTAAGCCACCATGTGGGCGCTGGGAACCAAACCGAGGTCCTCAGGCGAGACTAGTTAGCAATCTTAATCACGGATCCTTCTCTCCAGTCCCAACCCTGTCTTAATCACTGGACCGAGATAAATGTTTATGTGTTAGAACTCACGGAGCAGGTCACTTTACTGTGTTTCCTCTACTGAGACCTATGTAATCACCTAAGGACCTTATAACTAAAAATGTGTGATTCTTTGTCACCATACCAGTGTAATTCCCATTCTCTGCTGGATGGCAGTTCTTTGTTTTTAGGGTTAGAACAGCTTAACAGGACCAAGACAGAAAGATAGAACTATTGCCGGAAGGACTTGTTGGTTTGGTTCCAGCCAGTAAGTGGTGCAGGCTCAGGGAAATCTTATCACCCCTGCCTCAGACAGTCTTCTGTTAGTGCTATTGAGCAGATAATAATGTATATGAGACTATTCACCAAACATTGAACTCGGCAAAGCATCAGCTTTTTATTATGCTTGAATGATTTATCTCATGAGCAGCACTAGACATTTTGTCTCATTGGTGGGGAGGAAACAGTGTTCCCTGTTTAGTTCATCACGGGTGAATAGCATTGATAGTTGGGTGTCTTAGGGTTTCTATTGCTGTGAAGAGACACCATGACCACCACAACTCTTATAAAGGAAAACATTTAATTGAGGTGGCTTACATTTTCAGAGGGCTAGTCCATTATCATCATCATAGCCAGGAGCATGGCACATGCAGGAAAACATGGTGCTGGCTGCATCTTGATATGTAGGCAACAGGAAGTAGACTGAGACGCTGGGCAGTTTCTTGAGCTTTTATGAAACCTCAAATCCTACCTCTACAGTGACACACATCCTCCAAGAAGACCACATCTACTCCAACAAGGCCACACTTCCTAATAATGCCACTCCCTTTGAAAGCCATTTTCTTTCAAACCACCATAGTCCACTCCCTGGCCCCCAAAGACTTGTAACTGTATCATGATGCAAAAATGCACTCAGTTTAACTTCAAAAGTCTCCATAGTCTATAACAGTTTATAAACATATTTAGAAGTCTAAAGTTCAAAGTTACTTCTGAGATTCATGCAATCTCTTAACTGTAATCACCTGTAAAATCAAAATCAAAAAGCAGATCACATACTTCCAACATAAAATGGTACAGGATATACATTACCATTCCAGAACATAGGGAAGGGAGCATGGTGAGGAAATACTGGACCAAAGCAAGACCAAAAGTCAGGTGGGCAGACCCCAAAATCTGCATCTCCATGTCTGTTGTCAAAGTGCTCTTCAGATCTCCAACTCCTTTCGGCTCTGCGCAACTTCGCCTGGTGGCCTCTCTAGTCCTCCCTTCAGAGACACCCCTGACACATGCCTGGCCTCAGTGGCTTTCCTTAGTCTTGGAGGAAGGTTCCATAATGCCTTTCTTCTGTCCTTGACTCTAAAGCCAGAACCATGTCACCAAAGCTGCCAAGTTCATTGCTTGCTGGGGCTGGAGCATGGCTCCCTCATTCAATTATATCTTCACCCACTTTCTTTCCTTCACTACCTAAGCTTGGCTGTTTTGGAATTTACGCTGTAGACCAGGCTGGCCTCAAACTCAAAGATTCAAAAGCCTCTGTCTTCTGAGTGCTGGGATTAAAGGTTCTAAGCTTTTCTTTAGTTCCTTTTCATAAGTTGGAAAATTAGCTGGGTGGGATCTTGCCCTGAGGTCACCACTCCCTATATTCCATTTCTTAATCTGTTTATCTCCTTGAACACAGGACTTAGTTCTATACCACCTTTTGGTGTTCCTTTTCACCTTAAATTTATATTTTGTAATTTACCCTGCTCAGCTTTCTCCTTTTCATTATACATCTTTATTAGAGCTACCACTAATAACCACATGACAGAGTCTATACTAGGCTGTTTTGAGATTTTCTCTGCCAAAAGAATTGATCCAAAACTCTTTACTATAGCCTCAGGCAAACTTTTTAGACAAAGGCAAAAAGCAGCCACTTTCTTCACCAAAATATCACAAGAATGATCTCTAGACAACAAACTAAAATTCTCTCTGAAACTTCTTGAGCCAGCCCCCCACAGTTCAAATGACTCTTAGCACCACTCTCTTCCATGCTCCTACTAGTATGACCCATTAAACAGTGCTTAAAGCATTCCACTGCTTTCATAACCCAAAGTACCAAAGTCCAAATTCCTCCAAATAAAAACATGGTCAGACCTTTGACACCAATACCCCACTCCTAGTACCAACATTAGGGTTTTGTGTTGTTGTGAAGAGACGCCATGACCACCACAACTCTTATAAAGGGAAACATTTAACTGAGGTGGCTTACTTACATTTTCAGAAGTTCAGTCCATTATCATCATAACTGGGAGCATGATGGCGTGCAGACAGACATGGTGCTGGCTGCATCTTGATATGCAGGCAGCAGGAAGTCGACTGAGACACTGGTTCGTTTCTTGAGCTTATATGAAACCTCAGATCCCACCTCCACAGTGACACACTCCACTCCCTTTGAGGGCCATTTTCTTTCAAACCACCGCAGTTGTATTTTAGATTCCGTGTACTATTTTATGGTGATTGTAGGTTCTCATGCAGTTGTAAGAACTAATAGAGAACCCATGTGTCCTACTTTGCTTTTTATTGCTGTGATAAATACCACGACCAAAAGAAACTTAGAAGGAAAGGATTTATTTCATCTCACAGCTTATAGCGCATCATGAAGGGATGTCAGCAGGAACTGAAGCCGAGGCCATGGAGGAGTGCTGCTTACTGGCTTGCTCAGTTTGGTTCCTTGTATACCTCAAGACCACCTACCCAGGGGTGGTACCAGTGGGCTTGGCCCTTCCATGTCGTCAATCAAGAAAATGCCCCACACTCTGTCATATGGAGAAATTTTCTCAATTGAAATTCCCTCTCCCCAGATGACTCTAGCTAGTGTCAATTTGACCAAAAGCTAAGACAATGGCCTCTTGTCAACTTGACACAAACACATCACTATTAAACCATAAACTTCCCATTCTTGTTTGTTCCCAAGATACCATGTTACTTTTTTTTTTTAAGATTTATTTATTATGTATATAATGTTCTGTTTGCATGTTTGCCTGCAGGCCAGAAGAGGGCATCAGATCTCATTGTAGATGGTTATGTGTCACCATGTGGTTACTGGGAATTGAACTCAGGACTTTTGGAAGAGCAGCCAGTGCTCTTAACCTCTGAGCCATCTCTCTAGCCATTACTATTAATACCACAATATAGAATGTATAACTTTCATGTGTGTGTTTTGCCTGCATGTATGTTTGTATACCATGTGTGTGCCTAGTGCCTGTGGAGGCCAGAAGAGGGCATTGGATCTCCTGGAACTGAGTTTCAAGTGCTCATAAGCTGCCATATGAGTTCTAGGAATCAAACATGAATTCTCTGAAAAAGCAACTTTTGTTGGGGTTTTTGGGCTCTTTTGGGGGGCCTGCCACCCAGCTCCCAAATAAATTGCACAGAGAGGCTTTTTCTTACTTATGAATGCCCGGCCTTAGCTTAGCTTAGTTTCTAGTCAGCTTTTCTTAAATTATCCCATCTGCCTTTTGCCTCTGGGCTTTTCCCATTCTCTTACTTCTGTAAATCTTACTCTTACTCCATGGCTTGCTGTGTAACTGGCTGGCTGGCCCTAGAGTCCTCCTCCATCTCTGGATACTTCTTTTTTTCTTTACTCCTCCATCTTTCTTACTCTTTTCTCCCAGATGTCTCCTTCTGTATATTCTCTCTGCCTGCCAGCCCCACCTATCTCTCTCCTGCCTTGCCACTGGCCATTCAGTTCTTTATTAGACCATCAGATGTTTTACACAGGCACAAACCACAGGTTCATAGAGTTAAACAAATGCAACATAAACAAAAGTAACACATCTTAAAATAATATTCTACTACAAGCAACCAGTGCTCTTAACTGCAGAACCATCTTTCTAGCCCCTAAGAATAACTTTAAAAGTCCCGTAGTCAGTAGATACAAGATGGTGTCAGCTACAGCAGTGTGGCATCCTGGTGTCTCTGCTGCTGGGCCAGACCTGCCAAGGGGTGGGACAGCCCATGTTGAGTGGAGCCCCCTGCAATGAGAGTTCAGCTCAAATGTGGAAGGCTCTCACCTACTTCTTAGCACTGCCCAGGATGGGAGTAAGGATGCTCAACGTTTTCCTGAAGTTGCAGCATGAAGAGACTCAAGTTGGTTGCTTACCCCATCTCTGGATCAAGACCAAGCCCTTTCCCTGGGACAGTGATAGCCATACCCATTTCCATAACTCTTGCATTAATCCATTTCCAGCTGGCTCTGGGGATGAGTGAAAAGAATCTGGACCTTCACCCAGGCAACAAGGGGCCACACAGTACCAGTTTAACCATTACTGTGCATGTGGGCCACAAAAGCATATGGGATGCTAAGCTCATCTTTCCTTCTATCAAATGGGGACCGTTATACCAACCTTCCATTCCTTTGCTTGTGGGACTTAAATAAATAAACTTAGAAAAGAGTCCTTCAGTCTTTAAAATTTTCAAAACTTTAAAAGTTCCAGTTTGGGGTCAAGGTCCTTTCTTGGGGAGACCTGGCCTTCCTTTCTGGAGTTCTGGGTCTCTACACTGGACAGAGTCTGGAAATTGGTTGGCACCCAGAGTCCTTGTTGCTGTGCTACAGTGTAGCCTTCCTTTCTTTTGTTCTGGAGTTTTTCTGATTATGTAGGTCAAACGAAAACTTAGGCTTCTTGCCAATACCAAAGGTCCATACAGGTCAGGCCTCTGCTGTCCATTACAGTAACTATATTCATTTTACCTTTGGTGATTAATGCTGCCACGTGACCCCTGCTAATCCAGGACTCAAACCTATCACATTTACTTCAATTGAGCAGCAGTGTCTGGCACAAGAAGAGCAAGAAGAACAAAGCTCTTCAAGGTGCTGGTGCCACGCCCATCATTTTCAGTTTCATAGGATTATTGAAGGGCATGTCTTCTGGACCCTCCCATTGTAGTGAATTGGGTTTTACATGTACCCATTCCAGCATTCCAGTTCCCCTGAGCCTTAGAATCCCTTCATCAACGTAAAGCCGAAGAATGTCAGATGTCTGCAGCTCCTTTTCTATAGGCCATCTTTTGACAAGCTCTCCAGCCAACCAATTTAACTTAAGACATTTCTTTAAGCTGTGTGAACTTCCACATTAAACCTAGAATCTCCACTCAGTGGCTCTGTATCTATAAACTCAGCCTGATCCAGTTTTAGGTTCCTTCCACCATTATCCCATATTTTAAAAATTCATTCCCATATAATTTCCCCCAAATTTTTGCTTGAATGAATTGGCAAACTTATTAAGCTCTTTAGGTGAGAAAGAAAGGCTTGCACTTTCTTTCTCACCCCAAGGAGCCCACTTAGCCTTGTTATAGGTACAGAGGGAACTGTTGGTGAGCACTGAGGGACATCTATGTTGTCTTGCTTGGCATCTCCTTCATAAAAGGCCACTGCCAGTTCAACAGACAAACGAAGGGTTTATCCCTCAGACATGGGTAGAGAGGGCAGTCCTTCAGGGGTTTGAGGAAGGGATGCATCCTCTGCCAAGGGTAAAGAAACTTCTTCCTCAAATGACACAAACCCTTCAGAGTCTGAGGGTTCAAAGTTCTTGGCCTCATAAGGATCCTCCCACCCATTTCCTTCCCAAGGTACAGGACCCCACTCCTACCAATCAGTGTCTTACTTTAATTGCCACACCTTTTGAGGCAGGGATTGGAATTTTCACTGTAATTCAGCCAGTTTTATAATGAGGATTTGTATTTGATTTTCAGCAACTTGAGCTCGCTTCTCTTCCAGTGTACACTTAGAAGTTTTTAGATTGCTTATGTGCATCTCATTAATTCTATCACTGAGCTCATTCTTCTCCTGTAGTTGGTTGTTTTTCACTCTTTTGGCTTTTTGGGGGGGTCTGCCACCCAGTTCCCAAATAAATCACACAGAGGCTTTTTCTTGCTTATAAATGCCTGGCCTTAGCTTGGCTTATTTCTAGCCAACTTTAAATTTATCCTGTCTATTGTTTGCCCCTGGGCTTTTCCCTTTCTTACTTCTATATATCTTACTTTTACTCTTACTCCTTAGCTAGCTGTGTGGCTGGGTGACTGGGCCCTAGCATCCTCCTCTCCTTGTTCTCTTGCTTTCTCTTCTTTTCCTCTCAGATTTCTCCTTCTATTAATTCTCTCTGCCTGCCAGCCCCGCTTATTCTTTCTCCTGCCTCACTATTGGCCATTCAGCTCTTTATTAGACCATTGGGTGTTTTAGACAGGCAACAAAATGTAACACATCTTAAAATAATATTCTACAACATTCTCCAGAGATACCAAAAGCAACCAGCCAGCATTGTCATTTTCTTTCTTTTTTTGCAAATTGTATTTTTTTTATGTAGAGAGTCACTAAATTCCTTGCTCCTCACAAGAGGTGAATCAGAATCATCAAATGCACTTATCTCAGTAAGTTCTTTAAATGGTTCACACCATGGACTTGGAGTGTTTTGCATGCTACTAGGAAAATCTTCAGTTACTGTAGGTTTTGACAAGTTGGAAAGCCAGCTCCAGAAACCACAAGCCTACTAGAAAAACTCATCCTTATGATTCCATTTCTCTAGAATCACTCATGGTATCACAATCTGTATTAGTCGGTGCTCTCTAAAGAAACAGAACAAATAGATTGGTGTGTGTGTGTGTGTGTGTGTGTGTGTGTGTGTGTGAATGTCCTTCAATATAGATGAACTTGCTATCAAGAATGAGGGAAAGAAGGCAAAAAACAGTTTCCTTCTATGTCCTTTTTTGTGGGCTGCCACAAGAAGATAAAGCCCAGATTTAGGGTGAGTCTTCCTGCTTCAAATAATCCAAAGGAAATACCTTGCTGGAGTGCCCAAAAACTTGGGCTTTAGAGTCAGATGCAATCAAGTGGACAACTAGGATTAGCCATCACTTCATTTTGTCCATCTCCCCCAGTGATAAAATCTTGTAAGCTGTAGTACAGTATCATACTGGCAATTGACATATTCCCTCAGATGTCCCCAGTGTTACATTTCTGTGTGTAGTTCTAGAAATTATCATCACTGATGTAGAGGTTTATGCCCACCATCATAATCAAGATAACAGTTGCATCACAAGGATCCTTCCAGACATCCTTTTTGACCACAACTTCCCCTGATAACCCTCCTGTCATTCTTCCTTTCCATAATTTTGTCATTTTAAGAATGTTGTACAGGGGCTGGAGAGATAGCTTGATACTTAAGAGCACTTACTGCTTGTATTAGTCAGGGTTCTCTAGAAGAACAGAACTTATTAAATGAATATATATGCATGGGGGGATTATTAAAATAGCATAAAGGCTGTGGTCCAGCTAATCCAGCAATGGCTGTCTACCAATGGAAGGTCCAAGAATCCAGTAGCTGTTTAGTCCACGAGGCTGGATGTCTCAGCTGGGCTTCAGTATACGCCAGAATTCTGGAGAAGTAGACACTAAGGCCAGTGAAGGAATGGACTTGCTAGTGAGAGAGAGAGCAAGCAGGCAAAGAGAGCTTTCTTCTTTCATGTCCTTTATATAGGCTGCCACAAGAAGGTGTGGCCCAGATTAAAGGTGGATCTTCCCACCGCAAAAGATCTGTATTAGAAATTAGTCTTCACATTTCAGATTATCTAAATAAGAAAAATCCTTCACAGGTGTGCCCAGCTGTTTGGGTTTTAGTTAATTTCAGTTGTAGTCAAGTTGACAACCAAGAATAGTTATTACACCTCTCTTGCAGAGGACCAGGGTTCAGTTACCAAAACCTACATCAGGAGGCCCCATGGCCCCCTATAACTGCAGTTGCAGAAGACCTAGTGTTCTGGCCTCTTCAGGCACACACAAATACATAAAAATAATAAAACTTTAATAAAAGGCTGTGCAAGTGTAACTATATAGCACACAAGCTTTGGGATTGGCCTTACATATAATCCTTTGACAGTCATCCACATTGTTCCTTGTGGTGCATTCCTTTTAATCCTGAATAGTTTTCAGTAATGTCTGTACTAAGCATTGTAGCCAACCATTCCCCCACGAAAGACACCCGAGACGTCTACAGTTTTTGCATCATAAATATTGTGAACATTATTTGCAGCTTTTTGTACAAACCTGTTTTCTCTAGGATAAATGCTCAAGAGTCTGCGTGCTAAGTCATATTTAAAAGTTGGTCTAAATAACCACCAAATGATTTCCAAAGTAACTGTACCAGGGTTTGAGTGGTCCAGTTCCTCCTCATTGTCAGCAGCCTTAGATGCTGCTACTGTTTTGTCTTAACCATTCTGATCCGTGAATAGTAGGGATGACTTGGTTTGTGGAAGGTACATTTGATTTGCTGGGGCGACAGCTTGGTGGTAGAGCATGAGGATGAACAAGACCTGTAGTTCAGGTCCTGGAGAAAGAAAGTCAAGACAAAAGGATAGTGTTGATTTAATACTACATTGACTACACAATTATAGAGGGGAGGGGGTGGGCTGTGATTAGATGTCTGTGGGCCACCTGGCCTGTAGTCATACCTTTTGTCTTCCTTTGTTTATATTTTAACTAGTCTGTGATTTTGAGCGTGTACTACTTACTTTAGGAGGATGAAAGAATATACAAGCTATTCTCTGCTTGCCTTATTTGAAGATCTATACAATAGTTTGTTTCAGTAAATTTCAAATAAGAATTTACCTTTCATTCATACACTCTGTAATATCTGTGATTAGAGACATTTGTATTACTGACCCCACGCTCCTCAGCAAGAGCCTATAAAGAGTTAGTTTGATGAATATCCTGTGATGTCCCAAGAATGGTTGGGGGACCTTTGCGTCTACCTCCTAACAAATTACTCCGTCAGTTTCACTTAATTCAGACCCCAAGTAGTCAACTATGAGTACTTAGTTTACAGTGGAATAGAGTTGTGTTTAAGGGAAAACTTACCCATTCTGATGCTCCACCCTCTCTCCACACCACCACTGTCAAGAACTAATTCACTCTTTGGCCAACAAACTAGCCATCAATTGATAGCCTACTCAGGAATGCATTTAATATAATAATCAAAAGCTCCACCTTTAAAATATTCACTTTATGCAAATGAGGAAGTGCTATCAACTCTACTTAGAAAACTCTGTGTGTGTGTGTGTATGTGTGTAAATTTTAGAAACACTTATAAAATTAGGGCTTCTTCTGATAGTAAACAGAAGTGTGTTTCCTTTTTATAATTTAATTTCTCAATTATTTATTGCATCAGTCATATAGCAACACCAATTTTCTTACCTGCTTTTAACTGGTTTAACTTACTGGCGTCACATATACCAGCTCACCACCAGAGGTCTCCTCTTTCCATGTAGAAAGCATCACCACTGTTTGCTGCTTAGTTTTCAAGCAGGAAGTGTTCTCAGATGTCAGTCAGCAAAGCTGAAGTTGAAAATGTAAAAACTCACCAAATTTTAAGTCTTTATTTCTATATATAAATTTAAGTTTTGCTGTAACTCGGTATAAGGATAACATCTAATGTTTTTAGAAATCATAACTGAAATAAAGCTGGCCTTACTTTTATTTAAGCTGGATTAAAAATGAACCAAAATGACTCCAGCAGAAGTGTTGAGGGCTCAGAGTGCTGTTCCATCTGCTGAGTAACAGAATCTCTGGCTTGACTTTTGCACATGGGTAGCTGGCCACTGAAGACTGCTCATCAACAGATACTGGTAAACTTTTGCATCATGTGGAAAAAATGGAAATAAGTAGTCTTTGTTCCTCTTTTAGCCCTGCCTACTCCTCTCCCCACTTAATCTTCTTCACGGAAAACTCTCTTTCAGTTTGTGAGACAGGGTCTCACTATGTAGTCCTGGGTGGAGCTTACTAGGTAGACCAGGCTGGCCTTGAACTCACGGAGATCTCCTGCCTCTGCCCCCCAAGTGCTGGGATTAAAGGAGTCATCACAGACTGCTTGAAAACTCTTAATCACTGTTTAAGACTCCGCTAAAAAAAAATCTCTAGTATGAATCCTTCCTCACCCTTTTAGGCTTTCACGCACAGTCTGTGCCTCCAAGTACCACATTGGCTCGTGCTTGTGTTTCCCTGTCGTCTGTCTTCTCCATTAGACCATGGATTCTATGAGGACAGGATGGGATCTTCCTTTGTCCTTCTCTTGCTGCGGCTTTGTCTCACCATGGGTTTGTACTGAGTATAGCAAACATTCAGTGAGCATTTATGAATGAATGAATGAATGAATGAATGACTAGGTAGGATTCACTCATTTAAATGAGAAGTTGGGTAAGATTTTGACAGATGAAGTTGGGGGTGGAATTAATAGAGGGAATAGCCTGAGTAGAGGATGAAAATGCCCAGATTTGTAAGTGAAATTGGCAACAAAGGAGTTCTTAGGGTGGACATAGGTGGAGAGAGCTTTAACAGAACTCTGGCAAGGCTGAGACTGCTGGATGTAGTGGAGGCAGATTTGTGGTGATGAAGACAGCCATGGTAGAAAGATGGAGATAAAGATGGAGTCTGAGAGGTACTATCAGTTGAATAGTTGAGTACTTGCCTAACAGGTACTCAGTCCTGTGATCAATTCCCAACACTGCCAAAAAGAAGGAGGGGTTGGGGAAGACCAGAGGAGGAAGATGAGTTGTGAGAAGAGCAGGTAGTCCCCAGATTCCATCAAAAAGAAGGAGGGGTTGGGGAAGACCGGAGAAGGAAGAGGAGGTATGAGAAGAGCAGGTAGTTCCCAGATTCCATCAAAAAGAAGGAGGGGTTGGGGAAGACCAGAGAAGGAAGGAGAGGCCCGAGAAGAGCAGGTGGGCCCCAGATTCTGTTATCAGGCCTCAACATCCCACTGTTTCCTCGGCTTTCAAATGCTCCCACTCAGGCACTTTTTAAGTCTTCTTCTCCCTTTTTGAGTTCTAGAATCATCCAGAGCCCTGACTGGTAGGGAAGAGCACTAGGTTCAAATGCAACACTCACACGAATTAGCTCTGAAACATTGAGCAAGTCCCTTTAGACCCATGCATTTATTAATGCCCCACCTTGTTCCAGAAAGGATTTAGAGTGTCAGCATGTTACTTAATATCAAGGCTTCAGTTTCCTCATCTCTAAAGGAGAGGTTTCATGTAGCTGACCTAAGTTCCTTCCAGCTCTTACACTTTGTGACTCTGATTCCAATGATGATGTTGGCCATCTTCCCTTAGGAGTCCTGCCAACACTTCCTATTTAGACTAGGAAAAATTAAAAGGAAAAAGAACTGAGCCCACAACCCTGACCCACTGTTTACTTATATCGGTGTATATGTGTGATGTGTGTGTGTCTGTTTGTGCTCACATGTGTGTGTTTGCATGTGGAGGTCAGGGTCAACATTGAATGACCTCAGTCTCTTTCTGTTGTGGGCTGTCCACCAGACACATGGGTTTAAGCCAATAGAAAGTCTTTATTAGCTGACTGGTGACTACACTGAGTGTTCAGGATCCCAGTGTAGCCCCAGGCCTTTCTCAGGGTGAGTTTTTAAGCACAAACACCATGTCCTTTATTGACATACTTTAGTTAAAAAGAACAGTTAGCCAGAAGTGGAATGACAGAAGCCAAAAAGCAAGGTTGGTATATTTAGAGACTTCTCCATAACTGTGAACTCTGATGGATCAGGTCTTTGTTTCCATTTTGGCTAGTGGTGCGGTCTGTGTGCTGAGTTTTATGGCCTAAGTGGAATTTCCATCATGGGGTCAGTTGTGCTAAGTTCTGAGGCCCTGTTACATTTCTACCTTACTTCTTAGAGGTTCTCACACTGATCCTGGAGCTCGCCAGTTAGGCTAGACTGGCTGTCCAGCGAGGGATCTTTCTGTCCCTACTCTCCCACCACTGGGATTATAGGTGCATGCTGCCAAATAGGCTTTTTACATGACTGCTGGGGATCCGAACTCAGGTCCTCACGCTTGTGGACAAGCACTTTACTCATTGAACCATCCTTGTTATTGGCTTCTGATAATGACATCACCGTCCTGCCAGTGATCCAGGACCAAGGCTTAGTATCATCTTCAGGTCTTCTAGCTCTTATTTCTAAATGTCCCTTACTGAGCCATATGGAGTCTTAGCTCTGCCATTCTATCCTTCTGTGGCTAAGCCCTTTCCTATAAAGCCCTTGTTAGCTATTTCTGTACCATTCTGTATTTACTTATTTATTTATTTTGAAACAGACTGTAGCTATATTGTTCAGGATAGCCTCCAATTCCTATGCTAAAGCGAGCCTCCTGCCTCAGAAGTAGCTCGGATTATAGGACCATGTCACCATATCTGACTTGATCTTTGGTCTTGACGCTGCTGTCTGAGTAAATTTCCTGGAGCACAGCTTCAACGCAGCCAGTTCTCTGTTCTGGTATCTCAGTGACTCCCTGCTGTCTGCAGAACGTGGTCCAGATAGCCTGGCTGCAGCCTGAGCTGTGAGCTGGTGGAACAGACTCTTCTCCTCTTGACCTTCGTGGACAAACCAAACCGACCCACAACATGCCTTACTTTCCTGCCTTGGCTTATAACCTGTCATAACTTACCTGGCTTTTTTGTCTGTTGAATCATCTCTATCCATATTTTAGCTCTTTCAAGGCTTGTATCAAGTCTTGTCATTTATTTTAACTACTTGGTGACTTGGGCCACTCCATCCTGGACTAACTTGTAATTTCCCCAAGGATAGAGACCACATTTTACTTTTCTTGCAACCCCAACCCTCATACCTGGCCCACTACTAGAGAACTTGAACTGAGATAGATTGAGACGTAATCAGGAATTATTTTCTCAGCTCATGGCTGGAAATCATCTGAACAAATCATCTCTTTTCACAAATGAGAAAATCCAGGGTCAGAGAAGTAAAATTGCTTGCCCAGACTTCTCAGCTGCCTGATGTAGGTTTGTTTGTGCTCTGGTGACCCACTTGTGTCTTTATCCTAAATAGACCTGCTTTTATTTTCCTTTCCCTACTTGGATGGAAACACTGTAACCGTGTCACATTGTTCCTTACGGGACTATAGTTTGTCATTTTGTTTTTGAAATGTATATTGGAAGTGGAGCTGGTTTGAGCAAATCTATAGTTATATTTAAAAAAATAAACATTAAGGGGCAACACTGCAGACAATTAAGGTTCAAACAATGAAATTTAAGATAGAAGGGACCTTAGACATCATCTAGTCCCAGCCTCTCATTTTGAGCAAATAAGAAACAAACAAAACCCAAGAATTGGAGACAGTAGTGACTGGTCAATAACATGAACTATCGGTACAAGTATTGACACTGAAGCTGTGGAATAAGTCACTAGATGTGCGAGGCTCTGGTTGATGAGTTCATGGGGGTCTGTTTTGTGTGTCTAGATCAAATGATGTGAGGCTCTGGTTGATGAGTTCGTGGGGGTCTGTTTTGTGTGTCTAGATCAAATGATGCGAGGCTCTGGTTGATGAGTTCGTGGGGGTCTGTTTTGTGTGTCTAGATCAAATGATGCGAGGCTCTGGTTGATGAGTTCGTGGGGGTCTGTTTTGTGTGTCTAGATCAAATGATGCGAGGCTCTGGTTGATGAGTTCGTGGGGGTCTGTTTTGTGTGTCTAGATCAAATGATGCGAGGCTCTGGTTGATGAGTTCGTGGGGGTCTGTTTTGTGTGTCTAGATCAAATGATGCGAGGCTCTGGTTGATGAGTTCGTGGGGGTCTGTTTTGTGTGTCTAGATCAAATGATGCGAGGCTCTGGTTGATGAGTTCGTGGGGGTCTGTTTTGTGTGTCTAGATCAAATGATGCGAGGCTCTGGTTGATGAGTTCGTGGGGGTCTGTTTTGTGTGTCTAGATCAAATGATGTGAGGCTCTGGTTGATGAGTTCATGGGGGTCTGTTTTGTGTGTCTAGATCAAATGATGTGAGGCTCTGGTTGATGAGTTCATGGGGGTCTGTTTTGTGTGTCTAGATCAAATGATGTGAGGCTCTGGTTGATGAGTTCATGGGGGTCTGTTTTGTGTGTCTAGATCAAATGATGTGAGGCTCTGGTTGATGAGTTCGTGGGGGTCTGTTTTGTGTGTCTAGATCAAATGATGTGAGGCTCTGGTTGATGAGTTCATGGGGGTCTGTTTTGTGTGTCTAGATCAAATGATGTGAGGCTCTGGTTGATGAGTTCATGGGGGTCTGTTTTGTGTGTCTAGATCAAATGATGTGAGGCTCTGGTTGATGAGTTCATGGGGGTCTGTTTTGTGTGTCTAGATCAAATGATGTGAGGCTCTGGTTGATGAGTTCGTGGGGGTCTGTTTTGTGTGTCTAGATCAAATGATGTGAGGCTCTGGTTGATGAGTTCGTGGGGGTCTGTTTTGTGTGTCTAGATCAAATGATGATGTTTGGAAAAATTTCGAGGCAACTCTGCGGCTTAAAGAAAAGCCCACGGTCACGTGACTCCAGATACTTCTGGGAATGGTTGAATACAGTGTTTAACAAGTAAGTGACTCTAATTAAGTGAAGAAATGTGGGAATTTTTACAACTAGACAGGTTCTAAATTGCTTTTTGGCTAGTTGGTTATTTCTTGTGTTTCAAATTATTTTTCTTTTGAACAATATGCATAGTATGATCCTAATTTTTTTTATAAACAATAAAACACAAACAGAAAAGTACCTTATAAAATATTAAATTGCTTGTCTGGGTTACAGAAGATTAGTGTATTTTTATTTTTTAAGATTTTTTCATTTTTGCTTTCTGCGTATGTGTGTTGGCTGCATGTACGGATGTGCACCACATGTGTGCCTGGTGCTCACAGAGGTTAGAAGGGCATCATTCCCTGGAACTGGAGCTGCAGACAGTTGTGAGCTGCCATGTAGGTGCTGGGAACTGAACCCAGGTCCTCTACAAGAGCAATAAGTGCTCTTACCCAGTAAGCCATCTCCAGTCCCAAGTGGGTTTTTTCTTATTTTATTCTTATTTCTATTGATGCCCTTCAAATGATCTAAAACGAATTTTTATTCTTTTTATACTCAACAGTATATGTAACTTTGAAATAGCTCATTCTCTTTCTTCTTAAGGAATGTTATTAGCGTTTTGAGTCCTACTAGGAGAACTCTGGTGTTTAAAAACACGCCTTTAATCCTAGCACTCGGGAGGCAGAGCCAGGCGGATCTCTGTGAGTTCGAGGCCAGCCTGGTCTACAGAGTGAGTTCCAGGAAAGGCACCAAAGCTACACAGAGAAACCCTGTCTCGAAAAACCAAAAAAAACAAAAACCAAAAAAAAAAACAAAAACAAAAAAATAACCTTAGTGTAGCCAGATGTGGTGGCTCACACTTTTAATCCAAGCACTTGAGAGACAGAGACAGGAGAATCTCTGTGAAATCAAGGGCAGCCTGGTCTATATAAGTGAGTTTCAGAACACTCAGGACTACATAGAGAAAAATTTAAATAAATTAGAATAAATGAAAAATAAAACCTTAGTATGTGGCATACTCATAGAAGTACTGTATTGAAACAGGTATGACACACTCATTGCTTAACCTCACCATGTGACTGCAAAGAAAAAGGCATTGCAGAAGTTAGTAAATAGTACAAAGAAGCTAATTTGAAAATGGTTTCAAAATTATTCCCTTTTTAATAGTTTGTTTGTTTGTTTAAGACAGAGTCTCTCTATGTAGCTCTGGCTGTCCTGGAACTCAATATGTAGACTGGGCTAGCTTCGAACTCATAGAGATCCAGCTGCCTTTCCTGGGATTAAAAGTGCGCCACCATACCTGGCTTCTTGTTAATGTTTTATCAGTAATGAAAACTGGTCCCCAGATAGTCACTATATTGTGATAGGGATCTCCTATCACAAGCTCCATGACACATATGAATGCTTGCCTAACATAGGGAAGACCTGGCTTTAAGCCCCAGAACCAAAACAATAAATTAAATCCCACCATGTCCGGTATGAGAGCACATACCTGTAATCTCTCCACTGAGCAGGCAAGGGGAAAAGATCATGAGTTCAAGGCTAGCCTGGCTGGCACAGTGAGACTCTGCCTCCAAAACGTTGGTAATTATATTGATATATCTTGTTAGAGCTTCCAAAGAGTAAAACTTAAGCAAAAAGCACTAAAGAGAACCACAGTTGTTTTTGTTTTTGTTTTTTTTTCCGTAGTTCCCATTAATACATTTACTCCTCAGTCATTTGAAATAAAAATTGATTTCTGGTCCATCTTTATATTGGTGAACACAACTAAGAAACTAGTGGCAAGGGACGTGAACTACCTCTGTTTTCTTGTCAACAGAGTAGATTATGAACGCATCAGGGATGTTGGCCCTGACAGGGCAGCATCTGAGTGGCTACTTCGGTGTGGGGCCAAAGTACGCTACTGTGGCCACCAGAAGTGGCTACAGGATTACAACCACATCCCAGGAGGCTCTGAGGGCAGATACAAGATTCAAGCAATTGATGCCACCGATTCTTGTATCATGGATGTTGGACTGGATCACATGGGTAAGTCCCAGCCATTCGCTTTTAGGGCATGCAGGTGATTTACAATGAATGTTTTGTTACAGTTTGCTCACTGTTATAGTCATGGTCATGTATTTCAGTAAAATTGATTGTTTATTCCTGTGTTAGATATTTATCTTCAAAGCGAATAGAGATCATGTGATATGCACCTTCCTCCCTTATGAGCATCTCTCTGTGTTCTTTTGTTCACTTAAAACTTAAAGCTTGTTTGATTTGGTCAGACTATCTTAGTCAAACTTATGTCTTTGTGAGCCCCTCAGTAACATAACACTAATAAATCCAGACAGCTTCTGCTCATGTGGGAATTCCTTTCTTCCAATACCTGGGCGTATGACTTCAGAGTGGCCCTTGCACCAGCCCACCCTGTGTAAGGAATATGTCATATGGTCAACAGGGTTCCCATAGAATGGTCAAAGCTAGGACAGTCTTGTCTGTGAACCAAGGACTGTTAGTCATGGTAATAGTAAAACGGATTCTTAAACTATGCGTTCCCCCCCCCCCAGAAGGCCTAGAGCATGTTGAAAAAATCATACTATGCAAGTGTCATTATGTTGAAGATAACTGTTTGCAGAGGCTTAGTCAACTTGAAAAATTACGAAAAAGCCTATTGGAAATGGAGATCATCGCCTGTGGGAATGTCACCGACAATGGCATCATTGCTTTGCGACATTTTAGGTAAGTGGTCAAAGCCAGAACTTGATGAGGTGGACAATCAGAATATGAAACAGTAATCTCAGATCGCAGGCAGTTTGAGATGTTTGAAACACTGGAACCAAAGGACTAAACCGTTTATCTCTTAACTAGCTGCTTTATCTGGCTGCTTCAAGGCTTCTTCCTCTTACAGAAACTTGAGTACCTTTAAGAACTTCGGGTGGTGTTTGTTTATGTTATTATTAATATTTATGTACAAAGGGTAGCTGTTTTGTATGTGTATAGAAATAAAAAAGACTCAGAAATGTCAATGAAATAAGGAAAAATGATAATTTTAAAGTCTCGCATGAGTTTTATTTAAAGTAGCCTTCCAATACTATTGCTCTAAAAGCCATTTGGAAGGTATGTGGTGATGTAAATACCTTCTACATGTTACTTTTCCTAAACATCATATAAATTGAATTCATTTTTACAGCCATAAAAGGCCACACTGAAGTGACTTTGTTTTTTTCTCTGTTTGCAGGAACCTCAGGTATTTGTACTTAAGTGATCTTCCTGGAGTCAAAGATAAAGAAAATCTTGTCCAAGTCTTTCAAACAACACTGCCTTCTCTAGAACTAAAATTAAACCTGAAGTAAAACACATGTCTGATTTCAGTACAAAGGGTCACTTGAAATTGCTCATACTAAATAGCTACACACCCAACATAATCACCAATAGAACTAAGGAGGTGTTTTAATAATGGAGAAGTAGAGAATAATATTTAAAAGTGACTCACTAAAGTTACTTAGTTGGAAATGAGAAATTATGTACATTGAATCACTTTTAAAAATATGACATAACATTTTAATTCTAATGTCTGCCTCATTGGCATGTATACTGTATGTATTGCTTGGTGTAGGTATTGACATAGAGATCTTTAAACTGCATTGCAAATATTCTTTTTTGTATTATAATAATTTACATCTTTAAAGGCACTGAGGCATGGTGCTGTAGATGCCCGATTATGAAGAACTGAAAATTCAGTTACAGATTCATTGATGGAGTCGGCTGTACACAGTTGTGAGTGGTGTTGAGAACAGCACGCTGTATTACTTCCCAGGATTTGCACACGTTGCTCAAGCTTCTGCATTTCTGTGTTCCTAATAGGACATACTTTTTAAAAATACCCTTTCTCAGAATGAAGAGTGCTGGTTAATTCATCCTACTTCTAAGCTTGGGCTACTACTGGATAGAACTGAACACAGGTTCTCGTCTATACCCAACTAGTTTTGCTGGTAAAACAAAGCAGGAACCAGGCTGTCCTTACTCCCTATCTACTTCAAACAGAATGTTAGTGTGCTGACTAAAAGCTAAATTTTGCTGTCCCTCAAATATTTTGAATGCTACCTCCTATGAACTCAAGGGACATAAAAATATAAACATGAAAATGAATTTTATATCTAGAAAACACTAATAAAGAATGTCATAAGGGGATAAAAACTAGTCTTTAATCTTTTACCTGAACTAGCTGTAATTCCATCATTGTTAGTTCTATGCTGATCCATGTGTAGGTCTCTGTATACATGGTTGGATATCAGGTTGCTGAATATAAATTTGACTAGGAATGACCTTCTGCAGTGCAACTCTCAGGCAGAAAAGGGAACTCCAGCTGGTTTTAGAACTCTGGTTATAAAAAAAAACTCCTAATTCATGGGAAAAATGCAAATTACAGCTATCACTGTCATTTGCAAGTCAGAAAATAGTAAATAAAAACAAAGACAAGGCAGAAGACATGTAGAATGGTCTCGTGTAGTATGTGCTGATTCCACGTGGGAGAGGAGGTTTGCAGGTTTGCTCCAATTTCCATTGAGCGTAGGCATAAATGTAATAGACTGCACCGAAGTAAGGCAAGCCCTTTTATCTCAGGTCTGTTTCAGTACTGTGTGGCCCAACAGCTAATTCGTCATGACTTCATCTGGAGAGACTTTTCTAGTCTACAGTTTTCTGTAAAACTACTGGATAAATTAGGCAGTTACCATCATTTGCTTCCTTCAAATACATGTTTATTGATTTAAGAAGAGGGTTGGGGGAGGCAATTTTAACTATTCACAGAAGTTGATACCCTTCCTTGTCATTTAACATGGCTATTTAAGAGGAATTGAATAACACCGGGGCTGTTATTTAACCCACCGTCAGGTCTATGGAAGAAGCTTCATATACTTAGGAAGCCTTAATTTGCCTTGGAGTAGCCAAGATTAATGAACAGAATTTAGTAAACTACGTAGCAGGAAGTGAACGGGGCTAAGTGATGTCATGAAATTAACACAGGAAGAAAAATGAGAGTGCAGAAGAAATGTTGTAAAGGTGCAGGAAAATAGAGCTTTGAAGTGCATGTCTGAGAACTCCTGTGAACCAGCAGCACCAACCAGAAATGATAGTGAGAAACTGAGACAGGCTTACATGCCCATGTCCAGGGGACAGCGGAGAAAAGCTTGGCTACCAGCAACAATAAACCAAGTCGGAGGTAATTTTAATTTTAAGTCTCACTGTTTAAAAATCCCCTGTGTTCGTTTTACCACTTCCTCATTTGTTGTACTGTATTCATTAGCATGTTATGTACACATACATATATGTACATGTGTATGAGTGTGTATTTACAGACATATACATGGACATGATATATATAATGTAATAAGAGATACTTTCAGGAGAGAATATCAATTTGCAATCTGCGTATTTCCTGATTCACCTTAAAGTCCACAAGCAATTACATCTAAATCCAGATCATGTGAGTTTTGCTTATAGAACAGTCTTCAGGTGTGAGGGTGAGCTGAAAAACAGAGTGATAATTATTTTCTGGCTGACAGGTTCTTTCTGTGAGGCCTGTGGGTCTTGTTCTATCCCTTTCTGATGCATCCTTTCTTAGGATAAAGATAAAAGTATATGCAAGAGATGTATAAGTATCTCATTGGTTATACAAGCATAAAACCTACAAAGTTTTAAGACTAGATATTTCTATCAACTTAGATATCCTAAAACATGTCTTCAAACACAAAAATCAAGAAAGAGCAAATAGGAAATAGAATCACAAACATTCTGACTTCAGGGACCAAAATCATACTTAAATATGATTTGAAAACAACAGTAGAGATAGGACTCAAGGCAAGACAGATCTAAAGAAACGCATGTGGACATTCCATAATCCACTTTTCACACGAGGCATATGGCAAACTGAAGCAGAAGTCCTTTCGACATCATCTGTTGCAGCTATGGGCAGTAGACACAGTTCACATTCGGTCTTTAAGCTCTGCTGCTTAGATACGCAAACGGTGAAACCCCAAGCTTTTGCTCTCTTCTCTGGACAGCTCCACCAAGCATGGGCGTCTGGATCTGGAATTTCTCTTCATATCTTGCCAAGTGGCCTCCAGCTTCCTGTCTGTGTTTTCTCTTGATGTGTGGTCACTACAGGAATCAAATGTCTACATTTTTTTTTCTTCAAATGATTGGTTTTTCATCACTCTGCCCGCTCCTTAAATATTTGGCAAATGGTAGTTAAATTTCTTGGTACTACACTGGTACTTCTTATTGTCCAAAGCTGGGAGGAGGGTGCTGCTCGTAAGCTGAGGTAGGTACTGCAACTGAAAACAAAACACAAAGTCAGGTTCAACGCTAGGCCATGCAAGGCTTTCATTATTATTTAGAATACATCACAAAAGAAATAGCTTTGGAGGTACAGAAATAAATCTTTCTCTTAGGAAATCCAGAACCAGAGATGGGGAGAAGTGTTTCCATTTGGATTTTCCTTTTCTTTCAAAGATTTGATTTATATTTTAAAAGCAGCCCAAGCCAGGTTTGTTGGCACAAAATGTAATTCCAGCACTCAGGGAGCTGAAGCAGTAAGATCACAATGGACCAGCCTGGGTTACATAAGGAGACCTGCCTCAAACAAAGCAAAAACACAAAAGCAACCAAGACCTTGGGTTAAGTTCCCACCACCATGCACAAACACACAGAACCCACATTAAAAAGGAAAAACATGAGCCGGGCGGTAGTGGCACACGCCTTTAATCCCAGCACTCAGAAGGCAGAGCCAGGCGGATCTCTGTGAGTTCGAGGCCAGCCTGGGCTACCAAGTGAGTTCCAGGAAAAAGGCGCAAAGCTACCCGGTGTATCTCAGTAATAACTTGCTTGCTTACATGTGAGAGGCCCCAGCACCACACACACACACACACATACAAAGAGAATTTAAAGACTATGGAAGAGCAGGTGATATCTGCATTATTGGAGAACAAAAGAGATTCACAGCGTTTGAGAATATCATGTAAGCCAAGGCCCTGTCCAGTAGAGAAAACAGATGTGCAGACCACTTGGGTGCATTGCCCACTTACTCCTCTAATTAAAAAGACAACACATCCATCTTCCTTCAAGCTTCAACAACAAATGTCCGTGTCAAATGAAAATAAGAACAGGCATATATATATATATATATATATATATATATATATATATATATATATATATTTTTTCGGTTTTTCGAGACAGGGTTTCTCTGTGTAGCTTTACGCCTTTCCTGGAACCTATATATTTTTTAATTGTACCATGTGGCCTTATGTATCTGGAACAAAGATACTCTTAGTTATTTTAAATAAAACAGTCCTCCAGGACTTCAATACACCAAACAGTGAGGTTCTTTATTCCTTCCAATAGAAATATTTCAGGAGGTCTCTTTGCTCTTGAACACAAAGTATCAGTGAAATGGAGATAACTCAAGGAGGAAAGAGAGAGGGGACTTCTGGCCTGATTTACTCACTGGGCCGTATATGATAGAGAATAATATCTCTTAGTTTTGTAACCATGGTCTACCTCAGAGCCTTGACATTGAGAAAGCTATTATTCCTAATAATAGCTCTATCTCTTCCCTTCCCAAACCACCCACTCACCCAACTACCCCCCCTACACACACACACACACCAACCAGGTATATATTTGAGGAAGTAGGGCCTACAAAGAATAGATTAAATGTGGTAGTTTGAACAAGAATGGCCCTTATTATTTTGAATGCTTGGTTCCTAGTTTCTAGAACTGTTTGGGGAAGGATTAGGAGGTGTGGCCTTGTTGGAAGAAATGTATCACTGAGGGTGGGCTTTGAGGTTTCAGAAACCCATGCCAGTCTCCCTCCCCGCAACTCTCTCTCTCTTTCTCTTTGCTTCCTGTGGATAATATGTATGCTCTCAGCTATGGCTCCAGTGTCATGCCTGCCTGCCCGCCTGCTGCCATGCTCCCAACCATGATGGTTATGGACCCACCCTCTGAAACTCCAAGCAAGCCCCCAATTGAATGCCTTCTTTTTCAAATTGTCTTGGTCATGATGTTTCACCACAGCAACAGACGATAACTAAGACACTAAGGCAAGGTCATTTGAAGCTTGTGAATCTACACGGATCCAAAAGTGATCAAGAACAGCCAACCCATCTCAGCTATGGTTCAACTAGATTCTAGATTGTCACAGATTTTTGCCATTTAATTTGAGCAATGTATCCACTTTACACTAGTCGGGATTTCTCACTGATTCATGTTTGCTGCTGGATCCTGTCCTGTGATTAAATGTGCTATCCTGCAGGTATCCAGTAGGCCCTTGTTGCTGAGTTTCTCTTCACCAGCTCTGACAAAGGACCAGAAAGGAAAACAATTCCATTTTTGGAGAAACCTGCAATGTTGACACTGGAGGTAGTATGTCAAAGGTCTGATTTCATTCTCCAAAGTATAAGAAACAACCTGCGTTCATGCACAGCAGACAGCTTGGCTCCTGTGTAGCATCAGGAACAGCATGGCAAGGACAACTTTAGGATTCAGGAAAGGGCCTTAAGAAGCAAGTGTCTCTGAGGCCCTGGTTGGTAATTCAGATGACCTGTCTCCTACTTGTGGACTGAGGCTGCTGGGGCTGCAAGCTACACTTGTCACATCCTAGATTCCAACTCAGTACCAGGCAACGGGCGTGAGATCATTTGAAACTGTAACCTTGGAGGTTTCTGTAAAGCAGTGCACCAGTTTTACCCCAGTCAGGTGCTTCCGACTCTGTCTCAGGGTCTTCCTCACTGACTTGTCATGTTGCCTTGTCAACTCCCCAACTTCTCGAAGGCTGTCAAAATATGGATGCTGCAACAGCTGTTCACATGTCAGCCTCTCAGCAGGGTCCATGTGGAGGCAGCCCTGGAAGAGTAGAAAATCCCTTTTTACTCCTTTGAAGTTGCAATAACTTATATTTTCTTTTTTTTTTTTTTGAAAGACTGAGCACATTTATTTATTTTTAATTTTTACCATTTTTAAATTCTTTCCTAGATGTTTAAACTTTATGTGCATGAGTATTTTGCCTGCATGTACACCACATGTGTGCCTGGTGCTCATAGAAGTCAGAAGAAGGCATTGGATCCCCTGGAACTGGAGTTACAGATGTTTGTGATTCATTTGGTGCTGGGAACCAAACCCAGGTCTTCTATAAGGATAGGCGCTCTTAACCACTGAGCCTCTCCAGCACTGATTTTCACTATGTTTTTTTTTTTCAGAGCTGAGGACCGAACCCAGGGCCTTGCGCTTGCTAGGCAAGCGCTCTACCACTGAGCTAAGTCCCCAACCCCGATTTTCACCATTTTTAATTGATATATAAAGTTATACAGATGGATGGGGTGCTATGTGATAATTACATACACTCATACAAATGTGTAATCAAGATACTTAGCATTTCCATTTCCTTAAACAGTTATCATTTCTCTGTTAGGAGCCTTAACTCTTCTTTGGTTCTTCATAAAATATGCAACAAATTATGTTACAGTCACCCTGCTGTGCCACAGCACATTAGAACACACCCCTGACTGTGTTGGCATCCTTTGTCCAGAATTGTGCCTGAGCACGTGAGAAATGAGTTTTCTGTGAAACACTAAACTCTCGTCAGCTGGAAATAGAAGGGATAAATGTTGGGAGGGGGGTTCCTCCTCATGTTCTTGGGGCATTTGGTGCCCTGCCATGGGGGGAGTACATGATTTTGGAGTTGAGCTCAGTGGCCAATGGGAATAATTTGTTGAGCTGTTTTGTATTTTTATCCTTGAATCAGGTTCATACACGGCAGAAATGAAGTTCACAGTGTCATTATTCTCCGCTAGTCTAGTTCTTCCATTCCCCGTTCTAGAATCTGCCAGCCTTTCTGATAGTTAGATCTAGAAATAGTCTGTGCATTACAAGCATGCATGTACACAAGGAAAGACAAGCCCTTTATATTACATCATTCTTAGCTACTTCTTTGCCCTTAAACAGACCATGGAGCTCATACTCAGAAAGCAGTCACAGCTGTATACCCCAAAGAACTGTCTCAATTTTGTATTTGTCCTTTGACAATTTCATGCTTGTATATAGCATCAATAAACTTTGACTACTTTTTGAAATATTGGGAAAATGGCTATACATTGCAAATTGTTGCTGTACCATATTTTCCATAAGCCGTATTTCTAAAAATATATATGTAAACCAACTTTAAAATGTATACGGGGTTGACTATTTAAAGATTTATTTCATTATTTATTTCATTATTTATTTATTTATTTATTTGGTTTTTAAAGACAGGGTTTCTCTGTGTAGTTTTGGTGCCTGTCCTGGCCTCAAACTCACAGAGATCCTGTTGGCTCTGCCTCCCAAGTGCTGAGATTAAAGGCGTGCGCCACCACCGCCTGGCTATTTAAAGATTTATTTATTTGTATTTTATATATATGAATGCCTGCCTGCGTGTATGTCTGTGTACCACATGTGTGTAGTGCCCACGGAAGCCAGAAAAGGGCATCTGAACCCCTGGAGCTGGAACATTTTTAATGACTTATTTATCCTTATTTTATGTACATTGGTGTTTTCCCTGCATGTATGTCTGTGTGAGGGTGTCAGATCCCCTGGAACTAGAGTTACAGACAGTTGTGAGCTGCCATGTGGATACTGGGAATTGAACCCAGGTCCTCTGGAAGAGCAGCCAGTGCTCTTAACCACTGAGCCATCTCTCCAGTCCAAAATGGATGTTTTTCAAAAGAGGATTTTTAAAGGAACATTTCATCAGAACCCCTGGAACAGTTGTGAGCTCCCATGTGGGTGCTGAGAGTTAAGCCCTGGTGTTCTGGAATAGTAGTCAGCGCTTTTAACCTCTTAGCCATCCTTCCATCCCATGAGTTGGTTATTTAAAGGATCCTGCAGTTATGAATGTTTTTTTTTTTAAGGAAAGTATAATTTTGTAAAACACCACCCTTAAGATTTCCATTTTGTATAAATTTAGAATTCCAAAATCATCTTACTTTTATTTAAAGTGAAAAGCATGTATTTGCACTATAATAGAATGAGACCCATTTTTTAAATTGACATTTTTCTTTCTTAAAAAAACATTTTTAATGAATATTTATCTTTATTTTATGTACATTGGTGTTTTGCCTGTATGTATGCCTGTATAAGGATGTTAGATCCCCTGGAACTGGATTTACCGACAATTTTGAGCTGCCATGTGGGTGTTGGGAATTGAACTTGGGTCCTCTGGAAGAGCAGCCAGTGCTCTTAACCACTCAGCCATCTCTCCATCCCAAAATTGATGTTTTTCAAAGGAAAGATTTTAAAGAAACATTTCATCAGTTGACAATTAATTCTGACAACGGCATGCTTCCCGGTCTCTTGAAAGCCAGGATTTTACCTTTAAGAAGTCCAGGGCAGGGTAGGAGATGTTTGGAAATTTCAACTCGAGGGTTTCCTGTCAAAAAGAAAAGGGACTTTTAAATGACAGCCTACATTTTAATTGAAGTTACCTCACGCTAAATTTCTTCTGAGTAGATGTACCTTCCTGGCATCCTCCTCCACCCTTTCCCGCTCTGCCTCCCACAGGTGATAACCTCCTTGTGACTGTCCACTAGCCTCTTCTCCCTTCACCTCCAAGACGCTTTTCCAGCTCTGTTTCCCGATCACTCACTTCCTTCCTGAATAAGGTAGCAGTGTGAGTAAACACTGACCTACCGAAGCGGGCGAA
This sequence comes from Peromyscus eremicus, assembly GCF_949786415.1. NCBI lineage: Eukaryota > Metazoa > Chordata > Mammalia > Rodentia > Cricetidae > Peromyscus > Peromyscus eremicus. Next base: position 67,824,975 of record NC_081430.1, read on the forward strand.
AACAAAGAGCAGCACAACGCACGGGCCAAGCTAGTACTTGTTTGTTTGTTTCTTGCTTTGCTTTGTATAAAATGCCTTTCCTGACAATGACTTTGGGCATTAATTATTGCATTTATTGACATTTGGATAAAGGGAACTTCAAAATACATTTTTACCCCTACCCAGATGAACTCGTGCCCATTGGATTTCTGGAATAAACACTGTTGTTACCTCCCATAAGTGCCTGCTGTGTGTCTGATCAGCCCACAGTTTAAAGAGTCTCCCCACCAGGCTCTCATCTCCCTCCGCCTTATTAAGGCTGGTGCATGCCATTCACTTGGCTGAGAGTAACACTGTAAATGGGGGGAGGGGCGCGGGGGGGCGAAGGGGGGTCTGCTGTGAGGAGGTAAGTTAAGGAGCTGTCTCACTGCAAAGACTGATTGAAGATGGAAGCTGAACAGAATCAATGTCCACAGTGCATGATGTGTGTTAATATGGTAGTGTGAGCTGAGGGCTGGAGCCATTGGCCAGGCCCATCTAATGCGTGGGGCTGGGGCTGTATGTAGTTCAGAGCTTCAGAGCAGTGTTGGTTTAGACAGGGAGCCAGGCTCAACACAATCCTCAATGGCACACATGCTAATGACCAAAAAGGGAAGTGCCTCCATTTAAGAAGAGGGGAAAACAATCCTACCTTGCCCTTGTATTAGCCCTTGAGAGGGTCGCCTTTGCCCTCACCACTAAAATAGCTCTTTCTGTGTATTTATCTAACCTAAGCAATGCTGCAGACTGACCTTACTACATCAGCCCTCCGAGCTCAGGAACAATGCCTAGGATGACCTGCATTGACTGTAATACACCAGGCCCCTCCAGCCTGCTGAACCAGTTCCCCAGCCCCAGCAGTCAGCAGGCCTTGCTAGGCAGGGTGACTGACCCGGCAGAGGGAAAGGACACAGATGTTCAACCGGCACAGCCGTGTGCTGCTGTTTCCTGCGTTTCTGTCAACAGGAAATCCCTTGCAGGACCAACCTCTGGGAACCGGGAGAGGAGCGTCCCATTTATAGAGCCCTGGCTGTTTTGGAGGCTCCGCCAGCGGACAATCAGCCAGGAAACTGCTAAGGGATATTTGGTGCAGAACTGAGGATGTCCAGGTCACAGGGGAGCCACTGGGTCGCTTCCCACAAGCCAGGTGCTGTGCACGCCTCTCCATCCCAGCATGACCCGCTTTCCCCAATGCTGGTAATGCTGGTGATGCTGTGGGGAGATGGACTCTTGGCTGGTGGGGCAGAGACAGAAGGCAACCACAAGGGACCAAAGGGACTTCCATCTGGAAACTGAAGTGTTGGTTTCCAGCTGAAAGCGCCTTTCTCCGACAGTGGAAACTCGACCCACAAACCTTATTTATGCCCGGAAACTGTATTATTACTCTTTTCTTTGCAGTGCTAGGAACCCACCGGGGTCTGCTGGGTAAGCACTCTATCACGGAGCAATAGCCACCCCAAGTCATGATATACCTTTTCATTGTAATACAGACCCACTAGAAGACATTTCAAAAATGTAAAAATACAGTGGTGGGGGGAGGTGAAAATGGTACCCAAAAATCTCACTACAAAGAGATACCCACTGTAAACTGGACATGGTAGTGCACACATCTAATCCAAATACTTGAGAGGTGAAGGCAAGAGATTGAGGAGTTTAAGGCCACTCTGGGCTGTCTCAAAAATAAACAGGAAAAAAAAAAAAAAAAGAAAGAAAGATATCCTTTCTTAACTATTTATTTAAGAAATGTAAAGGGGTTTGCATACATAGTCTCGTATGGCATATGCCGGTAATCTCAACCCTCAGGATCGGATCATAAGGTTGGGGAATCAAAAGTTCAAAACCATGGTTAGAGAGATGGCTGAGCTGTTAAGTGTGCTGGCTGCTTTTCCAGAAGACTGATGATTAATTCTCAGCACCCACATGGTGGCTTAAGACCATCTGTAACTCCACTTCCAGGGGATCCAGCTGCCTCTTACGCCTCCATGGGCACCAGACAGGCAAGTAGTACACAGACATAGACATGTATGCAGAAAAAAACACCCATATTCATAAATAAAGAATTGGAATTTTTTACAAGTTCAAAGCTAGCCTGGGCTATAAACTAAGACCTTATCTCAAGGGAAAAAAAATAAAGTAAAAATTTGCATATTTCCCAGAGGTTGCCATTTTTTTTATATTTATATGTGCATTTAATATAAATGTTTTATTAAATATTTATTTGAATTATTTTAAATTATACTGTTCAATAACCACTTTCTTCCCTCAGCAACCTGCTGTAGACTTTTCCAGATGAATAAACTCAGAACTAATTATCTTTACTAGTCCCATGACAGCTATGGCACAGATGTTCTGTAACTTAACCTCCCTACCAAACTCCAAAGGTAATGATGTGAATGCTTCACCTCCATACCCTTGTCTAATGGTTTCATTGGGATGAGTTATTAAAAGTGGGTCGGAGCCGGGCGGTGGTGGTGCACGCCTTTAATCCCAGCACTCGGGAGGCAGAGCCAGGCGGATCTCTGTGAGTTCGAGGCCAGCCTGGGCTACCAAGTGAGTTCCAGGAAAGGCGCAAAGCTACACAGAGAAACCCTGTCTCAAAAAAAAAAAAAAAAGTGGGTCGGGGATGTAAACATTTAGATTTTCTTAGTCCTTTTAAAAAACGTGTTTCCCCCCACATTAACCATACAGCAGCAGAATAGGGTCCTTACGGTTTTGCTCCATGTTCTGGGAAGTAAGTACACTGTAGGGAATTTGGACAATGCGGGGGGGGGGGGGGGGGGGGGGGGGGGGGGGGGGGGGGGGGGGGGGGGGGGGGGGGGGGGGGGGGGGGGGGGGGGGAGGCCGGCGGGGGGGAGTGGCCTGCTTTCACTTGGTGAGTCAGTGTTTAGGTTTGCTTCAAGTGGATTGGCTCCGAGCGGTCTGTGTTCATCCATGTCAACGATAAGGGACCGGAGCGGCCAGGGCAGGCGGGTTTTGCTTTCCTGGCTGGCTAACACTGTTCCCAGGGCCTTCTGAGTTTGAACTGAGGCCAGGACCTTGCTCACCAGCTTGCTCCAATTTTCTGTGTCACTCTTAGACAAAACTTTCAATGCGGGCTGAGCCATGGGGAGTAGGTGAATCACTACGAAAAGCCTAGCTAGGCTGACCTAAAGAACCACCTCCAAAATGGGTTACTCACCATGTCTTCAGGGTCTGGAATTTTCACCCCACTGAAGTACTGATTCATGCTAAATACTTGCTGGTGCCTGGGAATGAGATCCCCTTTGGACAAGAAGAGACGGAAGTTAAGTGGGATTGCTTGGGAAACATGGGGCTGGTTTCCCTCCACGGCAGTGTGGACCTGTGCCTCCAGCTGCCAAGGCTGCAGCTTTCTTTTCCCAACAGGAGAATCATCCAGGCAGCACAATCTACGCTGAGCTCTACAGCGACGGTGTGTCAGGAACAGAAATCGAAGGCTGCAAACGTTCTTCCCTTCGTGAGCTTACAGTACATTTGAAGACTCTCAACCAGATGAGCTAATGGAAGGTCTTCTGTCTGTAAGGAATCCATTTCCAAATTGGAACCATCTTTTCCTGTTTTGCCAGTTGGCAATCTATTGGAAACGTTGCCATCTACTGTTTAGAAGCACTTACAGTATGAAACACGGAAACAGAGTTTCTAGATTCCCGATAAATGAAGCTCATTCTGTAGCCATGGCAGCCAAATGAGCCGGTGGTGCCTTCATGTAAAGTCCTAGGCGTATTACCGTGAAAGACGTCTGCTCAGAAAATAGAATGAGGTGCTTCCCTTGGGCACAAGTGGCTACTTTCTAGGGCAGAGGGGAAGCCAAGGCCGCCAGCCAGGAGCCTGCGGTGCTGGCCCCGAACTGGCCCCAGCTCTTAGCTAACGAAAGCATCAGGTTGTACAGGGCTACTCGTTTTACAACTTTACCTCTCGCTCAAATCAGAACCTCCCTCTATTCTGGACAAGCAAGCAAAAATATAGCCTCTAGGATGATGACTCATATGTCTGAAAATGCTGCAATGAAGCCCCTTAGCTTACGTTCTAGCTTTAAAAATTAATTACATGTACATGCATAGAGGAGACAGATATCCCTGTGCCCTCCCTGTCCCTCCCACTGGGCAGGAGTGACAGGCGAGTGCCCTAAGGGCACTGGGGACGACAGCCAAAGAAGGCTGAGTGGCCTTGAGTGAGCTTCAAGGAGGCTGCAAATGCCAAGGCATTGGCGGAGATATTAGCACTAGGAACCATCTCACGCTCAGGCAGCTTTCAGTGTTTTGGGAAGACAAAATTGCATGGTGATCGTTGATACTTCAAAAATTGATGGAGCAGAGAAGTCCTGCTTTGAATCGGGCTCCTTAGCCGACTAGAATCTAACGCCTGGATTTTGAAAAGAACCGTCGTTGCTTACAGAGCTCTGAAGTGTCCCTCTCTTTTCCTTTCTCCCTCCCTTTCTTCTTCTGTCCTTACCATTCCCCTTAATGCTAAAGGAAAAGCAAGACAAAAATAAAAATAAAAATAAAAATGGCGTGAGAAAAACCAGACTTTCTTCTTCTTCTAGCCGCTTAGAAGGCTGAGGAGCTTCCTTTACTACAGAATCTGAATAATCCAAGACTCGTCAGGCAGGCCGCAGTCAAGGACACCTAAATGAATCACCACATCCTAATACAGGTTTGGCATCCCTAATTAAAAAATCTGAAACTGAGCACCAACACGATACTACAAGTAGAAAATTCCACACGTGACGAGTCACAGGCAAAACGCGGGCACACTAAGATGATTGTATAAAATGACTTCCAGGATATGAGAATAACGTGTAAATGAAACATAAATGAATTTTGTGTTTAGACTTGGGTCCCATCCCTAAGAGACCTCATCCAAATCTCCGAAGTCATTAACACTTCTAGCCTCAAGCACTCTGGATGAGGGCTGTTCAGCCTGTAAATGAAGTCAGCCACGTATGCGGTCTCAGTCTTGCAGTGTTTTCGTCACCATGGTAATGCTTTTAGAAGTTAACTGGGTCCAACCTAAGCTCAAGACATAAGTCTTTATCTTCTGGACAACTAGCAAATTCTCAATAACCATTCATTACCGTGATTTAACTAAACCATAGACACTTTTAATAGCGCCATGTCGGTGAGGCTCCGAAGTTCCCTGGTGTCTGGTGAGCTGGGAAAGTGGTGCTGTCATGGGAAAGCTAACCAGTTCTCTAAAAGCCAGGACAGAAATGCCACTTACCCAGGGTTTTCCTTATCAGATAGAGCTGATCCACATCCGATTTTCCTGGCCACAGAGGCACTCCGGACAGCAGCTCAGCAAAGACACAGCCGATTGCCCAAACATCTACTGGGGGGCCATACTGTGTGTCCCCCACCAGCAGCTCAGGCGAGCGGTACCACCTGGTGGCCACATAGTCTGTGTAGTAGTCACCTGGTCCAGCTGTCCAGTAGAGAGACATGGAACACAGAATAGTGGAAGCCCGGAATCAGAACTGAGAGGGAAAGACCTGAGAAGGGAAGCCTAAAGCTTTTCAGAGTCGCTGTTCTCAATGCAAGCTGCTAGTTAAAATCACTCGGCCATAGGAATTGTTAAATTACTAATGCCTGATCCCAATCCAACTAATCAGAATACTTGGAGAGGACCCAAAGTTGCCAGTACAGTTTTTAAAGTTTCTTGGAGGTTAATCTGCAGCCAAGATTAAAAACCATGCATCTAAAGTATTACTTCTGGGAAGTGTTATTTCAGGAGGGCAGGGAGGCAAGGGTGGAAATCGGGAGATTAGCATGCCTTATAGTAATTACTGTGGTACAGTTTACATATAACCTGCGCATCTACACTATTGCGTGTTTATACATTTTTCAAGTTATATTGCATCACAAAATTCTGCAAGAACTGTAATTTACAGCAAGATGGTTTCCTATGCAGAACCCACGAACCAGCTTTCTGCAGTATCTAGACCAGCTATCGTAGCAAGAATGTTTCTTTGACCCCGAAGAAAGCGGCAGTACTCACTGAGAAGCCGGGCAAACCCAAAGTCACAGAGCTTAATGACTGAGTGTTTGGTGATGAGAATGTTCTCTGGCTTTACGTCTCTATGTATGCACTGTGAGAAAAAGGCAAAAGAAATGCGTTATGGGGGAGAAGCTGTAATATCTGCCATGAGTAAAGAGCAGGAACATCAGATAATGGATACATCACTTTAGTCTTTCATTAGCCTGTTGGATAATAAAACCACAGACTAAAATTAGTTCTATACCTATAGATAGAATCATTTCAGATTCCTGAAGGGCCCAAAAGACCAAGAAGTGTGACAAGGTGAATGAAAGCAGAGGGGTGAGACTCAGCTAGTCACATTTGAATGCCAGATAAGTGACTTTTCTTTTTCAGTGCTGGGGACCAATCCAGGACCTTATCCGTGCACTCCACTACTGACCTACACCTACTCCAGCCCAAGTAATACAGTATATGTTAGAAAAGGGAACTTCGTATTTAACTAGGAGTCATACTTAACCTGACAGCAGCAGGTAAGGGGAAAGGATTGAAAGGCCCTGAGGCCCGCAGCCTGCTCAGGGGCTACAGATTGATGCACAAGCAGAGATCACTGAACCGCAGCCTGCTGGGTAAACAGGACAAGCCCTGGGCCTGCTGAGATAAGCTGGGCAAGAGAGGGCGGGAAGCTCCTGCTTGCCAAGAGATCTCCCTTCCAGCTCTGACATTTGTCCTGGAGAGATAAACAAGAGCAGGCTGCAGCCTCACCCTCTGGGGTGAGTCGCTAGATGTCAGCTCTGTCCCACAGCACGTCCAGTGCTCAGCAGGCGGCTCCTGAGGGGTGTCCCCTCATCACCTGGCATCTAGCCACATTCTTTTAACAGGGTGAAGTACGCAGAGGAACGCTTGAGAAACTTTGCAGGACTCTCTTACTAAATGACAATTTCTTTGACAAAAAAAAAATTTTTTTAAGTAAATAAACCTCTTCAGTCAACAGCTCTAAGCAACAATTACATTTAAAAATTAAGTTGGGACAAAATATTCCTCAGAATTCCTAGTGATCTGCCCCCTTTCCAAGGGTTTTCCTCTCTGCTGGGAAATGCTGGATCTTTCTGCCACCCGAGAGACTGTTGGCCTGAAGCCTGGAACCCTCGGGGTTATCCTTGACTTTCTAGAATCTGAAAGGAGGACAGAGGTTCCTCATGGGCCCAGCAGTTCCCACTCCAGAGGGTGTTGTGGGTGAGAGAGCATCATCAGTCTCTTCCCACCAGCGTTTTCACCCTGGAAGGGTTGGGGGAGGGTTAAGTCACGCTATAACCTATCTGCGTCTCAGTAATCGATGGCTCTGGGGCCCAAGTCCTTCCCCAGTCATTTTACAAGTTGCTATAAATAGGTCCTCCCGTGAATATCAGGATGACATACGGGCAGAGGGACTCAGAAACAAGAATGTGCTCTCACTCTGTTCCGGAATTCTTTTACGAGCTTCTGCACCCTCCCCGCTCCGCACCCCCCCACCCCCACCCCCCACCCCCCCAGCACATGACAGAGGCTGGGGCTCTCCAGAGAGCTGTGGTATGTACTCTATTTTGTCTTCACTGCCTCAGATCTTCCCCACCAGGGCTGGCTGGAGAGTTGGCTATCTCATTCTCTCTTCCCCTCCCCTCCCCTCCCCTCTGTACCTCCCCCCCCCTCCCTCCTGCCCTCCCACACCCCACCCTCCATGCTGAAACTTGGTTGTTGGGAAAGTGCTAACCGCCGATGATAATGACTAGACACGTGAAGGGTCCATGCCTTCTGCTGTAAACTGGTGCTTTTTTTTTTTTTTTTCTTCAAGTGTGAGGAGTCAAACCCGAGGCCTCATGCATGCTAGACAAGAGGTCTACCGTGGAGTTCCACCCCGGCTCTGACAAAGATTCCAGGCTTCAGCTAATGAAAGCAAAATAATAGCTGGTCTCATATTTTCTTCTTGAAAAGCAGCTTCCGAAGAAACGTACTTGGGCAGACTCGTAGGGGATTTAACCCCCCAGGCTGGGGTGACCTGGCAGTTGAGATGACAGACAGCTGCTGTCCAGTCGTACTCAATGGCTAGAATGAAACTCTAAAATGACTGGCTGGGACTTTGTTTGTGTTTAGCTGTTGGAATCTGATTCTTTTTTTTCCTTTTTGTTATATTGATTAATCGGCAAGTCGCCTGATTGCGGGCTGAGGATCAAACCCAAGGCCTCACCCATCGTGGGCCCGCACTCTACCACACAAGTGTGTTCCAGCGCAGGAAGCTGGCTTCCACGTGCAGGAAGTGGGCACATTGGGTGCAGGGGGAGAGGGCAGCAGATTTTTCAGCATCTGTGAAGCCATGTCCCCTGGGCAGTCTCCGGCTGTGACTCCCTCCAGCCCAGCTGTGGCAAGGAGAGCCGGAGGCCCTCTTTAACACTCTTATCTCACCAAGGCAGACACTAGCAGAGTTCGCTTCAGACTCCACCCACGCAATTGCCGCTGACCAGGCATAGGGCTTCTGGGGGTGCCGCTCCCAAATTCAAAGCCTTTTGGGAAGACCTATCCAATACAGACCCTCTAAGTAAGACATTGTTCTTTTTACCTCACATTTACAAGTTTAAAAAAACATGACTGATTTCCTTAAATGTTTTTTTAATAATTTATTTAACTTTATGTGCATTGGTGTGAAGGTGTCAGATCCCCGGGAACTGGAGTTACAGACAGCTGTGAGCTGCCATGTGGTTGCTGGGAATTGAACCCAGGTCCTCTGGAAGAACAGCCAGTGCTCTTAACCACTGAGCCATCTCTCCAGCCCCTACATGGTTTTTAAAATGTATGTGTCCTAAGATCTGCCTACAAAGGGATAGCTAAGTTGGGAATTTCAGTCTTTTACCCTGGCCAGGCTTATCATACCCACAAAAGTGTGATAGGAGCTTTGAACAGGGCTCACCCTTGGCTTAAGGAAAGCTGCCTGAGTTTTCGAAGAAGATCAGGAGACTTACGTTGTGTTTGTGGCAGAAATTTACTGCCTGCAGTGTCTGCCAAGTTATGCTCTTCGTGAGATGTTCTGGTACCCTAATAAAAACAAAAAACAGCACAAACACATTCTTCACTCTAGCCGTGGAATTCAGCCCAAGAAACCCCAATCCAAACCAGGGCGGGGCTTTGGTCGTGAAAAAATCCCAGGAGACACAGAATCCTCTGGAGACACAGGATCCTCTCGGTCCACAAGTCCAGAGCGTTAATAATGTGTGGCCAGCACACTGCTGAATTGTAGGGAAATCAAGTTAACAAAAATACAAACACGAATCCACAGGGATTTCAACAAGTATTTATATCCTGGGACTGCCTGCAACTTGAAGTCCTTCTCAGTTTCTTTCTTTGGTTTTGTTTTTTTAAGAGAGGGTTGAGGCACGGTCTTTGCTATGGTGGCCCCAACTGACCTAAAACTCCGGCTCATCCTGTATCAGCCTCCAAGTGCTGGGATTACAGGCATGAGCCACCAAGGCCCATTTCTGAAATAAGGACCTTACTACTGTAAAGCCAGTTAATATACGGCACAAAGACAATGTTGTGTCTCTGCTCAGGTTGCCCTAGACGGTGGCCCTGAAGCAAGACTTCTTGTGTGTGCAGCATCTCCGGATGCCTGCGTTACTTGTTTGTTCGTTTTCTTTGAAGGGGGAAGATTTATGTTGCATACCATATAACTAAAGTTCAAAATAGTTACAAACACTGCATCTCTCCTCTGGCCAGCTGCATCCTCCTCACCTCTTTCTGTTCTTTCCTCCATCACAACATCTCATGTGCCGCTTTCCCCATCCCGTCCTCACTGACTGATGGCCGATTTAACCACGGTGGCCTGGAGCCCTGACAGACGCTGTGTGTGAACTGGAAAAAGGCATCTCATTGGGATAGAAGCATTTTAAGTATGGGGCCAGGAGCGATTAGAAAGAGTGTTGCTTATTTTGGGGGACCACCCCGGGACACACACATGCCGGACTTATTGTTTTTATGGATCGAAAATGAAATGTTATGGCTCTCAGCCAACACGACTCTGTGGACCAGGGAGGAAATGCATGTAGCACTAAAGGTGACCACAGAAAGTCACTTCTAACCCCTGGAGAGGCCACAAGACCACTGTTGTCACAGACCAGATGTGCAGGAAATCCTTTCGGGCAAATCAAAGGATGCTTGAGCAGACACAGGGACAGCATTCGGGAAACGAGGAGGCCACCTCCAGGAAGAAGGGCCGGGATGTTTTGGGATTAGGATTGTTTCCAGGCTTGAGATAGCTCTTCACCAAATCCTCTTCCTTGTTCTAGTGACATGCAGGCACAAACACCAGGAAAACGCACCTATCAGGAAAAACGGCCTTGAAAAACACAAGTAAGAAGTGGGCTTCAAAGGCTCCTCAGCATCCGTCTCTTGTTCAGAAAAATGTACTGTGCTTATTCAATGACCTTTTAACATAAAGCCGTAAGTGTCAAGAAACTTCAGTCTCCAAAGATATTTCCCAAAATAAGATATGCAAAAGGAGTGTTTCCAAGTGATTTATAATATTCTATCATTAATACTGCTCTAATGCTGAGCACACTATCAAACACTTCTCAGGGTAGAAACGGTTAAGACCACACAGTGGCACTGTGTGGCTTCATTCTCTTATCATCCCATTTTTTCTGCAGCATGGGAGCCTCAGATTCTAAGATCCCTTTTAGTGGAAGCACTGTGAGATGATGTTAAGAGACAGATTTTCACTGTTGGGGAAGAAACAAACAGGAAGAAAAACAGAATATATTCTCAGGTGTTAGGATGGAACTGGAAGTGTGTGTGTGTGTGTGTGTGTGTGTGTGTGTGTGTGTGTGCATGTGGAGGCCAGAAGAGGGCATTGAATCCCCTGGAGCTGTAGTTACAGGTGATTGTGAACTGCCCAGTGTGAGTACTGTGAATAGAACCCTGGTCCTCTGAAAGAGCAGCTAGTGTTCTCAACCACTGAGTCATTTCTCCAATCTCACGTGCAAACTATTGAGTGCTGAGACTGAGCCCACTCTCCTCAGGCTGGGAGAGAGCTGGCAGTCAGTCACGGTTGGACTGAGGGCACACTCACGGGAAAGATCTGAGGATTCTGACACGGAATCCCAGCAGGTGGCTTGGGCAGACAGCTAACTGCACAGTGAAGCTTGGGCCTTCCGATAGTTCTCAGCTCTTCTCCATGAGCAAAGTCAGAGATTATAAGATGCCCAAGGACAGCTTCTAATAAAATCAGAGACTGAATCAATAGTGGTACACACACTTGTGATCCCAGTACTCTGGAAGCTGAGCCAGGAGGATCCCAAATTCAAGGCCAGCCTGGGCTACATAGCAAAACCCTGCCTCAAAAACAAAACAAAACAAAACAAACAAAAAAAAAACAACAACTAAAAAACAAAATAAAGACAACAACAAAAAGGTTAGCAAAAGAGAGTGACTAAAACAAACAGAAAAAAATCCCATGGAGGAAGAAGAGAATATTATAAAATTATTATATCCTTACAGGACAAGGGAAGTTGTTGCATCCCTAGCATCAGAAAGGAACAATGGCTAAGAATATACCTTAGTGGTAAAGCAATTACCTAGCATGTGCAAAGCCCTGGGTTCAAATTCTCCCCAGAATACAATAGAAGAAAATAGAGAGAGACAGGCGGTGGTAGCACACGCCTTTAATCCCGGCACTCAGGAGGCAGAGCCAGGCGGATCTCTGTGAGTTCGAGGCCAGCCTGGTCTATAGAGGGAGATCCAGGACAGACACCAAAACTACAGAGAGAAACCCTGTCTCGGAAGAAAACAAAAACAAAAACAAAAACAAAAACAAAAACAAAAACAAAAACAAAAGACACGGGGATAATCTCAGCCTCCTCTTTCTCCCCTGGTACCTCTCATAAGGCTTGGTTAGGAGGCTCCGAAGCTTCACTCCTTCAAAAAGGAGAGCGAACTAGAGGTTATATGAGATGATGAAAACTGGAGAGTCAGCTCAAAAGGGAAGTCCAGGGATGGCCGGAAGGGTGGTGAAGGGAGGCAGTGCCTAACTGCCCTCCAGGCAAGAAAGGCAACCAGTCCAGACTGGATTAACAGGAGTCAGGACGGCTGAAGGTGGCCCTCATGCCCTCTGCCTTATGCCATCTTAAGTAAACACAAAAATACATGATAAAAGTTTTGAAAAACGCCGAGTGACTGGGTAGAGCCCCCAGGCTGAGACAGACGTTCCTCAGCTGTAGCCTATGGTTGTGACCAGGCTATGGTGACCAGGCTAAGAAACTTGCTTGGCTCCACAGTGTGGGTTTCCATGTTGATGGTAAAATGTGGTCTTGCTGGGCAGATGGCAGAGGACTGGGACGGTGGTGACAGGGAGAAGGCAGTTCCCTCCCATCCTCTCCTGCCCCAAAGAGCTCTCTTTGGAGTCAGGCTCAAAGATGTGTTCTTCCAGTCCGGGCGGCAGAGGCAGGCGGATGTGAGTTCGAGGCCAGCCTGGTCTACAGAGCGAGATCCAGGAAAGGCTCAAAGCTACACAGAGAAACCCTGTCTCGAAAAACAAAAACAAAAACAAAACAACAACAACAAAAAAATGTGTTCTTCCCTCAAAGGAATCACATATTTGCTTGAACTTCTGAAAGTTCTGAAAGAAGTTGGGGTCTGGGTCTCTTCCGCCAGGTGACTAGATGATGGAACTCTAGACAAGCCTTCTATTCATTTATTCTTGTTGGTGAGGGATGCTCAGACTGTGACAGTCCAGCCTGAACCCCTTGGCCTTCACAACCATCTGGGCTTGGTCTCCTGGGATCTGTGCTACTGGAGACCCAGAACATGGGGGCTGGGTAATGCGTATGAGAAAAGTCAAGCGTGGTTGCTCCCTCCACTCCCTGACCCAAACCAAGATGGAGGGAACTTGGGAAGACACATCCTTCCGTTGGTGGTCACGTGGTCCTGCTTGGGTGAGGGAGCCGCCTTATTGAGGGCTGCTGCCAGCTCCAGAGCTCCTCTTTCCAGGGAGGGTGGACTGGACTCCATCTGCCAAGGAAGAGCGTAGAAGAGAGCCACACTCCCAGGCTCCTGCCAGCGTGGCCAAGCTGTGGTCTCTGTGGTTTCTCTGTGTAGCCCTGGCTGTCCTGGAACTCGCTCTGTAGACCAGGCTGGACTCAAACACAGAGATCCAACTGCCCCTGCCTCCGAGTGCTGGGAGCCCAGCTGCACTGTGTTCTTTCCTCCTGCTTTGGGAAGGTTGTTTTACCTCAGAGACACAAAGGACTCCTATGTGCTTCACTTCAGTGGATGTTGAGGTGGTGGTGGTGGGAGGGTGAGTGGTGGTGGGAGGGTGAGTGGTGGGAGGGAGGGTGGGTGGAGGCGTTGTTAGAAATATCTAGTCTAGCGGGGCAGCGGTGATCCACGGCCTTTAATCCCAGCACTCGGGAGGCAGAGCCAGGCAGATCTCTGTGAGTTCAAGGCCAGCCTGGTCTACAGAGTGAGCTCCAGGACAGGCACAAAAACAACACAGAGAAACCCTATCTCGAAAAGAAAAAAAAAAAAGAAAGAAAGAAAGAAAAAAATCTAGTCTAGATTTCTGAGTGATTATACTATCTTTTTAACCAGTTAGAGACAGATGTGCTGGGAAAAAAGAATTAAGTAAACGCAGAAAAAGGAAGACAGAAAAAGAAGATCCAGGAAGTAAGGAATTCAACTGCGGAGAAATTCAGGGGGAAATGTTAGAGAGTAGCAAAAGGGGGTCCCAGGAGGACAGCTGGACAGCAGGCCTCAGCACAGGGGACTGAAGGCAGGGTGCCACCAAGAAATAATAACCAAATGAATAGGAACTAGTGGAAACAGATGTGAGTGCCCCGCAGAAAAGTATAGAGGCTATTTTAAAAATAGGGGAAATTATCAATAGGGTTAAAGAATGTTAAGCAAATTTAAAGGGCAAAGCAGATATTAATTTGAGGGAAAATGCAATAAGAAAGCCAGTACAATAGTGCATGCCTTTAATCCCAGCACTTTGGGGGCAGAACTCTGTGAGTTCAAGGCCAGGACAGCCTGGTTTATTATATAGGGAATTCCAAGACAGCCAGAGCTATATAGGGATACCTTGTCTCAAAAAAACAACAAAAATACACTATGAAACTATGGTATGGTATAATGGTATAATATATAGTTAGTTAATATTAAAAATGTAAGTATTCAGAGAATCGGGGTAGAAAAGCAGAGGGGATAATGATTTAAGAAAACAAATCTTCATCTATCAAAACTGGGAGCCTACAGGGGCTGGAGAGATGGTTAGAGGTTAAGAACACTTGTTCTTGCAGAGGTCCCAAGTTCAGTTCCCAGCACCTACATGATGGTACATAACCATCCATAGCTCCAGTTCCAGGAGATGGCAACCTTTTCTGCCTTCTGAGGACACAGAGCATTCACATAGCACACAGATGTACATGCAGGCAAGATACTCATACACATAAAATAAATCAAGTTTAAAAACAGGAAGCCGCCGGGCGGTGGTGGCGCACGCCTTTAATCCCAGCACTCGGGAGGCAGAGGCAGGCGGATCTCTGTGAGTTCGAGGCCAGCCTGGTCTCCAAAGTGAATTCCAGGAAAGGCGCAAAGCTACACAGAGAAACCCTGTCTCGAAAAACCAAAAAAAAACAAAAAACAACAACAACAACAAAAAAACAGGAAGCCTACAATACCTAAAAATCTTAGGAAATATCAATATGCCACCTCTTCCATTATATTATCTGCTAATAATCTTAGTAGGAATTTTTCACCTGGGTCCATGAGAAACACTCACCATTTTTTTTTTTTTTTAATTTGAAACACCTTTATCTGGTTTTTGCATCAGGATAGAGTGGACTCAGAAAACGACTTGGGAACTGTTTCTTCTATGTTTTCTAGAAGAGTTTGGATAGGGTAGCTGTTGTGGATATTGCTATATGTAAATAAACTCTGATTGGCCAATAGCCAGACAGGAAGTATAGGCGGGACTAACAGAGAAGAGAATTGAGGGAACAGGAAAGGAAGAGGGAGACGGCCTGGAGCTGCCGCCAGGACAAGGAAGATGTAAAGTACCGGTAAGCCATGAGCCACGTGGCAAAGTAAAGTTTAATAGAAATGGGCTAAATATAAGAGTGAGAGCTAGACAATGACAGGCCTGAGCTAATGGCCAAGCAGTTTAAATAATGTAAGAGTCTGTGTGTTTATTTTATAAGTGGGCTCTGGGACTGGTGGGACTTGGTGGCGGGAGCTGGAGAGAAATCTCCAGCTACAGGTAGCGATTATTCCTTCCTTATACATTTGATAAACTTCACACATGAAACAGTTTAATAATAGGACTGGAGTTAAAATGAGTATAAGGAAAAATATGTATCAGTTCGTATCCTGGGTGGTAAAGTAAAATTGTTCAGTTTGGGAAAATGTGTACCTGAGATCCTTAGTTTAAGAACCTTCTAAAGGGAAAGTAAAGAAAAAGAAAAACCTATTTATAGAAAAAATTTACAGTAGAATTATTAATCAGACCAAATGCTGAGAACTTCTTGACTATTCAGGAATGGAAGAATAGCTAGAAATAATGTAACTTAATATAATGATTTGTATTAATAATAGGTCTAGAGATTACATTCCAATGTCTGTAAAACACATATGAAAGTGTCTGAGCAGAGCAGAGAACTCGTCCCAGAACACAGGCCATGTGATCTTTCTCTGCAAAGCAGTTGGCAACATGGCCGCTGTGGCCATGGTCTCCAGCCTTAAGACAAGGCCTTTGTCATCAGCACACCAGGATAGTAGCCATGGCCATGGTCTCCAGCCTTAAGACAAGGCCTTTGTCATCAGCACACCAGGACAGTAGCCATTGCACCGTAACAAGGCGAACACTAAGTGAATGACCCAGCCCGATGCATAAAACCAGAGCAGCAACCTTCTCATTTATCTGTACATCTTGTCTACTGGCTTAATGCTAGGCGATTTATGGGGAAAAAAAATCAGTTTACAATCTTTATGAGGAGCGAAGAGTTGGCGTGAGGGAAAGCAGGCTTTCTGCTTCGTCACCACCACGCTGTGACAGTTTGGCTGCATCCACACCCACTTCTGGAGAGAGCCTTCTCAGTAGGTAAAATGTCTTTAATCAAATTTAACAAGGCCAGCAGTTATTTTAGTTAAGGTTTTCTTGCTCCTCCCCCAATAGGTTCAACATTTGAATAGACTGTTGGGGGAGAGCGGAACTGTTGAAGGAAGGAAGTCGGTGGCGGTGTGCCTTGAAGGGTGAATGTTGACCCCCTTCCTGGTACTCCTCCCTGTTTCCAGGTTGTCAGGAGACAAGCAGCTTTGTCCTGTCACACCCTCCCCATCATGGTATTCTGCATGGTTCCAGGCCCCAAGCCATAGAGCCGGCCAACCGTGAACCAAAGCTCCGAAGTCCTGAACCCAAATATGTCTTCCTAAACAACTGTTTCTCTCAGACATTTGTCACAGTGTCAAAAAGTCTAATGTAGGTATACACACACACACACACACACACACACACACACACACACACACTTTTCTATCCCCAACTATCTGCAGAGTTTTGTCTACCATGCCTGGTTCATAACTCCTTCCTGAAGGCAGGTCATAAAAACTCATCTCCCTCCCCGCCCCCATTTCTGTCTTAGAGATCCAGAAGGTCATGAAGAAAACATCTCATCAGCCCTTGACCCTCCTCCTCCCCAGGCGCCCCGCCCCCTATTCTGGAAGAATGAATGTATCACTGATAAGCCAAGAGGAATCTCAACAGACAGGTCTTGCTGGGTTCCCTATGCAGTCACTTAGCAACCATGCCTACTCAGTGGAGTCCTGTAAGCACCTGAAATGATGGGGCGGGGGTGGGGGGGTGTTTGCAGAGCCTGCAGAGAGCTGAACTTGTGGGTCTTCCTAGAGCGTGGAGCATCTACAGAGGGCGTGGATTCCACACACCTTCTCTCATACTCTTATTTGTCTTTTCATCTGTATCCTTTGTGGTATATATTAATATATATATAGTAATAAAGTGTCAAATATGAGTAAATGTTTCCCAGGGTTCTGTGTGTTGCTGGAGTACAGGACTCAAATCCAGGGATGAGGTAGGTCAAGGGTGTCCTGATTCAGGCAGGCGATCAGAAGCAGAGGTATAATAAGCTCAGCTGTGGCAGGCATCTAAGGGGAGCAGGCAGTCTTGGATAGCTCAAGTCATGAGCATGTGGGACTTGTCGCTGCCCTTGTGTAGACAGTGAAAGGCCTGGATTAGATCAAGGGACCCCCCAGCTAGCTGCTTCCTGGTACATAATTACCTGCTAGTTACATGGAGAGACTATATACCGTTTGAGGTTCTATGTTGATTACGGTTATAAGAACGGAGGTACACGGGCCAGCTGTGAGTAGCCACATTCCCTGCAGGGTCTCCATTGCACCACCCAGCAGGAGCAACCACACTAGCACAGTTTCACTGAGTGTTACTTGCAAGCTGCGGAAAGAGCAGAGAGCAACAGAGGAAACGTTCTCTTGTTTTCATACATCATTCCTCCGCGCTGGTGACTCTCTGAAGGGAGGGTGCCTGTCTTCTTGGCTCTAACATTCTGGAACATGACAGCATGCTTCGTGGACATCAACAAGCCACAAGCCACTTTAATCTCCTTTACCGGGAGGTCATGGCAGATCACATATAACCAGTGTCACAGGGAGAATAGGCTCCCGGGCAAAGCTGAGAAGTGTGAGGAGAATCCTCCGGCCACTGGAGTGAGGACACAAGCAGGGGTCACTCTACTATTCCACAACTCTGACCTGCCAGACACTCTCCATAGTTCCCCAGCCAAAGGCGGACACCCCACCCCCAGAAATGGAGTGAAGGAAGAGAATGGGATATTCTCCCCTTACCAACTTCTCTAAACTCTCCCCATTTCAAACTGAATATCGCCTCCACCATGAAGCCTTTTTTGATCTTGACTCATTTTAAATTATAACTCCCATGACCTCCTGATGATTTCTCTCTCTCTCCTTCCAGCCACGGTGGCGAATGGCTCCAGGGATAGTTGTACCATTCCTGCCGGCCAATCAGAAATTCGATGGATTTTATGTGCCGTTTCCTCTTCCAGAAGTTTCCTTCTCCTGGAAAAACTGTGTGTGCTTATATAAGCCGTGGCCATGCTCTAGCCCACACTTTTCCTTTCCCGGTTCTTTCTATCCTGTGCCACACACACCAGTCACGCCCACCCTTCCAGTTATGGCCACCGACGCCTGCGCTCTCTGCTGGTGCTCACCTCAAGCTGAGTTTCTGTCACTTGTACCAAAGAAGTCCTGACTAATGCAGGAAACCAAATGCTTAGATTGCTGTAGGCTTTAGAAAAGCCTCGAACTTCCTCTTAGCGATTACTTTTGTACTTCTTTTCTTATTTATTTATTTATCCATGTATGTATGTATGTATGTATGTATGTATGTATGTATGTATGTATGTATGTATTTTGAGGTAAAGTCTTGCTGTGTAGCCCAGGCTCGCCTCAGACTGGTGATCCTCCTGCCTGAGCCTCCCAAGAGCTGGAATCACAGGTGTGTGTCACCATACTTTAGAAATGCTTTCTTCTGAAATCCAAGCCACCATGCTTCCCTAGTTGGATGCAAAGCATCGACCATCTTCCTCTTGCTTCTTTCTGAGAGGCCTCAACAACTTCAGTGCAGAGACATGAACCCAAGACGCCAAGGCTTGTCCCTCATGTTAATACGTTACTCATGGGTTCTTCATGGAAATGACATTATAACTCATTTCACATTTTTTTTTAAATTTCTCAGCTGTTAACCAGCATCAGAGACATGGTGATCATTACTTTTGTTCGTTTGTTTTTTATTATTGTTGTTTGTTTTTTTTGCTTGTTTGTTTTTGAGGCAGGGTTTACGGCCCAGGGCGGCCTCAACTCGTCAGTTGTCTTGTTTCAATCTCCCAGTTACACACACACACACACACACACACACACACACACACACACACACACACGAACCACATGCATGGCTTCTTACATTGCTTTAAGAAAAAGCCCCAGCACCTACTTTCCCCTCGCGAATCTGTGAGCTTTGCTTTGCTTTGTCTGTTCCTGCGGTAAGGGATGGGGCCACTCACCCTCTCTGGTATCTATCCAGCTCGTGGAGCACAGTGTGGTCACAATACTCGAACACCAGGTGGAGCCTCCGCTTCCTCCGGAAGACCTCCAGGAGGTTGACGAGGTTGGGATGCTTGAGTTGCTGAAAGGACAAGAGGCATGGAGGTAAATCTGAGTGGCGAGCGTCTTTCTCTATCTGAGCAGTGAGCGTCTTTCTCTGAGATCCAGCCAGTAAAAATCGAGCTGTTTCCCTTCAGGAGTTTCATTCCGTGTGTGGAAGGAGGCTGTCATCAGGTTGTGGACTATTTCTCAGTGACTTAGAAGTAGAGTGTGATCAGGGGCCAGGTGGTTTGTGAAAGCAAAGAGATTTGAGCAGACCGGCTAAGAAAGGGAATTCTGAGGCGGGCTGAGGTAATACAAGCTCAGCCTTCAAGGCAGACTCTAGTTAAGTGTCTCTTCTGAGGAGTTCTCCCAGACTGCCTCTATGCCCCTGGGTCAGAATCCCCAGAGGGCTCACACTCTCATAGTACTAAATAATTAGTAATTACTAATATGTGATTAGTAACTATGTTCACTTAGCTGTTTAGTGTTCTCTAGTTTCATGGATACCTACACATAGAATAGATAAATCCAGTAGGAACCCCTTTCTTCTTTCTTTCTTTCTTTCTTTCTTTCTTTCTTTCTTTCTTTCTTTCTTTCTTTCTTTCCTTCCTTCCTTCCTTCCTTCCTTCCTTCCTTCTTTCTTTTCCTCCTTTCTTTCTGAGACAGGGTCTCTCTATTATGTAGCTCTAGTTTTCCTAGAACTCACTATCTAGACCAAGCTGGCCTCTAACTCACAGAGATCTACCTATGTCTGCCTCCAAGTGCTATGATTAAAGGTGTGGGCCACCATGCCTGGCATACAAATCTTTTCTAAAGAAAAAAGATTTGTAACACCACCACCACCACCACCACACACACACACGCACACGTGCGCACGCACACGCACATGCACACACACACGCACACACACACACACCTCTTGGTCAGTTCTCTCTTTGTAGTGCCCATTCTTGCTTTATGACCAATACCTATCATTAGTGTCTTCTTCATTATTGTTTGACAATTTCTTTTTTTTTTTTTTTTTTTTTTGGTTTTCCAAGACAGGGTTTCTCTGTGTAGCTTTGCCAGGGTTTCTCTGTGTAGCTTTGCGCCTTTCCTGGAACTCACTTGTTAGCCCAGGCTGGTCTCGAACTCACAGAGATCCGCCTGGCTCTGCCTCCCGAGTGCTGGGATTAAAGGCGTGCGCCTCCACCGCCCGGCTGTTTGACAATTTCTAACACTGGCCCTTTGCACCGCTTTTTCCAAATAGTCTTTGATAGTTGTTACGTTTCTTGTTGTTGTGCTGAAACACCTGACAAAAAGCAACGTACAGGAAGACGGGTTTGTTTGGCTTACGGTCTAGAGGGATCCAGTCCATCAGGACAGGGGTATGAGGCAGCTGATACCATTGCCAGACAGTCAGAAAGCAGAGAAGGTCACAAAGTGAGTCTGGGCCATAAAACCTCAAGTCCCACCTCCACGCGCCCTGGGACCTGCCTTGCAAGGCTCCAGCTCCTGAGGGCTCCATAGCCTTCCAAACAACGCCATCGGCTGGTGAGCAAATGTTCAAATGCACGCGTCTCTTGGAACATTCACACTCACACCACAACAGCTGCTAATGGTTTTCTACAAGGATTTTGTAGTCAAGTGTTATCTTTATCATGTCAACTTTTCTCCCTGATTAAAAATATCATGATAAACTGAGCAGTGGTAGCACAGGCCTTTAATCCCAGCCCTCGGAGACAAAGGCAGGCAGATCTCTGTGAGTTTGAGGATAGCTTGGTCTACAGAGTGAGTTCCAGAACAGCCAGGGATATACAGAGAAACCCTGTCTCAAAATACCGACCCCTAAGTAATAAAATTTATACAACCTAGTTTGTAAGCACTTAAAAATGTCTAGTTCAGTGACACTAAGTCCACATATATTTAAGCATGGTAACCATGGTAAGAAATAAATCATATGGTCCTTTTTCAGCATGAGGTGTGTTTAGAGCTCCTTGGAGAATCACAGATAAGCAGGAGGCCCTTTTTTCACTAGCTGCCAGCTGGCACCCGTAGCAGGAATCTTAGAAGGTCTTATTTCCTCAGCTGATTCTGTTTCCTCAGACTGGATGCCTCCGAGTCCTCATCCAAATGGATCTCAGCTGAACTGTGTTGCTTAAAAGCCTAAAAGCTTAACCAGGCCAAAAGCCTAACCAGCTCTAGTTCCTGGTCCTCACGCCTTATATGCCTTTGTGCTTTCTGGGATTAAAGGCGTGAGTCACCATGCCTGGCTGTTTCCAGTGTAACTTTAAGCTCACAGAGATCCAGATGGATCTCTGCCTCCCAAGTGATAGGATGAAAGGCGTGTGTGCCACCACTTTCTGGCCTCTGTATCTAGTGGCTGTTCTGTTCTCTGACCCCAGATAAGTTTATTAGGGTGCACAATATTTTGGGGAACACAGTACCACCACAGGCACCTGCTTGCCTAGGCACTTTGACTCCATCCTAGGGTTGAAGAGTTACAGGCAGTCTGCCACGTGACCGAGCTCACCTACCAGAAAAGGAGAGAACTGTACACAAGGGGTGCAATAAAGGAACCACTGAAATGGCCGCTCCATGAGGGGAGAGATTTTTAATGTAGATAAGAGAGAACAGCCAGAGGCATCTGGAAGAGTCCAGAGCAGAGAGAGAAAGAAGTAGACTGGACACGGCCAGCAGACTGGACATGGCCAGGACTAGGAAAGTGGGGAGAACAGAGAATAACAAGCGAATAGTGGAGATAGTGAGAAAAAGCAAGGTGTGTGTGTGTGTGCGCGCGTGCGTGCGTGCATGTGCATGCGTGTGTGCGTGTGCGTGCGTGCATGTGTGTGTGCGTGCGTGCATGCGTGTGTGTGTGTGTGTGTGCGTGCATGTGCGTGCATGTGTGTGTGCGTATGCGTGCGTGCGTGTGTGTGTGTGTGTGTGTGTGTGTGTGTGTGTGTGGCGGGGGGAATAGTGGAGAATAGAAGGTTATAAGGAGGGTGGGCAGCTGAGGGGAGGGAAGCCCAGAGCTGGTGCAACCAGGATGCTAGTGTATTCTTTGAAATACACAATGGGCACTTGTGAACAGGGGCCGCGGGAGTCTGGAGGCCAGCAAGGGCTTTCATATGCAACCACAAATATATGTCAATGGAGAGCTACTTACCCCTTCTGCCAGAGGCGGGGGAAATGACTCTCTTCGGCAGACAGGAAGGGAACCCACCTCACAAGCTCCTGAGGAACACTCTCTTTCATCTAACCACCAGAAATCCTTCTACAGTCCAGCTTGAGCTGGGTCAAGACTGTCATTTCTGGACATACACACTGCCTTTTGGAGTTTAGCGAATTAGAGTTTCTTTTGGACCTGACAGGAATCTCCATTCCCAGGATATACAATAGATAAAGCTTTGCATCCTGACCCGATAGGATGGGACTCTTCTGAGGAGAGACAATGCTAGGCACTGGGAAGAGGGTACCTCCCTGAAGAACTCAACCAATGAATTCAGCAGGCGGGGAAACGGGTGTGTGTGTGTGTGTGTGTGTGTGTGTGTGTGTGTGTGTGTGTGTGTATGTGTGTGTGAATGTTTTGCCTGCATGTATATCTGTTTGCCACGCTTGTGCCTGGTGCCTGGTAGAGGTCAGAAGAGGGCATCAGATCCCCTGGAATTGGAGTTTACAGGTGGTTGAGAGCTGCCATGTGGGTGCTGGGAATCAAATCTTGGTCCTCTGCAAGAACAGCTACTTAACAGTGCTCTTAACCACTGAGCCCTGTGACAGGATTTTTAAAAGCACTATTTTGTAATTTTGTACTAAATCCAAAGACCTTTTCTCTGGGCTGATGCCCAACTTAGCAAAGTTGTAAAGTAAACTGCTATGTTTCCCAGACTCTAGTGTTCTTAGTAAAAAGTGAGGATTATTTCTCACACCCAATCCATCTCTAGAACTCTATGTGCAAAACTGAAACATTGTATCCATCAAAGAGTACTCACCCCAACGCAAGAAAGCACTAATTCCTCATGGCCCCCTACCCCACCACACCCCTGCCAAAACAAATAACCTCCTTCCCCCATGAACACCAGTAAAGACCGCTGGACTGTATCGGGAGAGGGCTTCCCTTAGGCCATTTAAGGAACTGAAGAAGTGTGTCTTGAGGGTGAAGTCCATGGGCCATGGCCAGCCAGCCAGTCAGAACATGGCTGCACTTTATCTTAGGTGCAATGGGAAGCCACGGGAAGGAAGTGCGGCAAGCTGTGATAAATAGCCGTTGGGTTTTTGAGCATTACAGCAGTGGGATTTGGAATGGCTCATAAGAGGCAGAAACGGACAAGAGCAGAGAGTGCAGGGCCTTCTGGCGTGTAAGAGATGACATCCGCTTGGACCAGCAGAGAGGAGAGAGATGGGAGAAAGGCACTGTTTGGAGATATTTTGTTACCAGACAGTCAGAATGTGGCAACAAACTAGAGCTGAGAGACAAGGGGAGGGATGATGTCAGGAACAAACCAAGATTTGTCCAATGAGGGGATGCTGACGCCAGCAGAGAGGAAGGGCAGGCCCACGGGAAGAAGCTGCTCTTCTTGGTCCTTCGACTTCACAGGACTCTGAGAGTCCAAAGTGTACCTGTCCAGGTTTCTGGAGCTAGAACAGGACAAAGCCAGAGAGCCCCCCCTATGTGGTGGTGAAGCTGTAGAGTTGGCTGACACAGGAAGAAGTCCAAAGAACCTGAACACCCAGAGACGAGGAAGAGGCAGAGAGGACAGCGGGTCCCCACAGGCAAGAAAGATGAGAGCATGATGCCACGGGTGTATCATCAAAAGAGAAGTGGTCATCAGTGATGAGGCTGCTGGAAGGTCTGGTGGAGAGTGAGCTGAGAGGCACCCAGAGGACTTCTCGTTTGGGGGCTTTTGTGACCCACTGTGGTATCCCTGCAGTGGGTGGTGAACCAGAACCAGACTGTGTGGATCTGGCATCTCAAGGCACCTTCTTCTTCTCTGTCCATAACTCACTGGCCT
The DNA here is from genome assembly GCF_949786415.1 of Peromyscus eremicus. Lineage (NCBI taxonomy): Eukaryota > Metazoa > Chordata > Mammalia > Rodentia > Cricetidae > Peromyscus > Peromyscus eremicus. The sequence continues at coordinate 67,849,184 of NC_081430.1, forward strand.
GGGCGAGGGAGTCAGGAGGACACCTTGGTCCTGAAGCTGGTTCACAGTCTGTAGCTTTCAGCCACAGCTTCAATAACTGTGGATGTTTGTCTATGAGGCCTCTCAGGTGTCCTTCCCGTGGCCCGCAGACTGCGTGAGGCACAGGGTAGCTAGGAATGCACACCAACACAAAATTGGAAACATACCAATGTATGTTGGCTTTTAGAATAGAAAACTGAAGTTCTTCATGCAGCTTACAAACCATAATAACTTTGTGGAAAGGTCCTACGATGCCACCATAGGCACTCCCAAATGGACCTGTGACCAATTCCAAGTGAACCTACAAAGTGATCAAGTCTGAGGTCTGAGCACTGATATCTCAGACTCAATGTGTTCTCAGAGCCCCAGGTCAGGGTACTGATTCATAGAGGGTCAAACAGATCAACAGAGCCACGCGTGAGACCCTTCCCTCCACTCCCAAGTGCAAATTTGGGGTAGACGCTCTTGGCCGTCGGCAAACGTTAGTTTCATGACCTACACCGTGAGAGAGGGACAACGGAAGCCCTCAGAACTGGCTGTCTTCCTCTGGGCACAACCCTGAACAAAACAGTCAAAAGGAAAACTCCGCTCTGGGGAAACCGAAGGCGGGCTCGCTGGAGGCCACACAGGGGGACAGAACGTGCCAGGCTGCTTTTCTGACTGGACTCCTGGCCTGAGATCTCTTCTGGAACCTTCTGAAAACCCAGCAGGCCAGTGAAGTGTGCAGTGGATGATTGAGCTGTTTTGTTGTGAAAAATACCATGAAAGAATGATTGGTACAGCCGTGGTCACAGTGGAAAATAACGCTGAGCCGGCACGGAGGAGGACACCACGCACCGGCAGTTACGAAGCACGTTGTTTCTCAACGTGGTTGGTAACACCGGGTGGTTTAGAGACCCCCACCTTCTATTGTCCCGGCAGATACGGAGACCAAGTTCAATGATTTTCAGAGACACAGTTTTACCCACTGGTATTTTTACTAGAGGGCCCTTAAGGTTAATAAACAATAAAGAAGGATAATCATTAACAAGGGAATATGCCTGTTGAAAGCAAATTTGCAGAATAAAACATTAATCCTGCCAAATGTACAACTGAATGAAAACATTTTAAAAGCCGAAGTGAAAGGCATGCCCCTGACCCAGTTTAAAAACAAATTCCATTCTACAGGAAAATTACTACCTTCAGGTGTGGCTTGGCTATTTTATGATATAAAGTATCATATAGCATGTCTGGCTCAAAATCTTGTAGGTTGGGAATAAAAAAATAATTTAAATGGGAAAGAAAGCAGTAAGATAATGTTTTAAAAATCAAGATGAATTATACTGCCACTCATTTTGAAAGCCTACACATTCTGCTGTGCAACAAAGTGAGTATAGTTAATAACTATATTATAATAATAATAATAATAATTCAAAATAATGCAAAGATGGGATTTTTAAATGTTTTCATGCAAAGACTAAAAAATATCCGGGGACTAGGGAGATATTGCAGTTGGTAAAGTGTTTGCCTTGTAAGCATAAAGACCTGCCTGAGCTCAGTCCCAAGAATCTACATAAAAACATCAGACATAGGGGTAGTCTACCCCCCTACATCAGACTACCTTCGTGTAGTCCAGCCCTGGGGAGGCGGAGACAGGAGACCAGACAACCTCAGCTAATCAGCAAGTTCCGGGCCAATGAGAGAACTTGCCTTGAAACACAAGATGGGTGATGTCTGACCAACAATACCCAAGGCTGTCCTCTGACCCCCACAGCATGTACACACTCGTGCAAACACGCCTGCATAAGCACATATACACACACATACACCCACATACTCACACGCAAGTGCGCCAAGACGTGACAAATATCTGAGGAGATAGGTATGCTAATTACCTTGATTTGATCGCGCCACACTATAAGCACGTATCAAAACATCGCGTCCATAAACAATACAATTATTGTCACGAGTGATTCATTTCCCAACACGTACACCCACCCAATCTATCCAAAATTATTTGTTAAAAATCATTTATTCTCTCTCCTCCTTCCCGGGCTATTTTCTTTTCTTGGGTCTGGTGTATGACATAGGACACAATGCCCGTGACACTGATGGACTGGGGAACGGGCTTAATCCCATTGTGGACTGGGGGCCTCGAGGACAGTAATGCACCTGCTTGCTGACCTCTGCTCCTTTTGTGCTCGGAATATTTGCCTGTCAGCTTATTGCCTGGGCTCTCACTAGCAGCCAGAGTACAGTCTGTGTCGATAAACACCCGTGGGCTAAGCCAAAACATCTTCGCGTAAACAAACAAGACACCGGTTACTATTTGCAGTTTGTACATTATCTTGTAGAAGTGAAATTGGACAGGTCTCCACTTGTTGAACAAATAGAGGGGGTGATAAGGGACTGTTTGATTTCTGTCGTTGTGGGCAAGAAACTGCTCCCATTGCCTTCCATGATACTGACAACCGGTTTACATACATGTCCAGTGTCAGTCTGTGCTGTCAAAACAAAACAAAACAAACCTCCACTGCCCCATCTCCTCGAGTCCTTGGAGCCAATATGCACAGAGCAAAGCCAGAGAGTCCAAAGGCCCTAAACGGGCAGCCTGATGGCCAAACAGTATTTGTAGATCCTGTGTTGTATTGGGCCTGAGTGACGTGAGAATTTTTTAAAAATTACTTAACACTTGAAAATCAGGGCATTTTGTTACCTATCACTAAAAGGAATCAGGTTCCTGGAGAAACGGCTGATCACAGGGTCAGCGGAAAATGAGTCCAGGACATTTTATTTACCTACCACAGAGCAAAGTCTTCAAACCATGGGGGACGCCTGTCAGAACCCAGGAGCAGGCTGAAGGAGGCCAAATAACCAAACACGTGACGCTTTGGGAATCGAAAAGAGTAATTATACCATACTAACAGCATATAACGTGTTGAATTTAAACATTCACGAACAAATAATAATATTAATAAGTATATATGTCTGGAGGATGAAAGTTCTTTTCTAACAGAAAAAACAGACTAATAAGAAGAAAGGACAGTAAAACAACTATTACAATAATTGATTTGGGCAAGACCACCAATGCACAGTAGAACCTGTTAGCTACACTTATTAGGATTTTTGTTTTGTTTGCGGGGTATTTGGTGGTGGTGTTATGGTTGTTTTGAGTTAGACTATGTAGCCCTAACTGGCCTGGGACTCACTAGGTGGACCAGGCTGGCCTTGAACTCAGAGATCCTCCTGCCTCTGCCTCTTGTACACATCCCCACACCCACCTGCATATTAGTCTTTATGCACTTTATACACACGTAGTTATGTAGCTACTATTGGAACAGTATGAAATGTCTGGGTATCAACTATGCATTAGATAATGGTATTGTGTTGCTGATACATTTCGTAACATGGTTATTATATAGAAGAAGGACCTTGTGCCAAATATCTAGACAGATGGCCCAGACAAAAATGTGCAGGTAGGGCAGAGGTAAGAGAAAGAAACAGAGACAGGGATAGAGAGGGAGGACGCAGCTAGGCTCCATCGGCTGATGAACACGTCTAGTTAAAGGTCTATGGGTATCGACTGCACTACTCTCTTTACTTTTAAATATTTTGAATTTGGGGCCTAAGGGGATGGTTCAGAGGGTAGAAGCCTGGCTTCACAAGCTTGATGACCTGAGATCTACTCCTGGAACTGACATGACGAAGCTGTGTGTGATGGCGAAGCCGTGTGTGATGGTGAAGTCTGTGTGATGATGAAGTCTGTGTGATGGTGAAGTCTGTGTGATGGTGAAGTCATGTGTGATGGTGAAGTCTGTGTGATGGTGAAGTCTGTGTGATGGTGAAGTCTGTGTGATGGTGAAGTTGTGTGTGATGATGAAGCCGTGTGTGATGGTGAAGTCTGTGTGATGATGAAGTTGTGTGTGATGATGAAGCCGTGTGTGATGGTGAAGTCTGTGTGATGATGAAGTCTGTGTGTGATGGCGAAGTCTGTGTGATGATGAAGTTGTGTGTGATGGTGGAGTCAGGTGCGATGATGTGAATCTGAAATCTCAGCACACCTTTGGTGAGATGGGAGGTAGAGTCAGACTGCCTGGAAGCTAGTGAGCCACTCAGCCTGGGATACAAAGCACAGGAGCAGAAACAAGAGAGACTCTACCTCAACAAGGCAGAAGGCAGGGGCTGCTGACTCCTGAAAGCTGTCCCCTGATCCCTGTGTGCATGCCACAGCACACAAAAAAACAAATAACAAATATTTTGATTTTTTTTCTTTCAAAAACTGTAGAGAAAAAATATCACAGGAGATATCACACAAAATTCTAGTTTCTTGTCAAAAGAACTGGAAATTTATCTTCCCGAGTGGGCAGCCTTTGGGGCTGAACATGGCCCTGTTCAGAGACATGAGCTCGCCGGTTTACCCCAGTCCCTATCCACATTGCTGGCCATTCATCCACCTTTGCACTTTTGTGGTATTAATGTGATCCTTACAGATACTCGAGTTTGTGAGTCTAATCCCCTATAATCCATAACAGCAATGCTGAACATGGCTGAAACAATGAGGAGACTAATACTAATTTTCCTTACTAGTGGATTGCATTATTAATCCAATTTTGTAAGCAAATTGAACAAGCTGAAGAAAAGAAACCTGGAAAGGGCTCCATTTAGCCACAGCAGGATTAAAATTTTTTTCCTGGCTTTTTATTTTTGAAAGGACCAAATGCCACAAGATTACCCACTGAGGTATTTGCTTGCATGTGAAATATTCCTCCGACTAACATTGGGCAAGCTGGTGCCTTTAAAAAGACGAGAGCCTGGACTAAGCTGTGTGCTGGGGGGCACTCACGTGGCGCGTTGGTGGTATTTAGTGGCATGGGCCTGGCACAGAGCTCATATTATGTGCTTAGTTAATGCTTTTGTTGAATACCAAGGAGCCTTAAGGGGTTCTCTTTCTCCCAACGATGCCTGACAGCAAGCTGGTGACTCCCCACAGTATTCCGGATCTGAGGTTTACAGGCAGTGAGCCTCCTGGGGAGCCCGGTGCAAGCTTGGCATGGAGCATGTCCCTTTGGAGACAGTCCCATGTTCAAACCTCGCCCCTCTGCCTTTCTCCATTAGTTTTTTTTCTTTCCCCGGCTACGGCTGCTGCTTTTGACCTTCCCTCTTCTGTTCCTGCATCTTGAGGCTGCCTGGCCGCAGTTCCGTGTTTGGCTGAGGGCGCCGTGTGCTCCCCTCAGCAAAAAGTCAGTGAAGCAGTACCAGGCAGAGACATAAATCAGGAGATAAGGGTGGGCGGGGTTCCAGGAGGCACGAGAGCTTGTCCAAGGTCACCTGACAACCTGGAACAGGATCCCACACTGAGGTCCCTAGCCACAGCTCTGGGGCCACACAGTCACACAGCTGGGTCCCCACTGGAGGGTCGGGGTTTGGGGGGCGGGGGAGGAGAACAGCTTCTCCCAGCATGACTCAGGTCAGCTGAGAGCAGTTTCTGCCAGGTGGTGTATACCAGCCTCACTCACATCTAGGTACCTTCCTCAGTTTTGTTTTCCTGAGGTGTCATTTTATTTTTAAAAGGACCAAACGCCACAAGATTACTTACAAAAGCAATCCCTAATTGCTTACAGAAGGAACCTTAATGCTATAGATATACCAGAGAGCTGTATATACATTGCGTATGTATCTGTGCTTTCTACAATAAAAAAGATTAGACATTCTGTCATCCTCTTGTAAGAAGTGATTTAGATCTTTGGGGAGGTGGTGGTGGTGACATTGTTCTTATTAAAGATGCATCCTGGAGGGCCAGCAAAATGTCTCAACAGTAAGACAGTTGCCCGAAAGCCTGGTGATCCCGGTTCAGTCCTCGGTAGCTCACAGTAGAAGGAGAGAACCGGTCACTGCGGATTGTCTTCTAACGTCCACATGTACACCGTGTCACGTGCATATATACCCACATAAACACACACAGATAAATGTAATAAAACTGCTTTTAGAAGAATGCATACTGTAGGCACTGGGTAATGGCTCAGTTGGTAAAGCCCTTGCTATGCAAGGGTGAGGACCTGAGTTCAATACCTAGAACCCACCTAAAAAAGCTAGGCAAGGCTGGGCAAGGTGGTGCATGCCTTTAATCTGAACACTGGGGAGGCAGAGATAGGCCCATCTTCATGAGTTCAAGGCTGACCTGGTCTACATATGGAGTTCAAGATTAGCCAAGGCTACATAGAGAGAATCTGTCTCTAAAACAAAACAAAACAAACAAACAGGCCAGGTATGGTGGCACATGCTTCCGGCACATGCTTCCAGCCCTGGAAAGGCAAAAACACACAGATCCTTGGGGCTGACGGGCTAGCCAGCCTAGCCTAATTGGCAAGCTCCAGGCCAAAGAAAGACCCTGTCTCAAGAAAAACGAAGTGGACAGCTCCTAAGGAATGATTACGCGGAGGTTGACCTTTGGCCTCCACTTGCACACACAAGTTCATGTACACATTAGTGCGGTGTGCCTGCCCCCCAACAAACACATGCGACAAATTTTGTAACATTTATAGCAGAGTGAGTTTTGTGGTGCTGGACATCCACCACGACCTTGCACATGCCATGCCGGGTCTCCACCATGAAGCAACGCATCTCCAGCCCCTAGTAAAGTTTCAGATGTGCACATTCCTCCCACACTTAGTCTCATCTCTGTTGGTAGCAAATGGTAACTTTTCCTTCTTAAGAAAATAAAACCTCTGGAGTTAAGGAATGAGGATTGTGAGGAGCCCCTGTTCCCACTGTGCTCATTCCCAGTCTGTACTCAGACTTCTGTGGGAGTCACAGGTCTCACAGAGCAGACCCTGCAGGGGAGGACAAACAGGTGGTGAGGACCCACGGCTGGTGATGGACAGAGCTGTGTCTACATTCCGGCTTCCTGTCTAGGAGGGTTCTGGCCAATCATTCACCATCCCGAACCAGTCTGCTGGGCCACCAGCTCCTTCCTGCCAAGTGAAAACATGCAATGCCCTCTCCTTCTTTATCTCATTTTTCTTGTCTTGGGAGGGAGAGAGAGAGAGAGCTGTCACTGGGTCCCAGCTGTGCTTCTGGCTGTTCCACTGAAGTTGGTCCGGCCTACTCTATTGTCCCTTATACCACCTGCTGGAGGTGGGTCACCCAGGCACCCCCAGTCACACTATTTTTGACTCCAACTGCCCCAGGGCCATCCGTTCTCTCTATCAAGGCTGGATGGAATAGAGTCCTTCCTCCCTCAACAGCTCTACTACTTCACTCCACAGGGAATAGGGCAGCTGCAGGGACCTGGGGCCTAGGAAGGAGTTGGCAGTTTCCTGTTTTTCTTAACCACACGGTCCCCTTTGCTGGATATGTAGATATTGCCGGGGGGCGGAATGGGGCGGGGGCTGGGATGGATGAGAGCACATTTATACGCTTCCATGTATCCTATTAAAGCCACTTCTCACCATGGGGTCCCTGATGCACTAGCCCATGATGCCTGGCTTTTTTTTTTTTTTTTTGTGTGTGTGTGTGTGTGTGTGTACACACCCTACATGTTCACGTGTGTATGTGAGTTCATTTGTGTGTGCCACAGTGTGCATTTGAAGGTCAGAGGACAGTATATTTTCTTGCTGTGTACACCAGGCTAGCTGGCCCACAAGCTTTGGGAAATTCTCTTGGCTCCACCTCCGACCGCCCTGTAGGGGTTGTTGGGATTATAGCTGGTCTCGCTAAGCATCGGACTTTTTTTTAAACGTGGTTTCTGGGCATCCAAACTCAGATCCCAGCACTTATGTAACAAGTACTTTTACCCACTGGGCCATTTCCCCAGTCTGATACGTGGCTTTATGATTTAAAGTGATTTTCTTTTCTGTTTTCCTTTTTGCTTTCTCTCTTTTTCTCTTTCTTTCTTCTTCCCTCCCTCCCTCTTTCTTTTCCTTTTTCTTTTTCTTTTTCAAGACAGGTTTTTTTCTGTGTAGCCCTGGCTGTCCTGGGACTCACTCTGTAGACCAGGCTGGCCTCCAACTCAAAGAGATCTGCCTGCCTCTGCCTCCCAAGTGCTGGGACTAAAGGCATTTGCAGCTACGAGAGACCTTTTTCTTCTCTGACTTCTGGCTACCCTCATGACCGCTCTTCCTGCCATGCACTACGTCTTTAACACATGTATGTGTTAGTAACCTGTTTAAAACCGCATTATAGAAAGGGTTTGAATGCCACACCCCTGCCCTTTCCCCAGATCCTGCTTGTTTGCTTACCACATGTTTTCTTACATGTTTATTGTTGGTCTCTCTTGCTAAGACACAAGTTCATGGGAGCGGTAGCCATGGGATGTGGCAGAGTTCTGTAAATGCTTGCCAAATGGATGTCAGTTGTCTTGTGCACAAGCATCTCACCAAAAATACCAGCTCAATGCAATTCGTTCTTTTCTCCATGTGATAGAAAGTGACTTGAAAGAGGTCCACTGAGCCTATGTACCGCTGCACAATTTTATTCCCGTCACAAGAATGATATTAACTTGTCCCCAGAGGATGATCTGACTGTTTTCAACAGAGCACTTGTTTGCTTTTTATAATTTTAGGAGACTGTGGTGTTGCCTACTGCTCTGAGGAGACAGACTCACCTTTTCTTCTTTTCTTTTCATTTATTTTTCTTTCTTTCTTTCTTTTTTTTTTTTATCAAGCTCAGTTATATAATCTAGGAAAATTCCAGTTGAAAATTATGATATTGAAGAGTTGACTTTCACAGAGTGTCTTGGTGAGCACAGGGCTACATCTTCTTTAGGTAGAGGTATATTATTATAAAACCAAATTTGTTTTGTAAAAAAAGAGTCACACTATCCCGCCTCCAGTTGGTTTGAAATAATGCTATTTGTAGTGTTTCCAGTTTTTAGGAGAAATAGAAAATAAAAAAAAAGCCTCTAGTAAGAAAACTAAGCAAGTTAGAAGAGAGGTCTTGATATTCTAATCCCCTGGCTATAGCTTCCTGATGGGACTCAACACCTGAAAGGGAAACGCGGAAGAGGTACCTCCTTTAAAACCGCCCAGCTGGAGCTGGTTGCTAGACAATTACCTCCCAGTGTTTCATCTGTTTACAAAGAAACAACTACAGTTAGGAAGTTTGCAGCAGTTACTGGGCCTTACTTTATGCTGTGAAGCAAAGCCCGGAAAAGATTCCGATTCTGTTACAATATGGAATCCCAGGAATGTCCTGTCAAGGCAACTGGAACCACAAAAATGGTATTTTCTTTGACCAGCTTTAGAGCCTCTGTGTAGGACAGCCCTTGATCTGGTTTCTTTTTGTCCCCAGATGTAGTATTAACAGTTATGAGATTTACAGTGCACAAGACTAATGATGTCACCGTTTCATCGATGGATAGTGAAGCTAAGAAAAGGGGCCTGCAACACACACACACACACACACACACACACACACACACACACACACACACCCAACATGCACCGCACAGCAGAGAAGATGAAGTTAGATGTTATGGCCAATTGTTCTCTCTCTCTCAGGAAGGTGGTGTTTCCCACAAAGGGTACCTTTTCTAGTTTCCATTTTAGTATTAAAGTGTCTGATTTTTTTAAAAGAAGAGTTGGTTAAGATAGTAGTTAGGTTGGTTGCTGTTGTTGTTTTTAAGTCCTGACTGGGCTGAGGGTGCAGCCTGGGTATAGCACTTGCCAGGTTTATGAGAGACCCTGGGTTCAATCCCTAGCACAGAGTTCAAGGGCTAGCCTGGTCTACAGCATAAGCCCCTGTTTCAAAGAATGGAAAGAGGAAGCACAGCATGGTGTGGTGGTGCAAGACTGTGATCCAAATGCTAACAGGACTCTGAGAAATCCTAATAACTCTACCTCAATTGCTAAAGAGAAAAAGGTATGTGTTGAAACTTCAGTGGTCTGTGAGTCCAAAAGTCTGCAACTGACAACTTTTAATAAAAAAAAAAAAAAAAACTTGGCAGGCTGGGCAGTGGTGGTGCACGCCTTTAATCCCAGCACTTGGAAAGTAGAGGCAGGCGGATCTCTGAGTTGGAGGCCAGCCTGGTCTACAGAGTGAGTTCCAGGACAGCCAGGGCTACACAGAGAAACCCTGTCTCTAAAATAAATAAGTAAATAAGTAAATATCTTGGCTATTCAGAAGAAAGACAGATACCTTAACATGACAGCCAAAGCCCCACTTCCTGCCTCAAGCTACCATTCTTCTGCTTCTGCAATGGGCAGTCTGGGGTCAGCCCTCATCATCAGGGCTGGGGGCACTGAGGCTCCTTCACCCCTTTGCTCAGAGGTCTCAGTCTGAGTTTTTCTCTTCACCTCATCAGGGATCACAAAAGGCCTCAGCTTCTCACTGGACATCCCATAACCCCCGTAGGAACTCAGCTGCCTGCAGTCTGCCTGTAGCATCTCCCCGCATTTCCTACCCTGGCTAGAATCCTAGAGAGAGCCACACAGCCACACCAAAGTTCCAGCTCAGCCCACCTGAAACATGGCTGCTTCATCTCATCCCTTGCGCCCCTTCAACTTCAAAGTCCAATTCCAACATGCTTTCTTTATTCAACAGCACCAGTGCCGGGCAGTGGTGGTGCACGCCTTTAATCCCAGCACTCGGGAGGCAGAGCCAGGTGGATCTCTGTGAGTTCGAGGCCAGCCTGGGCTACAGAGCGAGATCCAGGAAAGGCGCAAAGCTACACAGAAAAACCCTGTCTCGAAAAACCCAAACCAAAACCAAACCAAAACAAACAAAGAAACAGCACCAGAATGGCTCTTGCCAGCCATGGGGACAGGAGACCGACAACACAGACTCTGCCCATTAGGATCTCGGTACACCAGAAGTGAGGTTGAGGCGAATTTTATTCCACCTACCTTCCAAGAGCTGAGCCTCTGAAACAACTGTGCACAACGCCTGTGTAGGCACAGTTGGGCTCAGTAAGAACTGACTGGATCAGCGAAGAAAATATGAGTTCACTTAACAAACCCTCAACTCACTTCACTACAAAATATGCACCGAGTACATACTAGATATTCGGAATATCATATAATTTTGAAGAGCCAGATTAAAGGGACAGAAAACCAGTAACCTCCCACCACCTTACTTAGACTAGCAAAGAAACATTGAGTTTAGAGGGTGGTGGCTTCGGGCTTTGAAATCAGCTCTGGTGTACAGTTCCACCTCCTGAACACAGTCTCTGCTATACACATGCCTCACCTTTTTTTTTTTTTCCCCTACATTCCATTTTTATTCATTTTGGTAGGTGGAACACACAGATGCTACAGAGCAATGTGGGGTCAGAGGTCAACTTGGGGGAACTGATTCTTTCTCACTCAGTTAGGACTGACCTGTAACACCTACTTTTCTTTACGAGTTTATTTCATAAACCCTAAAAAATTCAATAAGAACATTTATTGGGAGCCTAGCAGGTGCCACAGAGCGTGCTCAGAAAACACAGAGGTATGTACATAGCACACGCTCCCACACACAGACGAACTCATACAGATGTACACAC